>NC_133106.1:14349800-14949800 GCF_022965805.1 Primulina eburnea | reverse complement strand
TAATAATACAAATCTTGTATAACATGCCTCTAATTTAAAATTAGGTTCAACTACTACATTCAAGTAATAAAACCTATCTACATCCAAGTCCGTGATCACCACTCTAATCTCGATCTCTCCTCATCTTCTGGACCCTGATCCTGCCCCACCTGTTGTCATGCACACATACAAAACAAGACAACAGCCGGATAACTCCGGTGAGATATAAATATCCCAGTATAAACAATGTATTAAATGCAATCATATAAAACATATATAAAAGCATAAACAAACATCAAAACATGTATCTAATCTGACTACATGAATCAATGACTCGTGATCTAATCTTATCTTATCTCAAATCTAGGGATCCCAATCTAATTTAGACTTTGGTATGCTGTATTGAATGTGTCTGAGATAGACGTCGATCTACATCTGAAGCTCTTCGATACACCGTAAGTCTAGAGTCTTATCGGTTCTGAGAAAGAATCGGCGGTTCTGCCCTAGCTAGGCTGTCTGCCCTAGACTCGGACTCTGACTCTGTTCTAAGTCAATACATTAACATATCAATCTGATAATCTACAAATATCAATGCAATAAAATAAAGTATGTGATTTAGGGAAACTCAAGTCAAACCTAACTCGAGTTGTGCAATCCCGAATCAACATTTATTTATACCTTTATCTTCCCGCTCTGACGAAGACGAAGTCTTGTATTCTGATTTGTCCATACCCAGTCTGGTAATGACAATCACATAAATACGATATCAGTATATATCTTAATTCAAAACCTGTTCTGATCAATACTCAACTCAGTATATAATATGATCCATATCTGAACAAGGTACAATCTAATTCATATCAACGATGTCACGTTACCATCGAAATCATTATTGAATCTGATCAATCTAATCAACTGATGTTTTAACGGCATAGCAATACACTCTTGATACCCCGTCAATCTCAACATCACAGATATACTACCAGAATTCATAATCAATATCAGTACAATTCATAATCTCAATATCTGTACACTCAAAATCAATATCAACACCATTCTGATATCAAATCTCCATCAATTTCACTCTGAAATTCATCACAATTGCATAATCCGTCTATTCTTAAATCTGACTTCAATTATACAATGTCTATTGTAGCAGAAACACCATATCTGGTTTCTATTCAATTCTGACAATATCATAAATACAAATCACGTCTAAACGTAATAAAACTTACGTCCAGATGAAGCCTGCGTTGCTAGGAACACAGTGCTGAAGTCGGATTCAAAATCAGACGGACGAATTTCTCACAAAAGGCGTAAGGATTTTCTATACTCTTCCTCAGCCCTTTTCTCGATTTCTGCTCGTTTCTTTTGAAGATTAGTATGTATATATATATATATATATATATATATAAATATATATATATATATATACAAAGGTTGCATGCATTTGAGACGTGTCTCATTTTCTTGCATCTTGGTCGGCGCTCGAGCGGTAATAAATTACCGCTCGGGCGCGACCCTTTCTGCCCAAGCCTATCGAAATGTACCCTTGGCGCTCGGGCGGTCAAAAACTACCGTCCGGGCACCAACTCTTCTGCCCGCAACGATTACTCGATAAACACCGGCGCTCGGGCGGTGTTTTTCTACCGCCCGGGCGCCACATATTCTGCCAAAAATCTTGGCTCACAATGCGACGACGCCCGGCTTCTTCATTTGAGTTCTTATAACCTCAATCATGTCAATAATCAACGTCTGATTATAATGATTAAATTTCGGGCATTACAGTAAATCTCAAACTTCTCGCCATAAAGATAATGACGCCAGATCTTCAGTGCAAATATTATAGCCGCCAATTCAAGGTCATGAATTTGGTATCGAATCTCGTGTGGCTTCAGCTGTCTCGAGGCATACGCAATCACATGCCCTCGCTGCATAAGAACACATCCTAGCCCTCTGTGAGATGCATCACAATATACAACAAAATCACTAGTACCTGAAGGTATCGTCAATACTGGAGCACTGGTAAGTCGTTTCTTCAACTCCACAAAGCTAGACTCACAGGCTTCAGACCACACGAATGGCGCATTCTTCTATGTCAACTGGGTAATTGGCTTTGCAATACTAGAGAAATCTTTAATGAATCGTCGATAGTAGCATGCTAGTCCCATGAAACTGCGTATCTCTGGCACAGAAGTCGGTCTCGGCCAACTGATCACAGCTTCAACTTTACTCGGATCCACAGAAATACCGTCTCCAGATATAATATGACCCAATAAGACAACTTGTCTCAGCAAAAACTCACATTTTGACAGTTTAGCATATAGTCTCTCATTTCTCAGTTTCTGCAGCACCATTCTTAAATGTTCGGCACGATCAATCTCATTTCTCGAGTAAACAAAAATATCATCAATAAATACAATAACAAACTCATTCAGATACTTCTGAAAAATACGGTTCATCATACTCATAAACACCGCTGGAGCAGTCGTTAAACCAAAAGGCATGACAATAAATTCATAATGTCCATACCTGGTTCGGAATGCTGTCTTCGGTATATCAACATCTCGAACTCTCAGCTGGTGATATCCGGATCTCAAATCAATCTTTGAATAAATTGACGAACCCTGCAACTGATCAAATAAATTGTCAATACGAGGCAAGGGATACTTGTTCTTTACTGTTGCCTTGTTCAGTTGCCGATAATCAATACATAATCTCATCGAACTGTCTTTCTTTCAGCTGATGTAACCCTTGGCCAACAAATGTTCTTTCAGTTCAACAGGTGCCATTCAGTACGGAGCTCGAGATATAGGAACAGTACCTGGTATGAGATCAATGCTGAAATCAACCTCTCGGGCTGGAGGTAACCCTGGAATCTCGTCTGGGAATACATCAGCAAACTCGCGTACCACTGGCAGATCTGCAATGCTGGGCTCAATTTCAGTAGATCTACTGAATATATAAGGAACCCGTCTGCTCCTTTATGCAATAATCTAGTCATCGTCAAAACAGATAGTAAGGGAATCCGAGATCTGAAACCCTTACCGTAGAATTTCCACTCGTCAGCCATCTCTGGTCTGAACCTGACAATTTTCTGGAATCAATCTACAGTGGCTCTGTACTTGGTTAACATATCGATACAAACAATATAGTCAAAGTAAGCAAACCCAAGCACAATACAATCTAAATTAATATCGTGACCCTCAAACTATAGTATACAATGTCTAACTGAAGTCACAAATATAAGACCACTATCCAACAGAGAATAAATTGACACTACAACAGATAATGACTCGACAGGCAATGAATGCAACAATGCAAAGCGCTCAGAAATGAATGTGTGAGATGCACCCGTATCTATCAATACATAAGCAAGATAACCGCAAAGAAAACAGTTACCTGTTATCACATCGTCTTGTGCATCTTGGGCCTGCTCTTCGGTCAGTGCAAATACTCGAGCGTGATGTTTGGGAGGTTGGCTCACCGTCTGGCTACCTCTGGCTCGGGGCTGGGTCTGTGTAGGAGTGGGCTGAAAAGAATGAACATATGAAGCTTGCCTCTCAAGCTAAGCTACTGAACCAGATGCTCCTACACTCTAAGCTTCCTGTACACCTTTCTGAGGACAAACCCTGGCGAAGTGTCCCTACTGTCGGCAGAGGTTGCAGCGACCCATCACACCCTGACACTGCTCAGTGGCATGTCTGCCTCCACAGGAACTGCAATACACACCAGTATACTCTGTACTCGGGCCAGGACCTCTCTGTCGTGATCCGCTGGAGCTCGACGAACTGCTCCCTGATCTCTTGAACAGTTTGCCCTTTGCTTTCAATTGGTATTTCTTCCCGCTGCTACTACCACCACTCTCGAATCTGGGAGGTGGTTGAAAAGAGGGTTGTGGCGGCCTCGGAGTCAGAACAACATAAGAAGTACTTTTTTGCCTAAGCAACCTAGCTTCTGAAATGGGATCGGTTACGGTGACCGGAAGCGCAACGGAAGTTTAAAAATCGAATTTTTATGAATATTTTCGGCCACCTTGATTTAATGTGTAGCAAATACAATAAACACAAAATATGACATTCATAGTGTGTTTAGAAATATACCTATCAATCTCTTGAGATTGATGATGGCTCCAACTTAGTTGATATACAACTAAGCTCTTGATGGCAAGACAATCTACAAGCTTCACCTTGTTCTTGAATATTTCCTACAAAATTAGGCCCACCACCAACTAGCTAGAACCACCCTAATTTTGCACTTAAAAAATTAGAGTATTTTTCATTGAGAAGTGTAGGCTTTCCTCAACAATTGAAGAAAGAAAAATTGGAGAGGATGAATAGTCTTTTCGGCCACTATTCATGCTAGGAGAGAAGGAGAGACATTTTTTTTGGTTGTGGGAAAAGTTAAAGTAAAAAAGTTGCATGCCAAGCCTTGGTTATACAAAAAGTTGTCTCCCAACCTTTCACCTCCCTTGCATGCCTTTCTATTTGGGTTTGTAACAATTACAAAGCCCATGGACTTTTATTTAAATGTCCCAAACACATTTGAGACCATTTAACCATTGCTTGATTTTACTCAAGCCCACTAGTGTAATAATTATTTTTAATTGGGCTCTACAAGACCCAATATTGTTTAATTAATTCAACACTTGAATTAATTTAATTATTTGGACTCTAATAGGCCCACTAGTGTTTAATTAGTTCAACACTTGAATTAATTTAATTTAGTCCATAATAATGTTTATGAAAATCACAATTTTCAAATACATTATTTGTTTGGCCAACTTTTAATTTAGGAACACTTCCATAAATTAAAATTTACATTTTTCTCATAGAAGTCATACTTCTATTTTTCCTTTATGCTTATAAACTCATTTATAAGCCGTTCAACACATTGAACTAATTTCTCCTTTTTAGAAGTCATACTTCTAATTTTTCTTTACGCTTATAAACTCCTTTATAAGCCGTTCAACACATTGAACTATTTCTCGTCTTAACGGGATCTAGAAAGCTAGTACTTGTGTGGCCCTCAATGGTTCATTGATACAACTAGCCGTGGGTTCACATCTCCATGTGATTCGAACTAAACATGTCCTTATATGAGCATACCCCAATTGCTCCATTCTTATTTATCAACTCCTTGATAACAAGAATGTCAGAACTCAAGTCTGATAGTACCCAACCAACCATGTTAAACGCCTAGCAGCATCGCTTACATGATTCCCTAGGTATCAAATGATAGTGCCTGCAAGAACCATTCAATTATGGTTAGCGTACAGTACGGTCCCTTCAACTCATATATCCCGACCGATTCGACAGCCATTGGTTTATCGAGAGTTGTCAATGAATCGATACTATGTGTCATGTCGTAGTTGAATCGATGGTGTAATCTATGAAACCCCTTTCATAATTACCACCATACTCTGATCAGAGATTTCAACCTACATACACATGATAACACATAGGATATCCATACCCGAAGGCCATGTGATTCGGACTAAACATGTCCTTATATGAGCATACCCCAATTGCTCCATTCTTATTTATCAACTCCTTGATAACAAGAATGTCAGAACTCAAGTCTGATAGTACCCAACCAACCATGTTAAACGCCTAGCAGCATCGCTTACATGATTCCCTAGGTATCAAATGATAGTGCCTGCAAGAACCATTCAATTATGGTTAGCGTACAGTACGGTCCCTTCAACTCATATATCCCGACCGATTCGACAACCATTGGTTTATCTAGAGTTGTCAATGAATCGATACTATGTGTCATGTCGTAGTTGGATCGATGGTGTAATCTATGAAACCCCTTTCATAATTACCACCATACTCTGATCAGATATTTCAACCTACATACACATGATAACACATAGGATATCCATACCCGAAGGTAAGCGGTGAATCCCCGACTACAATGCATCGACTCCTATATGTTTCGACAGAACACCCAACCTTGCCAGCTGATGACCCAATGAGAGTCGGTAAACAAGTCAAATTGTAATTCTAGCACATAGAGTCTCAATGTTGTCCCGGGTCATAAGGACTAATGGTGTACAACCATAAACTAGGACGTTTCCACTCGATAAGTGAGAACCACTTGGAAAGTCCTTTTATGGAGGGTTGTTCAGTGCACTCTACCAGGAGCACCTATCTGCATGCTCGGACATCACAATGTCTCCTACCAATGAAACATGGTACTCACATCGCATATACTAGTCTCGAACTCAAGCGGCCTATATCCTTCTTAGCAGCGGCTAAATCGACTAGGAACTGTTTAGAATATACAGTATTCCAAATATGAGTTTCATGATACTCATCATATGAGCATCTCATATTCTTTCTACTATTTGTATATTCAAGGTCTTTATCTATGCAACTAGCATGAGTATACAGATAAAGATTTGCAAAAACAATAATTTCAAATATTATTAAAATAAAGATTGCTTAAACATATAGTTTCATTGTGAACACTCGGCCAACACTTGGCTCGACGGGCACCTACTCTAACAGCTTCTGCCCCCTTGGCACGGTTCAAGGCCTCTGAAAAGCTGTTCGGTCGACCGGTATTCACAAACGTAAAAATTTCCGGATTTTGGCCATTGATAAACTGGTCTGCCACGGCCTCGTCACTCTCAGTAATGTGAGGAGCAAATCGGAGCAATGCAGAGAACTTAGCAACATATTCTTCAATATTCAATTGTCCATGTCTCAAATTAGCAAATTCAGCACCTTTGTCTTTTTGGTATGACACCGGAAATAATCGCGGATAAAACTCTGCTTTGAAGACTTTCCAGGTGATTTCGTGCCGCAATGTTCCAATGCTCTCTTCATAGTTAACCACCAATTCTTTGCCACGTCGTGCAGTTGATGCCCAACTAATTTCACTCGTCGGTCATCGGAGTATTCAAGTGAATCAAATAGAATTTCTATGTCATCGAGCCAGCTTTCACACTCAACTGAATTTTATGTGCCCCTCAGTGTCGGAGGTCGAAACGACTGAAACCTTTTCAACAAAGTCTCCATCAGAGTAGCGGTCACATCCATCGGATCATTGGATGTACTGCCTTGTTCTGGTTCTCGACCTGCTGTTGGTTAGGGTACTCGTCGAGAAGGCATATCTGGCTATCAAAGGGATTAGTACACAATCTATACAATCTGTCTCAGCCCTTCTCCGATCATACACCTCTGATCCAGAATCGGTTCTGATTCAGTCTTTCCAAATACATGCTGAAATCAACTCAGATAACAAACATGTAATAGGGAAAGCAATAAATCATGCTAGCACACAAAAGCAAGGAAGAAAAATTCAATCTACCCCCTCTCATTCAATTCTATCTCAGTCTAAAGGATCTATCGCTCTGATACCACCTGTTGTGGAGACCCGTGCTCTAACTCAATTCTTTTTTGGATTAATTGTATATTTGCTAGAAAATGTGGGTCATAAAAAAATATTTTTTAACAATATCATTATAAACTAATGTATATAAATCATACACAATACATCCATCCATTTTATTTCAACAAACATAAGTACATGTCTTGTTCTCATACAATCATACTAACTAGTGTTTAATACAACTCCAATAACATGTAAAACCACTTGTAATCTTCTATGCCCGAAATCACCACACTATCTCGATCTCTCATTTCCATCTAGTTCTTCTGGACCCAGATCCTGTTACCCTTGTCGTTATGGACACATACAGACACAACAACAGCCGGAAACTCCGGTGAGTACAAATCCTAGTATAAACATGTATACATGCATGTCATGCAATTTCATAATAAATCATAACACATGTTTCGGTAATTATGACACATTAGTAAATACAGATAAAACAATTCGACTCTTACTCTTTAAATAGACTCGTATCTAAATTTAGGGATCTCGGTGTGAATAAGACGTCACAGTCTGCAACCTACCCTCCCAATCGGGGTGACGGTACGTCTTATTCCTAGGCTTCGGTCCTGTCTGTATCGAATGTCTACAATCGGAGTCAATTTTTCTCCTATGCGTCGATACCACCGAACATCTAGAAATTTGGAAAATCTGCCAATGACTCTCCTATCTTAATACTTGAATATAATTCTATAAACAAAGCATAAGCATAATAAAATATAAACAACAATCTTGTATGTGATTTTGGGAAACTCAAATCAAATCTAATTCGAGCTGTATCTTCCCGAATTAAGATGAATTATACCTTTCGTTGCACAGTCTTTGTCGTAATCAAAATCTCGATGCCAAATCTGTCGGTATCAACTCTGAAATGATACATTCAAGATGTATTCTATCAATATCTAACTCAAATCAACACATATATAAATAAATAATCAATCTCGATACAATTCGACGGCATAACGGCGTAGTTTCTTGATACCGATCAACTCAACAACAATCGATACTAAGTCACAACTCATAATCAATATCATAAACATTTCAAACTCTGAAAATATGCATAATTTCCACTCAATACATGCTGAAATTTCATACAAATTGCATACGACATCCGATAATCGATCTGTTTACGGCGTTATGATCTCTAGCTACTCAAAAACATAAATCTCTAATAAAATCACAATTCCTCCAACATATAAAATTCGATACATGCTGGAAATGAACAATACTTACATCCTTTTGAAGCTTATAATGCAAGGAACACAAATCTGAACTCGGAATTAAATTCAGTTGGTTGAATGTTGCAAAATCTTATTTCTAAGATGCAAGAAATCATGAACTTGCCAAGATAATCTCTCTCGGTCTGCCTGCTGGAAATGGTAAGGAATGAGAGACAACACATTAAGTATGAATGAGAAGGAACACATGTTTCATTCTTTGTTCAACACGCAAGACCGCAGGTGCACTCACTTCTTACCGCGGGTGCGCTTAGCTCTCGGCAGCCCCTTTCAAATTTTCAAAATCGACGACCGCGGGTGCGGTCCTATTTTTACCACGGGTGCGGTGACCTTACTGTAAAATTTTCCTACCCTACTGCCTCCTCACCGCAGGTACGGTAGAACCAGAAGCGCGGGTGCGGTATTGCTGTATTCAAAACTCTAACTATTTGCCCACCTACCGCGGGTGCAGTAGCAAAGGGAGTGCGCGGGCGGTCCTTCTTTCCATGCGACACTTCATAATTCATTTAACCAACCTACAATCTCGGGTATTACAATATCAATCGACAAACGCCACAAGAACGAATCCTTGATAAGTTTGATTTTGATGAATACAAAGCAAAAAGGTTTTGTTGTTTGAGAGAAAACTCAAGACAAAATAATTAAATAATCAATAATAATCTCTAAAAAGCGCCAAATTTCGTTCATAATATGTTTACATATCAAAAAGGATATCAAATCTAGTTACCAAACAGATTAGGACTCTAAACAAGGAAAAAATTATTTTTCTCGGACGTGGCGCTGGGGCGGTATAGTTTGGCCGCCCAAGCGTGTAGGGTTATTGAATCTGGACGCTGGGACAGAATGTGCGGTGCTGGGGCGGTAAAGTTTGGCCGCCTAGCACGCTTGGTGCTGAAATTCACTTCTCGAACAGTACAGGACGCGCTGGGGCTGTATAGTTTGACCGCCCTAGCACATGAGCTTCTGGTCCGGAATCATTTTCTTCATACTTTAGCACTTGAACTTCATTCCACTAACTCCCAAACTTGCTCCCGTGAATCACAAACCCCTCGAGACTTGGCTTCTTGCTTCTAAGCTCTACTTGATTTCTCATGAGCCCTTGCAATGTTTCTTTGAATCTCTTCAATCGTCCCCTCGTGATTGGCTCCTCCGGCAACTCTAAAGGATCCCATGCCTTCTTTGGAGCTTGGCCTACCATGTTTGCATCATAGCTTATCTTAATAATTTGATTGGAAAACTTTAACGACTACAATTGTACATGGCCTCAACTCAAAACCTGAAACATGCCCACTGTCGCTCTCCTTTCAGGACTCTGACAGTCTCGCTTTGGTCGTTGCATTTCCTTGATTGCCTCCCTTAATCTTAATGGGCGGGTTTCAAAAATCTCTCTACAACCAGTCTCTTCAGCCTAGGCGATTTCATCTTTTTATTGCTTGAGCAAGGCGGTATCAAGGGGCTAAGATTACATTCCAAACATTTCCTTCTAGCCAGAGAGACGAGCCTACCATGAGTTGAAACACCCTGGCATTACATTGGTGGAAGAGTGCATTTTCCATATCTAATATTGGTGCCCTGTCTTCCCAAAGATGATCTCGCAGAAAATGAAAATGACATGAGATTGGCATTCATTCCTCCAACCTTTAAAACTTATGATGCCAAGTTTACCGCTACACTAATGCTTGGCGGAGGTCAATGATCAAAATGTGCTTGTATTCTCGCTCAGAGCAGACGGATATTGTGGGGACCCGAACCTATTTCATTGCTTAATCCTTTTTGGGATAATTAAATCAATTCAATAACAGGGTCTAATTTTTTTTTAAAATTACAAGAGTACGCAACGTATGAAATAAATATTATTTCATTTACAAGATCATTATCCAGATCTAAGTACAAGTCCTGTACAAAAGTAAATCATAACAAACTACTGTTCAACAACTACATCAAGTGCTGAAATAAAATCTAATTCTAAGTCCAGATCTCTACGCTAAATTGTCCCCTCATTCACTTCTTGACCCTGATCCTGTCCCACCTATTGTCATGCACGCATACAAACAAGACAAAATCCAGATAACTCGGTGAGAAATACATCCCAGTATAAAAAATGAATACATGCAATCATATAAAAATTATAAAAGTATGAAACAGATATCAATAGCATGTATCAAATCAGAAAGATATGAATCGATATACACTTTAAATCAACTCTGGACTAGTCATCTCAGACTCAACTCATCTCTAATCTAGGGATCCCGGTTTCTGGACATTGTCTCATATATCGAATCTCGGCGATAGGAATGAATCAATTCCTAAGAAACGTCGACATAAACCAAATGTCCAGTGTCTTGGAGAGTCAGCCGAAGACTAGGCAAATCAGCCTATGACTCAATACATAATTTGCCTATAAATCAATAGACCAAACATATCAATCTCATAAATTGCAAATATCAATGTAATAAAATAAGGTATGTGATTTAGGGAAACTCAAGTCTAATCCAACTCGAGTTGTGCAATCCCGGATCAACATTGATTTATACCTTTCTTTCAGCCGATCTGCTGAAGTCACAGTCTCTAATTCAAGGCTAGTCAATACTCAATCTGGCAATGACAATATCGAGGTATCGTATTGTGGGGACATGAACCTAATCCATCTTCTTAATCATTATAAGGATCATTTAATTAATCTGGGTCTAAATTTTTTTTAAAAAATACAATGCGGAGACGTAAAGTATTCGATCTGATATACGTGTCAACATAAAGTAAAAATCATGTACAACATATGTTTATTACAACTAGAGTTCAGCTACTACATCAAGTACTGAAAATAACTATACTCTAAGTCCGGATCTCCACGCTAATCTTGGATCTCTCATTCTCTTCGTGTCCCTGATCCTGTCCCACCTGTTGTCATGCACACATAAAGACAAGACAACAGCCGGATAACTCCGGTGAGAAATACATCCCAGTATAAACAATGTAAACATGCACTCATATAAAAGCATATACAAAAGCATGAAACAAATATCAATAACATGTATCAAATCTGGAAACATGTATTAAAATAAAACTGTAAATCAAACTCTAGACTCATCATCTCAGACTCGACTCATCGCTAATCTAGGGATCCCGATCTGAATAAGAACACAACATTCTCCCATCTACTTTACCCCAGCTAGATGTTGGTACGTTCTTAGTCCTAGACTTTGGCTGTCAATATCGAAGATCTGCAATAGAATTTGGTCTTCTCCTCAGTATATCGATATATATCCAAAAGTCCAGTGACTTGGCAGTTCAGCCATGGTGATTCTGCCAAAGACTAGGCGGATCTGCCCAACTCTAACTTTTTCTTTGCTATAAATCAATAGAATAAGCATATCAATATCAAACATTTCAAATATCAAATGCAATAATCATTCAGTATGTGATTTTGGGAAATTCAAGTAAAATCTAACTCAAGTTGTGCAATCCCGAATCAACATTTATTTATACCTTTCTTTCAATCTATCTGAATCTGTCGAAATCTCGAACTAAAAGCCTGTCAATACTCAATCTGGCAATGACAATATCGAGGGTATCGTATCAATATACAAATCAGATCAATGCTGGATATAATCAGAACTGAATCCAATTTTGTTTCAACAACATAACTGTACAATCTCAATATACCCAGCAATACAACATCAGTCAGATATCAATCCCAATATCTCATAATAAATAACAGTACAAATCTGATATCAAATCTCAATCAAATCAACTCCGAAATTCATAAAAATTTCATACGATAACCGTTCTTCAATCCGGTTTCAACTATACGATGTCTAACATACCAAGAACATCATATATTAATCCTATTCGGTTCCAGCAATATCATAATTTCAAATCATATCAAAACGTAACAAAACTTACGTACAGATGTAGCCTGCGTCGATAGGAACACAGTACTGAAGTCGGATTCAAAATCAGACGGATTGATTGAAATATAAAGGCGTAAGGATTTTTCACAAAGTTTCTCTGAAGCTTTTCCTCGACCTTTCTCTTTCTTTTCAAATGTTTTCTGAAGGAGTAAACTTATATATATCAAGTTGCATGTTAATGAAACGTGGCTCATTTTTCTTGAAATCCAGTCGGCGCTCGGGCGGTTAATCTTTACCGCCCAGGCACTTGCTCGACGCTCGGACGGTTGAAACTTACCGCCCGGGCGCGAGGTATCTGCCTCTCGATTAATCATTTGCGCTCGGGCGGTCAAAAACTACCGCTCGGGCGCCACATCTTCTATCCGAAGCATATTTTGTTGAACATTGGCGCTCGGGCGGTCACTTTCTACCGCTCGGACGCCAATAGTTCTTTCTAAAACTTGTACACTTCATATGCTTTGCCCAATCTGGTCTCGGAATGTCCCGGCTATAATCACATCAGTTCAAAATCAATAATCTCAGATTAATAGAATCAAAATCTCGGGCATTACATTTCTCCCCCCCAAGATCCGATTTCGTCCCGAAATCACAGACAATCAAATCAGATATCATAAAGAAATGTATAGCATAAGCTAAATCAAAATACTCACGTCAGTGAAATAACTCGGGAAATCGTTGTCTCATGTCTGACTCTATTTCCCCAGTAGATTCTTCAATGCCATGGCGACTCCACTGAACTTTCACCAGTGGAATAGTCTTCGTTCTGAGCTGCTTTTCTTTCCGATCGAGAATCCGAATCGGCTTTTCAAAATAGCTTAATGTCTCATCAGTCTCAGTTCATCTGGCTGAATAATATGTGAAGCATCTGGCATATACTTCCGCAATAATGATACATGAAAGAGAACATGTATTCCAGATAATGAAGGTGGTAATGCGAGTCGATATGCACGATCTCCTATCTTCTCGAGAATCTCATACAACCCAATATAACCAATATAACGTGGAGACAACTTACCTTTCCTGCCAAATCTGACAACTCCTCTGAAAGGCGAAATCTTCAAGAATACTCGGTCTCGTGCCTCAAATACCAATGGTCTACGTCGAACATTGGCATATTTGGCCTGTCTGTCTTGAGCTGCCTTCATTCTCTTCTGTATCAGCTTCACTTTCTCAGTCATATCTCTGATCATATCAGGTCCATTCTCAGGAACCTCAGAGATATCATCCCAATACAGAGAGGATCTGCATTTCTTCCCTTACAATGCCTCAAAAGGAGCCATCTCAATACTCGTCTGATAGCTTTTTTTGTACGAAAACTTACAAAGTGGCAATGAATCTTGCCAATTAGCGCTAAAATCAAGTACTACAGCTCTCAGCATATCCTCCAATGTCTGTATAGTCCGCTCTGACTGCCCGTCGGTCTGTGGATGATATGCGGTACTCAGATGCAACTTCGTACCTAGAGCCTGCTGTAAGCTCTGTCAGAAGTGCGAAGTAAACCGAGGATCACGGTCTGAAACAATCGACTTCGGCACTCCGTGCAATCTGACCACTTCTCTGACACAAATCTCTGCCATCTGGTCATGTCTGTACGTCATATTGTACGGAATAAAGCATGGGGATTTTGTCAATCTGTCAATCGTGACCCAAATCGCATCACAACCTCGGGAGGATCTCGGTAGCTTCGTCACAAAGTCCATGGAAATGTGATCCCATTTTCATTCAGGAATCGATAAACTCTGTAATAATACTCCTGGTTTCTTTCTTTCCGCTTTCACCTATTGGCAATTTAGACATCTGGAAACATATTCTACAATAAGCTTTCATCTGTTTCCACCAAAACTGTCTTTTCAAATCATTATACATCTTTTTGCCACCAGGATGAATACTGAATCGACTGCTGTGTGCTTATGACAAAATCTGTCGTTTCAACTCTGAAATATTCGGTACAACCAGACTTCATTCACATACAGTACCCTATCCCGTACCTGATACTCAGATCGCTGCCCTGCTCTACCATCGATATAAAATTCTGAACATTCTGATCAACTTTCTGAGCCGCTTTAATTTTCAAAATCAGCTCTGGTTCAACTTGAACATCATATAATCTCATCGGTCTGTAATCTATCTCAAATACTTATCCATACAAACAACAGTCTTCAATAATATTCGAAACACCAATCATCGATAAGGATAAAGAGCATACCTTTCAACTCAGTGCATCTGCTGCTGCATTGGGTTTTCCCGGATAGTATTTGATTTCACAATCAAAGTCTTTAAGCAGATCAAGCAATCTTCGCTGTCTCATATTCAACTTTGACTGTGAAAAAATATATTTGAAGCTCTTATGATCAGAATAAATTTAAAATTTCTCACCATACAGATAATGTCGCCATATCTTCAAAGCAAAGACAATGGCTGCCAATTCAAGATCATTAATTGGATAACGAGTCTCATGGGGTTTCAGCTGTCTCGATGCATAATAAGCAATCACATGCCCTCTCTGCATCAGAATACAACCTAACCCTCTGTGAGATGCATCACAATAACCATAAAATCACTAGTACCTGATGGAATCGTCAAGATCGGAGCACTGGTCAATCTTTTCTTCAATTCAAGAAAACTTGTCTCACATTCTTCAGACCAAACAAATGGAGCATTCTTTTAAGTCAACTGAGTAATAGGCTTGGCAATACTCGAGAATTCTTTAATAAATCGTCGGTAATATCCTGCCAAACCCATAAAACTATGAATCTCAGGCACTGATGTCGGTCTCGGCCAAGAAATCACCGCCTCAACTTTACTGGGATCAACAGATATACCATCTCCGGATACAGTATGCCCCATAAATACAACCTGTCTCAACCAAAACTCGCATTTCGACGGTTTAGCATATAATTTCTCAGCCCTCAGAATTCTCAACACAGTTCTCAGATGCTCAGCATGCTCAATCATATTATTTGAATAAATCAAAATATCATCAATGAACATAATCACAAAATCATCGAGATATTTCTGAAACACACGGTTCATCAAACCCATAAATACAGCTGGAGCATTCGTCAAACCAAACAGCATGACAATAAACTCATAATGTCCATACCTAGTTCTGAATGCAGTCTTCGGGATATCAGAATCCTTGACTCTCAACTAATGATATCCAGATCTAAGATCGATCTTGGAATATACAGAAGAACCCTGCAACTGGTCAAATAAATCATCAATACGAGGCAAGGGATTTTGTTCTTTACCGTTGCCTTGTTCAGTTGCCGGTAATCAATACACAATCTCATAGACCCGTCTTTCTTTCTCACAAATAATACTGGAGTACCCCAAGGAGAAACACTCGGTCTAATGTATCCCTTGGCCAGTAAATCTTCTAACTGATCTTTAAATTCTTTCAATTCAATTGGTGCCATTCTATACGGGGTCCTCAAAATCGGAACTGTACCTGGCATCAATTCAATGCTGAAGTCGATCTCTCGAATCGGGGGCAAACCTGGAATCTCGTTTGGGAAGACGTCAGCAAACTCACACACCACTAGCAGGTCTACCAATGATAGACTCGATTTCACTGAGTCAACTGAATAAACAAGGAATCCCTCTGCTCCCTTCTGTAACAATCGAGTCATAGACAATACGGATATTAAATGAATTCTCGATCTAGAACCCTTACTGAAGAATTTCCACTCATCAGCCATATCTGGTGTGGATCTCACAATCTTGGGAAGAAAATCAACAGTCGCTCTATACTTGGTCAACATATCAATCCCGATAATACAGTCAAAATCAGAAAATCCAAGTATGATGTAATCTAACTCAATCTCATGCACGTCATACTGTAGTATGCAATGTTTTACAGAATTCACTGATATTAAACATGTCCCGAACGGAGAAGAGAAAGACACTACAGACGATAATGACTCAATAGGCAATGTATGACTCAATTAAAATTTCTCAGAAACAATTGTATGAGAAGCACCGGTATCAATCAATACATAAGCAGGGTAACCAAAAATAAAACAGTTACCTGCTACAACATCATCTAGTGCCTCCTGAGCCCGCTACTCTGTCAAAGTGAATACTCTGGCCTGCTGTCTAGGATGCTGGCTCACTGTCTGGCTACCTCCAGGCCTCTGCTGTGACTGAGCTAGGGCTGGCTGAAATGAATGAACAGCAGCAAATCGTCTATCAGTTTGTGCCACTGACCCAGATGAGTCGGCTCCCTGAGATCTTTGGGAACCTCTCTATGGAAACACCCTAGCAAAGTGTCCCGGTTGTTTGCCAATGTTGCAACTACCAGTCACTCCGTGGCATTGCTTGGTCGGATGTCTCCCTCCGCAAGTTCTGCAGTACACTCCAGTATAGCTCTGGCTCTGTCGAGAACCACTCGAGCTAGATGAACTTCTCTCTGATTTCTTGAACTGCTTTCCTCGGGCTTTCAAGAAATCTTTCTTTCCACTACTGCTGCTACCACCCTCAAATCTGGAAGGAGGTTGCTGTGGCCTCGGTGCTGGGGGAACAAATGAAGCTCCCTTTTGCCTTATCAATCCAGCTTCTGCTCCTTTGGCTCGGTTCAGTGCATCAGTGAAATTATTCAGTAGCCCTGTGTTAACCAATGAAAGGATCTCGGGATTCAAACCATTGATGAACTGATCAGCAATAGCTTCTTCATTCTCGGCCACATGTGGTGAAAATCTCAACAAGGTAGAGAACTTGGTCACATACTCTTCAACGTTCAACTGCCTCTGCCTCAGATTGGCAAATTCTGGCACCTTGTCTTTCCTGTACAAAACTGGGAATAATCTCTGATAAAACTCAGTTCTAAAAACATTCCAGGTAATAGTCGTACCTCGATGCTCCAAGGCCCGCTTGGTTGTAATCCACCAGTTCTTGGCAACATCATGAAACTGGTGCCCTATCAGCTTCACTCTCCGCTCATCTGTTTAATCCAAAGACTCGAGCAACATTTCTATGTCATCTAACCAGCTCTCATAGTCCACAGAAGTCTCTGTTCCTTTCAGGGTTGGCGGTTTAAATGACTGAAACCTCTCCAACAGTGTTTTCATCGGTGTCGCTGTAACATCTATGGGAGGATTCAAAGTACTACCCTGTTCTGGTATTCTTTGGGGAGGCATATCTGATTACCAAAAAGGTTAGTAACCAAATATAACAAATATGTTTCAGTCCTCCTCTGATCATCTTACTGCTGATCACAGATCGGTTCTGATTCATTTTCAATAAACACGTTACCAAATCAAATCAGATAGATAGGTAAACATGTATTTCAAAGCAGTAAATCATGCTAGCAATCAAAAGTACGGAAAGAAAACCCAATCTACCCCGCTCACTAGCTCCTATCTCAGTCTCTAGGATCTATTGCTCTGATACCACCTGTTGTGGGTAACCAAACCTAATCCATCTTCTTAATCATTATATGGATCATTTAATTAATCTAGGTTTAAATATTTTTTTAAATACAATGCGGAAACATAAAGTAATCGATCTGATATACGTGTCAACATAAAGTACAAATCATGTTAAGTCCGGATCTCCACGCTAATCTTGGCTCTCTCATTCTCTTCGTGACCCTGATCTTGTCCCACCTGTTGTCATGCACACATACAGACAAGACAACAGCCGGATAACTCCGGTGAGAAATACATCCCAGTATAAACAATGTAAACATGTAGTCATATAAAATCATGTACAAAAGCATGAAACACATATCAATAACATGTATCAAATATGGAAACATGTATTAATATAAAACTGTAAATCAAACTCTAGACTCATCATCTCAGACACGACTCATCGCTAATCTAGGGATCCCGATCTGAGTAAGAACACAACATTCTCCCATCTACTTTACCCCAGCTAGATGGTGGTACGTTCTTAGTCCTAGACTTTGGTTGTCTATATCGAAGATCTGCAATAGGAGTCGGTCTTCTCCTCGGTATATCGATATATATCCAAAAGTCCAGTCACTTGGCGGTTCTGCCATGGCAGTTCTGCCAAAGACTAGGCGGATCTGCCCAACTTTAATTTATGCTTTGCTATAAATCAATAGAGTAAGCATATCAATATCAAAAAATGCAAATATCAAATGCAATAATCATTCAGTATGTGATTTTGGGAAATTCAACTCAAATCTAACTCAAGTTGTGCAATCCCGAATCAACATTTATTTATACCTTTCTTTCAGTCTATCTGAATCTGTCGAAGTCTCAAACTCAAAGCATGTAAATACTCAATCTGGCAATGACAATATCGAGGGTATCATATGAATATACAACTCGGATCAATACTTGATTTAATCATAACTGAATCCATTCTGTTTCAATAGCATAATTGTACAATCTCAATATACCCACCAATACAACATCAGTCAGATATCAATCCCAACATCTCATAATCAATAACAGTACAAATCTGATATCAAATCTCAATCAAACTCCGAAATTCATAACAATTTCATACGATAACCGTTCTTCAATCCGGTTTCAACTGTACGATGTCTAACATATCAAGAACATTATATATGAATCCTATTCGGTTCCAGCAGTATCATAATTTCAAATCATATCAAAACGTAACAAAACTTACGTCCAGATGTAGCCTGCGTCGATAGGAACACAGTACTGAAGTCGGATTCAAAATCAGACGGATGGATTGAAATATAAAGGCGTAAGGATTTTTCACAAAGTTTCTCTAAAGCTTTTCCTCGACCATTCTCTTTCTTTTCAAATGTTTTCTGAAGGAGTAAACTTATATATATCAAGTTGCATGTTAATGAAACGTGGCTCATTTTTCTTGAATTCCAGTCGACGCTCGGGCGGTTAATCTTTACCGCCCGGGCGCTTGCTCGACGCTCGGGCGGATGAAACTTACCGCCCGGGCGCGAGGTGTTCTGCCTCCCGATTAATCATTGGCGCTCGGGCGGTCAAAAAAACTACCGCTCGGGCGCCACATCTTCTGTCCGAAGCGTATTTTGTTGAACATTGGCGCTCGGGCGGTCACTTTCTACGGCTCGGGCGCCAATAGTTCTGTCTAAAACTTGTACACTTCATATGCTTTGCCCAATCTGGTCTCGGAATGGCCCGGCTATAATCACATCAGTTCAAAATCAATAATCTCATATTAATAGAATCAAAATCTTGTGCATTTAACGTATCAATATAAAACTCAGATCAATACTGGATATAATTAGAACTAAATTAAATTATTTTTCAACGGCATAATGGCACAATCTCAATATACCCAGAAATACAATATCAATCCCAATATCTCGTAATCGATAACAGTACAAATCTGATATCGAATCTCAATCACATCCATTGTGAAAATCATAACAATTTCATATGATAACCGTTCTTCAATCCGGTTTCAATTATACGATGTCTAACATGTCAAGAACATCATATATAAATCATATCTTATTCTGACAATATCATATTTTCAAATCACATAAAAAAAAAAGAAACTTACATCCAGTTGAAGCTCTCGTCTCTAGAAATACAGTACTGAAGTCGGATTGAAAATCGGACGGGCGGATCTTGCATAAATCAAAAATCTAAAAGGTGAAAATACGTAAAGATTTCTATCTGTTCTTCCGTGCTTCTTTCCAACTTTATGAAGGAATGGTTTATATATATATATATATATATATATATATATATATATATATATATATATATATATATATATATATCCAATTGCATGGTTAAAATACGTGTCTCATTTTCACATATTTCAGGAGGCGCTCGGGCGGTTGCAAGTTACTGCTCGAGCGCGGAACTTTCTGTCCGGATGCTCAGCTTATCATCCAATGGCCCTCAGGCGGTCAAAAACTACCGCTCGGACGCCAGACTTTCTGTCTAAAATCAAATCTTGTGATGTATTGGCGCTCGGGCGGCACTTTTCTACCGCTGCGGCGCCAACAGTTCTGTACAAAAATTGCATAATTCATATGCTTTGCCCAATCTGGTCTCGAAATGGTCCATCTATAATCACATCAATTCAAACTCAATAATCTCAGATTAACATGATATAAAATCTCGGTCATTACATATATGCACAAGTAAGAAATTTCCTCAGCCTGATAGTTTCACTACCATATCCCAGTAGGAGCATATGCCTGGAAGCGCTCACTTAGATTTAGATAGAAGAACGGTATGAGAGTTGAGTATTTTCAAACCAATTCCCAGTCGGGAAGCTTTAGGCCTTAGCAATAGAACAGCTAATGAAGAGCACAAATCCCCTTACCCAAGCACCTTTCTTTCCTCCTTTCGTTTGATTTTACATGCTACATGCTAGCTTTTAAAATTGCTTACTAAAAATATACAAGATGTATCACTAGAAGGCTGGGAGAGTAAAAGCCCATGGCCTGAAATAAGTACTTTAAATGGCTGAAAAGAAACTACATCTTTCAATGTAATTCCAACTTCTAATGGATCGAATGCAGAAGTAAAATGTGACACCCTGACCCGTTTTAAAATAATAAACTCTACAATTCGGAAGCTTTAAAAAAAAGACTTGGAGGAAAGTATGTACTTTAAAAATTTTGGCAGAGTTTCCCCATAAAAAGGAACTCACCACCTGTCTCAAGCAATAAAACAAGTACATCAAAACATTCCCACAACTAATATATAGAGATATACAAAATCAAAAGCATTCTATTTGAATTACCAAAATACTTGAGACAAATTTAAACTCCCAAAATATCAGGTGGTTTACAACAAAATATATTAGCCAACTCCAACCATTACAAAACAAAATACTTTCTTAAATCATCCATTGACAAAATAATCCTTTCACCCTTCCTCCAAGCTTGGCACATTTCTTTCTTCCATCTCGACACCCCGCCGTATCAATCTCGGTTACTTGTATCTGCATCTCATGAACATAACTGAAATGAGTTATAAAACTCGGCAAGTAGACCTTTAAATAACAAGTACATATACAATAGTATAAAGAAGGAATCCAGACCATTTCTTAACCATAATATGCCATCAGTCAATAAAATGCGTATATAAAATTATAAGATGGCATCCATAGAACAATTCATTTCTTTTCATTCGTATGGCATTGATAGGTCCTCAGTCAATGGTACACATATACGTTTCAGTCAAAATCAGTCACATTACATGTCATTATGTTGATCAACTTTAGTCAAGTGGGTTTAGAATTACCATAGGTAACACCACAATACCACATAACCATCAAGCCATAAAAATGTAAGGCTTGAGATTATTAGTCTTCATTGATGTGAGACTCGGAAGATATGAGTATGCATGACAGGTAATGAGAAGTACTAGATTTATTAGTCTTCATTGACGTAAGATTCGAAGATATGACTATGCATGACATCTCATGAGAAGTACTAAGTGAGATGGGAGTAGGAAAGACATGAGATGAGATGAGAAAATATTCAAAATAGGACAGAACAGATGGCGCACATGCGCGCATATGCGCGACAATTCCAGAAGCATCGGCGCACATGCGCGAAGAAATGCGCGCATATGCGCAACACGTCCAGAGACATTGGCGCACATGCACGAGATAAGGCGCGCATCTGCGCGACACCACTAGAGACTTTGGCGCACATGCGCGAGGTGTTGATGCCGAGACTGTAGGTCTTGCGCATATGCGCGAGTTGTGGGGGCCCGGACGCTAATCATGTTCTTACTCCTCATTGAGACTAATTAATCAATTATAATAAATAAGGTCTAAATTTTTTTTTAAAGTAGTGCGGAATGTGGTGACATAAAAACATATATATACATCTCAGTATATAAAAGTACAAATCAAGTACCACATACATTTATTCAACTAAGGTTTAGCAGCTAATATCAAGTGTCCAACCCTATCTCTAATCCAAGTCCGGAGCCTCCGCTCTAATCACGATCTCTCTCTTCATCTTCGTGACCCTGAACCTGTCTCACCTGTTATCAAGTACACATACAAACAAGACAACAGCCGAATAATTCCAGTGAGAATATAATCACAGTATGAATCAACGAAACATGCATTCATATGATAAAGGAATGGACAAATAACAGCAATTATATATCAAAAGCTGAAACGTAATCAATATCAAACTGTCGACAATGCTTGTGACTCCACGACTCAGACTAGACACAATCCTAGCTGAGGGATCCCGGTTTCCAGACATTGGCATTCCATATCGACCAAAAGTAATAGAAAAGACTCCAGTTCTATCCACGTCGATATAGCATCGATCACAAGTAATAAAAGAAGCTCTGTTTCTATCTACATCGGTATAGTATCGATCACCAGTAATAGAAGAAACTCCGATTCTATCCACATCGATATACATCGATCTACAGTAATAGAAGAAGTTATAATTCTATCCACATCGATACAGTACTGATCACCAGTAATAGAAGGAGATATAATTCTATCCACATCGATAGCCAATTATCCGGTGACAGACGATGGCACTACCGCCAATACACTATCTCATGACATCGTGCAATGTGCCCGTGGCGATCCCACCACTAACAGGCACTTCTGTCATAAGATTACTCTTCTAATACCTGCTATCTATAAATCAAGAGAACAAGTACATCAATCAAATTTATGCAAATATCAATGCAATAAAGTAAAGTATGTGATTTAGGGAAACTCAAGTCTAAACCGACTCAAGTCGATCTCCCAATACCACATTGACTTATACCTTTATCTTCTCGCTCTGACGAAGACGAAGTCTTGAAGTCAACTCTGTCCATATTTAATCTGATAATGACAATATCGAACAGACACAATATCAATATATAACTCAATTCAGAATCTGTTCTGATCAATACTCAAATCAAAACATAAACTGATCAATATCGGATCATATACAATTTTATCCATATCGATAATATCCCGATATAATCGAAGTCACTACTGAAACTGATCAATATCAATCAACTGATGTTTGGACGGCATAATAATACAGTCTCGATAACCCCGTGAGTCCCAACATCACAGATATAATACCAGAATTCATAATCAGTATCAGTTCAACTCATAATCTCAATAACAATACAAATCTGATTTGAAATCTCAGTCAAATTCATTCCAAAAATCATAACAATTACATAACCAGTCCGTTCTTCAATCTGACTTCGATTCTATGATGTCTAACATGACAAGAACATCATATATAAATTCTATCCAATTCTGACAATATACTAATTTCAAATCATGTCTAAACGTACATGTAACGCTCCGAAAATTTAAAGTCCACGCAAAACGCATGCGCGCAATTATTAAATTCCTTTGTATTCTAATTAAATGTTTTAATTGCATTAATTATTTATGTGGTGCATATTGATATGTTTAAATTATATTTTCTACATGATTGCATAAAATGGTATTTTTAGGATTATTCAAAGTGACGATCGAGGAACGGGGACCGAGGGCTGAAAAATGTAAAAGATTTTTATTAAATAGTTATTTTTAATTATTTAAAATGCGGTCGATGTTTTAAAGTTATTTTCGAAAAATAGAGGTTGTGAGGTGATTTTATACGTCGGAACGTAATTTTTATCGGTATTGGATTTTCAAATAAAATTCGAGCTTTCGGGTATTCCGGCTATTAAATTCACATTTTTATTTAAAAGAAAACTTTGTTAATATTTTATTTAAAATCTAATTAATTTAATTGGGCTTTAATTTATGGCTTAGTGGGCCTAATGTGAGGGCTTAGTGGGCTTAAGCCTAATTAAAGGATTAATTAGTATATAATATGTTAAAATCACTTCAAACCCTTCACTTTGACTCAAAAACAATCGGCCACAAGGTTTTCAATTCTGAAAACTCCTCTCCCCCTCCCTTGCAACTCACGGCACACTTGCACAATTCTTTTTAAGATTTTCGAAGGGTTCTAAAGAGAAGCAAGCCAAAGTCGTCCCTCCGTTCTTCGTCGTCAACGGTTTTTCGTGCGTTTAAAACGCAAAGGCACGCCTTAATCTTCCTTTTCTCATCCACCACATCATAATATTGTTTAAATTATGTTTGCATGAAAATTATGATTTTCTTATGAATATTTTCGGACTATTTCATATACATGTGGTAAACTTGTGTTTGTTTATTCCAAATTCATGAAATTTTGTATCTAAGGGGGCTGCCATGTTAGGAGGATAATAAAGTATGTTTATGCGAAGCTTTAGAATCCTAGATACACAAGGAAACGCTGCACAATAAAACAAGAACACCCGTAGAAGCCAATTTGCTGTCTTGTGCATGGGGTGATCGGGTTCTTGGATAAGGGGGAGGGCTGACCTTGGCTTGGCTTCGGGGCTGGCTAGGGGCTTGGTTGAGTCTAGGATAGAGTCCTAGCAAAGCTAGGACTCGAGATTGAGGGCTGGGAGGAGTCCTGAAACAAGAGGACTCCACCCGAGAGCCCAAGGAAACATGCGCTGGTTTCAGAAACTTTGGCAGGGAGGAGGGGCTCGGCCAGGGGGCAGGGCTGGGTTATGATAGGTCCTTTAGGGTCTAGAGAAGGTGGCCCAGGGTTGGGATAGGGGCTGGAGTGAAGGGCTAGCTGTTGGCTCGAGAGAAATCAAGAAAACGTGAGTGAGGCTTGTGCTGCACAAGAACTGCT
The DNA here is from genome assembly GCF_022965805.1 of Primulina eburnea. Taxonomy (NCBI): domain Eukaryota; kingdom Viridiplantae; phylum Streptophyta; class Magnoliopsida; order Lamiales; family Gesneriaceae; genus Primulina; species Primulina eburnea. Next base: position 14,924,652 of record NC_133106.1, on the reverse strand, counting down.
GTCATGTGCAGTGCTTCAGGCGCGCGGCTCAGGGCATGGGCTGGTCTGGGTAGGGGCTGGCCGTGGTCTAGGGAGGGTTAGAAAGGGTTGGACTCGGTGGTGGCATGAGTAGAAGCATCCACGCCAAGTGACAGTAGCAGCAGCCGTGAGAAGAGTGGAGCGCAGGCCTTGTGCAGAAATTGGGTTGAGGGGCAGAAGGTGTTTGAGCGGGCCAGGGCCGGTTTTTTGGGCTGGGCTTGCACATTAGGGTCCCTAGATGAGTTAGCTAGGTATTGGCTCGAAGTGGCTCGGGCGTGGCTCGAGTAAATTGGGAGATGGCTCGGTGGTTTCGATTAGGTGTAATTAGTTCGAATTAAAGAACAAAAATTTAATCCAAGGGTCCACGGGGGTGGCTCATGACTTGGAAGGGTAGAATAAATATTAAAAAGTCTATGTTTAAAATTTGGGATCAAAATAACGAGTTTTGGATTTCTTAGGAATTTAATCGCCGCACGAAACGTCAATTAACGAGTTAATTGAAAAGTCTAGTTTAAGCTTCATAAAATCATGGAAAATTAGATTTAAGCTTAAATAATTATTATAAGTCTAAGTTTTTGATTTGGGAATTTTATGTTGAGGTTTGGGATTTTTCGGGATTAAAACGCATTAGTACGTCTCATTTAAAGAATAAATTAAAAGTCATTGATTTAGGCCAAATAAAAATATGAGAAAATTCACGTAAGCTTAAATAATTATTTGGGACATTTTAGAGTCATGAAATCAAGAAAATAGTCGAATTTGTAAAAAGTCGAGTCCAGGGGTAAAACGGTCTTTTTACACCGGAAAACTAGTAAAGGTCATGGCAGTGCCCGAAATGCTGTTTTCTTGTTATTTATACTATTTTTAAATGTTTATGAATTTCTCATGATTAAATGATGATTTTTAAATGTCGAAGGAATTTTCATGGTTTAATAAGACATTTAAAATACATGTTGCATGATTGGCTTCGAAAAGGAAAACGTAAACATTATTCATGATTTTTCTAAGTGATGCGAATGAAAACGTTGAAGGATGTGAAGTTATTGTGACTAATTCGTTAATGGTGGTTACGTCGTGAGGGTTATGGTCCCAGTGGGAGCCCGACGATCGTGTTTCTATCATTGCGAATTCATGGTATCAAGTTTTATGGTAACACCAAGAATGGGAATGACGTGAGGGGAAAAGGCCCCAGAGGGAACCCATGTTTTGGGAAAAGGCCCCCGAGGGAGCCCCGACGAGCGTATTTATATTCGATCATGATAGGCCAGGGCCCAGTTGACCGGTGAGAGTGTTGCTGGTGTCCCCCGCCGCCCAGGACTGAGGTTTACACGTGAGGTATTCACGTTGATGGATCCATCGTCATGTCATGTCATGTCACGTCAGGAAAGTCATAATTAACGATCTGAATTCCACAAAGGAAATCGATTTTACTCATGATTCATGCTCAAGGATTTATGTCATGTCACGTCATGTTAAAGAAAAAGATATCATGTTTTCAAGTCATAAAATGTTATTTTTACTTAAAAGTATTTTCACTGTTGCATGCGATTTTATTATTACTACTCGTTATCAAGATTATGGGGTGTTGAGTCTTTAGACTCATTAGGTGTGATGGATGCAGGTGGTATTGATGGGGTTCTTGACGGATGATTCTACTGGGCTGAAGGTGCACACAACCCGAGGACCGGCGCGTCATTTCCGCATTATGCTTTTGATTTTAAGTTAAAGATTTTAAAGATTATTTATTTATGCTTATTTTGAGAGATTTTGAGAGGCTTAGTATGGGCTATACCCTTTCAAACTTATTGCTTTTAAACTTGGTAAAACAGTAGACGTTTTTATGTTACGACTTTTGCACTCGAGTTTTGATATACTAGTGATCGAGGTTTTATTTTGAAAAGAGTAAAATATTTTATGAAAATATTTTCTAGTATTATTTATGTTATTTTCGAAAATGAGGTTAAAAAAAAAAACAAAAAAATTCTAGTACTTTTAAAGCAATAAAAAGGGCAGGCGTTTCAGTTGGTATCAGAGCAATGGTTCTGTAAAGGGTTGTGCCACCGTCAGTGCCGGGAAGATCAGTCGTCAAGCCTCAAAGTTGTAAGTTTTACTTGCTTATATGATTTTATGATATTACCTGCATAAGTACATGAATTAAATGTTCACGTCACATGTTTAATAGCACCATAAGGATATATGATTTATACGCTTTAAATTTTTATTTGTGATTCGATATGAATTGAAAAATTATTTTTCAACGCATGTTGGTTTTGTGGTGGAATTGGACGATATTGGTTTTTGGGTTTTAGAATTAACGTTCTACTTTTTGGGCTATAAGTTAATCGAGAATTTTATGTATATTTTATTGGGATTCGTAGATTTTCTAAGAAATATTTATGATTCATACTTGCTAGTTGAATTAATTTTTGGGAATTAGACATAAGGAATAATTATTCGAGGATTACAACGACTTTGGGAGTAAGAAAATGTATAAATTGGGATTTAAGTTTGATGAAAAGTAAAATTGGTTATAGAAATTGAATTCAGGGTTAATAAGTTTAAATTTTTGAAAATTATGTTATGGAAAACTGTAGAAGAAAATTAAGAATACCGAGAATTTATGGGTTAACTGTAGGATTTTTGAAATTAAGGACCGATTAAAATAATTTTTTGGGGAAATTAAGAATTAATTTTGAGATTTTTAAGGAATTTGGGAATTAATTTAGCAATAAGCGATAATTTGATGGGTTAAAAGATAAGAATTTTGAGGATTTAGACTTTTAAGAATATTTGAACATAAGGATATCTTGGGTTATAATGTTATAAGAAATTTTAATCAAGGATTCTTAAGAATGAATCAATATTAAGTTTGAAAATCTAAGCGTTAGCGGATACGTTTGGGATTTTAAGATTGAAATTTAATAAGTTGATGAATATTTTGGGTATTTTAAGTTGCAATTTGAAAATAAGGGTTTAGAAGGAAGTTTAATTGGGATACTAAAACTGAATCTAAACTTTGGGTTATTAAGGATAAACGAATTTCGGGACGAAATTCAATTTAAGGGGGGGAGATTGTAACGCTCCGAAAATTTAAAGTCCACGCAAAACGCATGCGCGCAATTATTAAATTCCTTTGTATTCTAATTAAATGTTTTAATTGCATTAATTATTTATGTGGTGCATATTGATATGTTTAAATTATATTTTCTACATGATTGCATAAAATGGTATTTTTAGGATTATTCAAAGTGACGATCGAGGAACGGGGACCGAGGGCTGAAAAATGTAAAAGATTTTTATTAAATAGTTATTTTTAATTATTTAAAATGCGGTCGATGTTTTAAAGTTATTTTCGAAAAATAGAGGTTGTGAGGTGATTTTATACGCCGGAACGTAATTTTTATCGGTATTGGATTTTCAAATAAAATTCGAGCTTTCGGGTATTCCGGCTATTAAATTCACATTTTTATTTAAAAGAAAACTTTGTTAATATTTTATTTAAAATCTAATTAATTTAATTGGGCTTTAATTTATGGCTTAGTGGGCCTAATGTGAGGGCTTAGTGGGCTTAAGCCTAATTAAAGGATTAATTAGTATATAATATGTTAAAATCACTTCAAACCCTTCACTTTGACTCAAAAACAATCGGCCACAAGGTTTTCAATTCTGAAAACTCCTCTCCCCCTCCCTTGCAACTCACGGCACACTTGCACAATTCTTTTTAAGATTTTCGAAGGGTTCTAAAGAGAAGCAAGCCAAAGTCGTCCCTCCGTTCTTCGTCGTCAACGGTTTTTCGTGCGTTTAAAACGCAAAGGCACGCCTTAATCTTCCTTTTCTCATCCACCACATCATAATATTGTTTAAATTATGTTTGCATGAAAATTATGATTTTCTTATGAATATTTTCGGACTATTTCATATACATGTGGTAAACTTGTGTTTGTTTATTCCAAATTCATGAAATTTATGTATCTAAGGGGGCTGCCATGTTAGGAGGATAATAAAGTATGTTTATGCGAAGCTTTAGAATCCTAGATACACAAGGAAACGCTGCACAATAAAACAAGAACACCCGTAGAAGCCAATTTGCTGTCTTGTGCATGGGGTGATCGGGTTCTTGGATAAGGGGGAGGGCTGACCTTGGCTTGGCTTCGGGGCTGGCTAGGGGCTTGGTTGAGTCTAGGATAGAGTCCTAGCAAAGCTAGGACTCGAGATTGAGGGCTGGGAGGAGTCCTGAAACAAGAGGACTCCACCCGAGAGCCCAAGGAAACATGCGCTGGTTTCAGAAACTTTGGCAGGGAGGAGGGGCTCGGCCAGGGGGCAGGGCTGGGTTATGATAGGTCCTTTAGGGTCTAGAGAAGGTGGCCCAGGGTTGGGATAGGGGCTGGAGTGAAGGGCTAGCTGTTGGCTCGAGAGAAATCAAGAAAACGTGAGTGAGGCTTGTGCTGCACAAGAACTGCTGTCATGTGCAGTGCTTCAGGCGCGCGGCTCAGGGCATGGGCTGGTCTGGGTAGGGGCTGGCCGTGGTCTAGGGAGGGTTAGAAAGGGTTGGACTGTTGGATCTGGTTTTCTACGCGCCCAAACGCAGCGGAAGATTTAAAATTTTTATTTTATTTTGAAAAACAAAATAATATTGCTTTAGGCGCTCGTATGATTTAACAAAACATTCATAGGGAGTTTAAAAGTTATACCTTTGCGAATTTGATTCACTTGGACACCAACCGATCCGGTATTACAGATCTGGCTCTTGATGATTCTCTACGAACTTTCTTCAAAGAAATCCTTCTATCAAGTCCACGACTAGATAGTATGTTCCTCTTCCAATTTGCACTAGAAAATATGGAAGATTTTTGCGTAGGAGAGAAAACAATTGAGAGACGGCACCAAAATATTTCTCTCTTGAAAAGGTTGGCCGATTTTTAATCTTGAGTGGAGGCTTACGTGAGGTCTTGTTGTGGGGTGGGCTAGGTTTAGTATTATTTATAATAAAATAATAACTTAATTACATAATTAAAATTAATGGGCTTGATTTAATTAATTGGGCTAGTCCAACTAGTTTAATTAATTTAATTAAAGCCCATTAAAACTTTAATTATTTATTATGTTGGACTTGTACTCTTACAAGCCCATTAAACATATTACCCACCATATTTAATTTATTAATTAATAAACTCAACTTTTGAGATTAATAAATTAAATACATTATAAATTCAACATTTGAATTTGTTATTTAAATTATAAATTCAACTCCTTGAATTTTTATCACCTCCAAAATTTGATATTTAATAAACCCAACATTTGAGTTTAATAAATTAAATTCTCAAATTTTATAAATTCAACTCCTTGAATTTATTCTCTCAAAATTTAATTATCATAAATTCAACTCCTTGAATTTACTATATAATATAAATTCAACTTCTTGAATTTATTCTCTCAACGGGAACAAACAATCCAGTACTTGTGTGACCCTCAATGGTTCAGGGATACAGCTAGCCGTGGGTTCACAACACTTTGTGATTCAGGACATAATCCTTTATTCGGGCTTACCCTAGTTAGCCCCATTCTTTTCATCAACACCTTGATCAAGAATGTCAGAACTCATTTCTGATTGCACCCATCGGATCATGGTAAGAGCGTCTAGTAGCATCGCCTCATGATCCCCTAGGTATCACTGATAGTGCCTGCAAGAACCAGTCGATTATGATTAGCGTACAGTACGGTCCCTTCATCTCATATATCCCGATCGAATCTGCAACCATTGGTTCATCGAGGGTTGCATATTAATTCGATAACTATATGATAACTATAATAGTGGCATCGCGTGTACTATTGGAGAACTCCTTCTCCAACGTACATCTCATACTCTGGCCAGAGATTCCATGCACTATTATTACATTAGATCACATAGGATATCCACACCGGTAGGTGAGCGGTGAATCCCCGACTACAATGCACTGGCTCCTATATGTGTCGCAACTGTACCCAACCTCGCCACCTGATGACTCTCCTGGAGCCGGTAAACGAGTCAAAGCACAGCCCTGGCATATAGAGCCTCAGTGTTGTCCCGGGTCATAAGGACTAATGGTGTACAATCATAACCACGGACTTATCCTCTCGATGAATGATAACCACTTGGAAAGTCCGAGGGAGGGTTGTTCGGTATAATCATCATATGACTACCCATCTGCATGTTTGGACATCCCTATGCCCTTACCAAGAAACGCAGTACACAACATCACAGATGCTAGTCTCGAGCTCAAGCGGCCTTTATCCCTGTTTTAGGCGGCTGAATCGACTAGGAACGAATTTAGAATATGCAGTGTTTACAAATGAGTTTCAACATCGAAGTACGATTCATTTGTATTAAAGCATAATCAAGGACTTTATCTATGCTGTTTGCATGGGTATACAGATAAAGTATAACGAAACCATTAAAAGTTAAATTATATTAAAATAAAGATTGTTTATTTCACTTGAGTCAATAAATTCCCTAGCCAACAGTTGGCTTGCAGGGCATCTACTCTAACAATCTCCCACTTGCCCTAGAGCCAACTACCCATAAACTTTAATCCCATTGCTTCGCGATGCTTCTCAAACAATGGTCCTGGCAAGGGCTATGTAAGTGGATCAGCAACATTTTCTGGAGAGGGGACTCTTTCGAATGATATGTCTCCTCTTCCCACAATCTCCCGTATGATGTGGAACTTCCTCAGTACATGTTTGGATCGCTGATGAGACCTTGGTTCCTTTGCTTGCACAATGGCACCAGTGTTGTCGCAGTACGACGGGACTGGATCAACTCCATTAGGAATAACGCCCAACACTTGGACAAAATTCCTCATCCAAACTACCTCTTTGGCTGCATCAGATGCAACAATGTATTCAGCTTCAATGGTGGAATCCGCAACGGTGTCTTGCTTGGAACTTTTCCAAGAGACAGCCGCACCATATAGCATGAATACCAAGCCAGAGGTCGATTTCGAATAATCTACGTCACATTGGAAGCTAGAATCCGTGTAGCCTTCCAATTTCAATTCTCCACCCCCATAGACCATGAACAAATTCTTAGTCCTTCTCAAGTACTTAAGAATATCTTTCACGACCTTCCAATGCATTGGACCAGGGTTCGCTTGATATCTGCTTGTAACACTCAGAGCATAAGCAACATCAGGACGTGTCGATATCATACCATACATGATACTACCAATGGCAGACGCATATGGAATACGTGTCATAATCTCTATCTCTTCATCAGTTTTGGGACACATAGCTTTAGATAGAGTAATACCATGACACATTGGTAAGTATCTTCTCTTGGACTCTTCCATAGAGAATCGTTTAATAATGATATCGATATAGGTGGCTTGGGTAAGTCCGAGCATCCTCTTTGATCTATCTCTATAGATTTGTATTCCCAATACGTAGGATGTTTCACCCATGTCTTTCATGGAGAATTTACTTGCTAACCATACTTTAGTTGATTGCAGTAATCCTACATCATTCTCAATGCGTAGGATATCATCAACATAAAAAACTAGGAATGTCACAGCACTCCCACTAACTTTCTTGTACACGCATGGTTCCTCATGATTCTTAGCAAAACCAAACTCTTGATAGTGCTATCAAATCTGAGGTTCCATCTCCTTGACGCCTGCTTGAGACCATATATTGATCTCTGAAGTTTGCATACCTTATGCTCACTTCCTACTGATGTGCATCCCTCAGGTTGAGACATATAAATTTCTTCTTTCATGTCTCCATTGAGGAATGCAGTATTTACATCCATTTGCCATATCTCATAGTCATACCATGCTTTTATGGCTAGTAGTATTCTAATGGACTTAAACATAGCAACTGGTGAAAAAGTTTCCTCATAGTCAACTCTTTGTCTTTGAGTATAACCTTTTGCAATCAGCCTTGCTTTGAAGGTCACTACCTTCCCATTCGCCCCAAGCTTTCTTTTGTAGATCCATTTGCACCCCATAGGAATGATTCCCTCAGGTTGATCCACCAATTTCCAGACTTGGTTTGAATATATAGAGTCCATTTTTGACTGCATGGCTTCAAGCCATTTGGTTGAATCAGTATCAGATATTGCTTCTTTGAAATTTATTGGATCACATCCAACACAAGACTCATCATGGCCTTGTTCATGAATAAGCATATATCTTGCAGGTGGTCTAATAACCCTATCAGACCTTCTAGGAGCTTGTACTTCAACTACTGGTTGTTGGGGATTAAGTTCAACTACTATAGTTGAGGGAGTATCTTGAATTTCTTCAAGTTCTATCATCTTGCCTTTTCTATCTAATAGAAACTCCCTTTCCAAAAAGGTGGCATTTCTTGAAACAAACATTTTGCTTCATTGGGATGATAGAAATAATATCCAACAGAATTCTTTTGGATATCCTACAAAGTAGCACAAAGTGGATCTACTATCCAATTTGTCTCCCACTGTCTGCTTCATGTAAGCAGGACATCCCCATATTCTCATGTAAGAATATTTGGGAGTTTTACCCATCCATATCTCATATGGTGTTTTATCCACTGCTTTAGTATAGACATTATTCAACAACATTGCCGCAGTTTCAAGCGCGAAGCCCCAAAACGATGTAGGCAATTCAGTGAATCTCATCATTGATCGAACCATGTCCAACACGGTTCGTTTACAATGTTCAGAAACACCATTCAATTGTGGTGTTGCAGGTGGAGTCCACTGTGAGAGAATCACATTCTCTTTTAGATAACTCAAAAATTCAGCACTCAAGTATTCTCCACTTCGATCAGATCGAAATGCCTTAATACTTCTTTCTAGCTGGTTTTCCTACTTCAGATCTGAATTCTTTGAACCTTTCAAATGCTTCAGATTTGTGTTTTATCAAATAAACACACCCATACCTCGAATGGATCATCGGTAAAGGTAGCCAAGTAGGATTGCCCATATTTTGTGCTAACACTTAGCGGGCCACAAACGTCTGTGTGGATCAAATCCAGTAGACCATGCACACGTTCCACGTTTCCATCGAATGGAGTCTTAGTCATTTTTCCTTTTAGACAGGATTTACAAGCAGGTAGAGAATTTATGTCTGACGAGTCAAACATGCCTTCTCCCACTAGTTTGTGCATCCTTCTTGAGGAAATATGACCTAGTCTAGCGTGCCATATTTGTGTGGGATTAGGGTCATCTAACTTTCTTTTGCTGTTGAAATCATGTTTATTTGGACATTTACTTATCATTTCCAGAACATTTCTGGCGCATACAATTTCTTATGTCCGGACTTCTTGCAGTGTAATAAGTATGTTCTGACTTATCGAGCTTTGTAGGCCCTTTAAGTGTCCTTCAGAGTTTGCCTCTTATTGTGATTGTTTTTCTTGTGAGGGACAGAACATTTCTTTCCCTTACCTTATGGGCTATTTTTCGTCTGATGAGAGGCCCATTAGAAAAACAACAATTCCCTGTTTTATGGTGATCTAATAAGTTATAAGCGTATTGATTAGCTCTTCAAGGCTAACATCTATCTTATTCAATTCACCATAATCCCGTCAAATGAGGAAGAGAAAGACAACAAATTGATGTTATCTAGTAACTCGTTAGGAATGACATATTCCAGACACACCACATTCTTAGCAAGCCCAGTCATACGTACACCATGCTCATGGGCCAAAGCCCTGTCTTGCGTGCGTGTAGTCATGAGCTCATTGAAAGTGGTGTGCATAGTTTCATGCACCATGCAACTCTTGCACGAGCATTCGAATGTCAGCAGCATTCAAATTTTCCTCAAACTGTCCCTACAGCTCGTTTGACGTAAAAGCGAGCATGTTACACTTTAGCTTGCATACTATGGTCCTACCATCTTGCATGTTTTGTCAGTTCAACAGGACTGACATTAGTGTGTCTGCCATTTTCTCTGAATTCAGAACAATTTTCCAAACCAGTCTTGAAAATTAGATTCGATTAGCTTGTTAATAAACAATTGATTACGTGACGAAATCGAAAATATACTGATACGGAAACAGAATAATAGTTGCTGATTATTTTAAAATAATTTTAAGATATAAAATATGGATTTTATTTTATAAATCTCCCTCCTACTATTTTGACATTTTCACCACCCTCTGATGAAAAAGGGAAATCGTATTTCCTTAGTAGGCACGTAGAGTCCAATTAGCCAATTATAATCCCGAATAATATCAGCCAATTATAATTTCTAAAAGGTAGAGTCCAATTGCATCCCTATGCAACCTCCACGTGTTTTGCCTCACGTTTAATAAGGACCCAATAATATGACGTCGTTTATTTTCGCGTGTCAAACCAACCCATCAATATTGAATTGTAGTAGACGGTCGCCATGAGTTCCCCCAATAATATGAGCCGAAGTCATGGGAGTTCCACTCAATTCACATCATATGTCCGGTGGAAGTCACAGCTTTCCGGCGTACAGGCTTCCCCAATAATATGAGCCAGACACTGTCCGCGGGTAGCGATCAACATGCAACCACGGTTGATGGAAGGCAAGGAAAAATTAAACTCCTTTAATTTTTACTTTTTCGGTTTGATATAAATTTTGAATCTTATTCAAAATGAGGGATTTTAATTTTAAAAATTGTCTCATCATTTTAATTTAAAAATCGCGTGCCACGAGTTTGTGTGTTTGCCGGATTCATGCAACTATATTATCTAATAATATACATACATGCATACTACTATATATCGCATATATCATAATATGACATTCAAAAATAAATAAGGATGATCGATCGCCAACACTATTAGATCCATGTGAGCCATACATGGATCCAGGTCCAAACCTAGGTGAATGCAGGGATGCAAATGCAACTTATTACAAAAGCTTCCAATATTTTACATGTCTTCGTCTTGATCATCGGGCCCACCATCTTCCAGTCTTGATCTCCCACTATTTCTAATTATTACATTTGAATAGCCATGGCACATAAGGGATACATCTCATGGGGGTGGGAACGGGCCATAAACCAGGCCCACTTTAATAATATCAAATATTATAAAAATGAATAAAAAAAACAGTAAAATATCCTAACATACACCTAACACATTGGTCAAGGCTCTCGATCATCCTTCATGCATTTAATATCAAATATTAACATCAATTTAATTAAACAATTTAATTAATTGATAAATCATATATCTAATAATTTTATCACTAACCACCATAATTATTAAAAGATTTAATAAATTAAATAAACTCTTTTATTTAATTTTCAATTAAATCAATAATAATTGATTTCTTGTAAAAACTCATTTTTACTATAAATAATTAAAATCATATTCTAATTATTTATTTCACAAGAAAATTATTAATTTTCTAAAAATCAATTTTCCAATTTAAAAATTGAACCAATTTTCAAAAATATCAATTTTACCCAAAAATTTGAAAAATCAGAAAATCGCACCCCAGACCCAAACAATTCAAGCCCATTATTCAGCGCGCTTCCCGAGACGCTCCCGGGCAGCCGCCCGCCCACTGCCCGCCCGCTGCCCGAACGTTTCGGGCAGCGGCAGCGGCCCTGTGCGCGCAGAACGCGCACAGACGCGCCGACGCCGCGCGCAGGCGTCGCACGCCTGCGCTAGCGCGGAGCGCACAGGCGCTCCGACGCCGCGCGCTAGCGCGGTGCGCACAGGCGTCCGACGCCTGCGCTAGGGCTGTGCGCGCAGGCGTCCGGCGCCTGCGCTAGCGCTGTGCGCGCAGGCGTCCCACGCCTGCGCGCACGCTGCGCGCTGCCGTGCGCGGCCCTGCGCGCACGGACTGCCCGGAACAGTTCCGGGCAGATTAATTTTTTTTTTTTTATTTTTTTTCGAAAATCTGGAAAAATAAATTTTCGTGGTGCTAAATTTTCTGAAAAATTTTCTTGTGTGGTTAGAAATAAATTATTCAATATATCAAAACCATACGATTTAGAAAACCTGGCTCTGATACCACTGTTGGATCTGGTTTTCTACGCGCCCAAACGCAGCGGAAGATTTAAAATTTTTATTTTATTTTGAAAAACAAAATAATATTGCTTTAGGCGCTCGTATGATTTAACAAAACATTCATAGGGAGTTTAAAAGTTATACCTTTGCGAATTTGATTCACTTGGACACCAACCGATCCGGTATTACAGATCTGGCTCTTGATGATTCCCTACGAACTTTCTTCAAAGAAATCCTTCTATCAAGTCCACGACTAGATAGTATGTTCCTCTTCCAATTTGCACTAGAAAATATGGAAGATTTTTGCGTAGGAGAGAAAACAATTGAGAGACGGCACCAAAATATTTCTCTCTTGAAAAGGTTGGCCGATTTTTAATCTTGAGTGGAGGCTTACGTGAGGTCTTGTTGTGGGGTGGGCTAGGTTTAGTATTATTTATAATAAAATAATAACTTAATTACATAATTAAAATTAATGGGCTTGATTTAATTAATTGGGCTAGTCCAACTAGTTTAATTAATTTAATTAAAGCCCATTAAAACTTTAATTATTTATTATGTTGGACTTGTACTCTTACAAGCCCATTAAACATATTACCCACCATATTTAATTTATTAATTAATAAACTCAACTTTTGAGATTAATAAATTAAATACATTATAAATTCAACATTTGAATTTGTTATTTAAATTATAAATTCAACTCCTTGAATTTTTATCACCTCCAAAATTTGATATTTAATAAACCCAACATTTGAGTTTAATAAATTAAATTCTCAAATTTTATAAATTCAACTCCTTGAATTTATTCTCTCAAAATTTAATTATCATAAATTCAACTCCTTGAATTTACTATATAATATAAATTCAACTTCTTGAATTTATTCTCTCAACGGGAACAAACAATCCAGTACTTGTGTGACCCTCAATGGTTCAGGGATACAGCTAGCCGTGGGTTCACAACACTTTGTGATTCAGGACATAATCCTTTATTCGGGCTTACCCTAGTTAGCCCCATTCTTTTCATCAACACCTTGATCAAGAATGTCAGAACTCATTTCTGATTGCACCCATCGGATCATGGTAAGAGCGTCTAGTAGCATCGCCTCATGATCCCCTAGGTATCACTGATAGTGCCTGCAAGAACCAGTCGATTATGATTAGCGTACAGTACGGTCCCTTCATCTCATATATCCCGATCGAATCTGCAACCATTGGTTCATCGAGGGTTGCATATTAATTCGATAACTATATGATAACTATAATAGTGGCATCGCGTGTACTATTGGAGAACTCCTTCTCCAACGTACATCTCATACTCTGGCCAGAGATTCCATGCACTATTATTACATTAGATCACATAGGATATCCACACCGGTAGGTGAGCGGTGAATCCCCGACTACAATGCACTGGCTCCTATATGTGTCGCAACTGTACCCAACCTCGCCACCTGATGACTCTCCTGGAGCCGGTAAACGAGTCAAAGCACAGCCCTGGCATATAGAGCCTCAGTGTTGTCCCGGGTCATAAGGACTAATGGTGTACAATCATAACCACGGACTTATCCTCTCGATGAATGATAACCACTTGGAAAGTCCGAGGGAGGGTTGTTCGGTATAATCATCATATGACTACCCATCTGCATGTTTGGACATCCCTATGCCCTTACCAAGAAACGCAGTACACAACATCACAGATGCTAGTCTCGAGCTCAAGCGGCCTTTATCCCTGTTTTAGGCGGCTGAATCGACTAGGAACGAATTTAGAATATGCAGTGTTTACAAATGAGTTTCAACATCGAAGTACGATTCATTTGTATTAAAGCATAATCAAGGACTTTATCTATGCTGTTTGCATGGGTATACAGATAAAGTATAACGAAACCATTAAAAGTTAAATTATATTAAAATAAAGATTGTTTATTTCACTTGAGTCAATAAATTCCCTAGCCAACAGTTGGCTTGCAGGGCATCTACTCTAACATGGACTCGGTGGTGGCATGAGTAGAAGCATCCACGCCAAGTGACAGTAGCAGCAGCCGTGAGAAGAGTGGAGCGCAGGCCTTGTGCAGAAATTGGGTTGAGGGGCAGAAGGTGTTTGAGCGGGCCAGGGCCGGTTTTTTGGGCTGGGCTTGCACATTAGGGTCCCTAGATGAGTTAGCTAGGTATTGGCTCGAAGTGGCTCGGGCGTGGCTCGAGTAAATTGGGAGATGGCTCGGTGGTTTCGATTAGGTGTAATTAGTTCGAATTAAAGAACAAAAATTTAATCCAAGGGTCCACGGGGGTGGCTCATGACTTGGAAGGGTAGAATAAATATTAAAAAGTCTATGTTTAAAATTTGGGATCAAAATAACGAGTTTTGGATTTCTTAGGAATTTAATCGCCGCACGAAACGTCAATTAACGAGTTAATTGAAAAGTCTAGTTTAAGCTTCATAAAATCATGGAAAATTAGATTTAAGCTTAAATAATTATTATAAGTCTAAGTTTTTGATTTGGGAATTTTATGTTGAGGTTTGGGATTTTTCGGGATTAAAACGCATTAGTACGTCTCATTTAAAGAATAAATTAAAAGTCATTGATTTAGGCCAAATAAAAATATGAGAAAATTCACGTAAGCTTAAATAATTATTTGGGACATTTTAGAGTCATGAAATCAAGAAAATAGTCGAATTTGTAAAAAGTCGAGTCCAGGGGTAAAACGGTCTTTTTACACCGGAAAACTAGTAAAGGTCATGGCAGTGCCCGAAATGCTGTTTTCTTGTTATTTATACTATTTTTAAATGTTTATGAATTTCTCATGATTAAATGATGATTTTTAAATGTCGAAGGAATTTTCATGGTTTAATAAGACATTTAAAATACATGTTGCATGCTTGGCTTCGAAAAGGAAAACGTAAACATTATTCATGATTTTTCTAAGTGATGCGAATGAAAACGTTGAAGGATGTGAAGTTATTGTGACTAATTCGTTAATGGTGGTTACGTCGTGAGGGTTATGGTCCCAGTGGGAGCCCGACGATCGTGTTTCTATCATTGCGAATTCATGGTATCAAGTTTTATGGTAACACCAAGAATGGGAATGACGTGAGGGGAAAAGGCCCCAGAGGGAACCCATGTTTTGGGAAAAGGCCCCCGAGGGAGCCCCGACGAGCGTATTTATATTCGATCATGATAGGCCAGGGCCCAGTTGACCGGTGAGAGTGTTGCTGGTGTCCCCCGCCGCCCAGGACTGAGGTTTACACGTGAGGTATTCACGTTGATGGATCCATCGTCATGTCATGTCATGTCACGTCAGGAAAGTCATAATTAACGATCTGAATTCCACAAAGGAAATCGATTTTACTCATGATTCATGCTCAAGGATTTATGTCATGTCACGTCATGTTAAAGAAAAAGATATCATGTTTTCAAGTCATAAAATGTTATTTTTACTTAAAAGTATTTTCACTGTTGCATGCGATTTTATTATTACTACTCGTTATCAAGATTATGGGGTGTTGAGTCTTTAGACTCATTAGGTGTGATGGATGCAGGTGGTATTGATGGGGTTCTTGACGGATGATTCTACTGGGCTGAAGGTGCACACAACCCGAGGACCGGCGCGTCATTTCCGCATTATGCTTTTGATTTTAAGTTAAAGATTTTAAAGATTATTTATTTATGCTTATTTTGAGAGATTTTGAGAGGCTTAGTATGGGCTATACCCTTTCAAACTTATTTCTTTTAAACTTGGTAAAACAGTAGACGTTTTTATGTTACGACTTTTGCACTCGAGTTTTGATATACTAGTGATCGAGGTTTTATTTTGAAGAGAGTAAAATATTTTATGAAAATATTTTCTAGTATTATTTATGTCATTTTCGAAAATGAGGTAAAAAAAAAAAACAAAAAAATTCTAGTACTTTTAAAGCAATAAAAAGGGCAGGCGTTTCAGTACATAACTTACGTCTAGTGGTAGCCTGCATCGACAGGAACTTAGTACTATACTCAGATTGAAAATCAAACGGGCAGATTGAAAATCCTCGGCCCTTTTCTCGATTTCTTCCCTCTTTCCTTCTGAAAATCGTTTATATATATATATATATAAATATAAATATATATATATTCGTTGGTATATATATATATATATATATATATATATATATATATACCAACGTCGCATGCAAGGGCAAGTAGAATCTTTCCGTTCTGCATGACTCGCGCATATGCGCGCTCAAATCCGTGCATATGCGCCGGAAGCCTTATCCAGCTACTGGACTACTGGCGCATATGCGCGCACATAAGTCGCGCATATGTGCGAGACTTACTGTCTCGAGCCCTATAACACTCGAACATATGCGCGCTTTCTGCCGCGCATGTGCGCAAACCTTTCTGCCCTGCTCGCGCATGTGTGCCGTTCACATCGCGCATATGCGCCTAGCACTTCCTAGGCTACTGGACACCTCGCGCATATGCGCGCCCAAACGCCGCGCATAAGTGCGGGGTCTTCTGTCCACTCCGCGCATGGCTCGTGCATCACGTCGCGCATGTAATGCCCGAGACTTAATTACTGTAATCATACGTTGATTAATTTCATGATTGAGGTTATACGAACTTGAATGAAGGAGTCGGGCATCGTTATAATATAAGCCAAGATGTTCAACCGAACATCTCGAGATGTTCGGCCGAACATCTCGAGATGTTCGGCCGAACATCTCAAAAGAAATGACCGGCGCACATGCGCGAAGAAACAAGCGCATATGCGCGAGGGGTCCAGAAGCCCTCGCGCATATGCGTGAGAAAATGCGCGCATATGCGCGACCGCTCCAGAATCTTTGGCGCATATGCGCGAGATGAAGCGCGCATATGCGCGAGTGGTGTTTTGGCAAATTTTGGAGAAGCCACGTACGATTTACATGCAATATATATATATATACAAACGTAATTCTTCAGAATGGAAATAGGGAGAAAACGAGAATTCAGAGCAAATCTTTAACTTTTGATTTTAGAATTCAACGTACGAGAAATCCGTCCGTCTGATTTTGAATCTGACTTCAGTACCGAGTTCCTATCGACGTAGGCTACAACTGGACGTAAGTTTTGCTACGTTTTTGATATGCTTTGAAATTATGATATTGTCAGAATTAAATAGAACTCATATATGTTGTTCTTGACATATTAGACATCATAGAATCGAAGTCAGATTAAGAAACGGACTGAATATGAAATTGTTATGATTTTCGGAGTAGTTTTGGAGCCGATTTAATATCAGAATTGAGTTGTTATTGATTACGAGATATTAGAATTGATATCTGACTGATATGATATGGCTGGGTATATTGAGATTATACCGTTATGCCGTCCATATTGAATTAGATTGAGTATTGTGCAGAACAGATTTAATTGGAGTAATGTATTGATATTATACTCCTCGATATTGTCATGTCAGATTGAGTATTGACAGACTTTGGGTTCGAGACTCCGACAGAGTCAGAGTAACAGAAAGAAAGGTATAAATTAATGTTGAGTTGGGATTGCACAACTCGAGTGAGGTTTGACTCGAGTCTCCCTAAATCACATACTTTCAATTATTGCATTGATATTTGCAATTGATGAGATTTATGATTGTAGTCTATTGATTTATAGCCACTGCATGTAATGACTGCTGATTCGCTAGTCATTGATTGAGTTGCTTAGATACTGACTGTATGTATTGATTACTGAGTCGTTGAGTCATAGGCTGATTCGCCTAGTCACCGGCTGATTCGTCGGGTTATTGACTGATTCGTATTATTATAGGCTGATTCGCCTAGTCACCGGCTGATTCGTCTGGTGATTGACTGATTCGTCTAAACTTAAGCTGATTCGCTTAATTACAGGCTGAGTTGTCTGATTATTGGCTGATTCGCCTAATTACTGGCTGATTCTTCAGGTTATTGACTGATTTGTCAATTCTGCGGCTGATTCGCCCAGATACTGAATATATGAATTATATCGATGCCGTATAGGGATTGATTCATTCCTAGCGACTGAGATTCGATATAATTACCTATATCCAGACACCGGGATCCCTAGGATAGAGTTGAGTCGAGTCTGAGACGACGCGTTGTTGAGTCAAGTCTGAGTCTGAGTATGATTCTTTGCTTGATATTAATTATGTTTCAGATTTGAGACATGTTATGAATATTTGTTATATGCTTTTATATATGTTTTTATATGACTGCATGTTTACATTGTTTATACTGGGATATTTATATCTCACCGGAGTTATCCGGCTGTTGTCTTGTTTTGTATGTGTGCATGACAACAGGTGGGGCTGGATCAGGGTCAAGAAGAGGATGAGAAAAGATTAGATAGCGTGGAGATTTGGGCTTCGAAGCAACATAGGATTCAGCACTGATATGTAGTTGAACCTAGTTGAATTCTTGTAGATAACACAAGATTTGTATGTTCATGTTTAATATGTAATTTGAGTAAATTACATTACGTTTCCGCTTTGTATTTTAAAAAAAAAATTTAGACCCTGTTTTATAATTGATTAATTAGTCCCAAACATGATTAAGAACTTGATTAGCGTCCGGGTCCCCACAACAGGTGGTATCAGAGCTGTAGGTACTAGAACTGTAGATTCTTGAGATTTTGATAGAAGAGGCTAGTGAGCGGGGTAGATTGAATTTTCTTTCCTTGCTTGTGAATGCTAGCATGCGTACTGCTTTATATAATACATGTTACTTGACTTATCTGATTTGATTTGTAATATGTATTATTGGGAACGAATCTGAATTGATTCTCGATAAGCAGTAAGATGATTGGAGGAGAGACTGAATCGAAACAGGTGTGTTGGATTGAGTTACTAATCCTTTTGAGTTTCAGATATGCCTCCTAGACGAATTCCAGAACAGGGTAGTACATCGAATCCTCCAATGGATGTAACACCGACTCCAATGGAAACTTTGCTGAAGAGGTTTCAGTCATTCAAACCACCCACTCTGACGGGTACTGAGACATCAGTCGAGTGTGAGAGTTGGTTAGGTAGCATTGAGTTGCTGTTTGATTCACTGGAGTACAGTGATGAGCGCCGGATTAAATTGATTGGACACCAGTTGCTGGATGTTGCACAAAGCTGGTGGATTACAATGAAGAGGGCCTTGGAGCAACGAGGTACGATTATTACTTGGGATGTGTTTAAAACTGAGTTTTATCAGAGATTTTTCCCAATATCGTACAGAAAAGACAAGGGAGCGGAGTTTGCCAATTTGAGACAGGGTCAGCTGAACATTGAAGAATATGTGACCAAGTTCTCTACCTTGTTGAAGTTTTCTCCTCATGTGTCTGAAAATGACGAAGCCGTTGCTGATCAGTTCATCAATGGCTTGAATCCTGATATTTTTACATTGGTGAACACAGGACGACCGAATAACTTTGCTGATGCCATGAATAGAGCAAAGGGCGCTGAAGCGGGCTTGATAAGTTAGAGAGGAGCTGAATTTGTTCCTCCAGTGTCGAGACCACCGCAACCACCTCCCCGATTCGAGAGTGGCAGTAGCAGTGGTGGAACGAAAGATTTTCTGAAGGCTAGAGGAAAGTAGTTTAAGAAGTCTGGCGGTAGTTCTTCTAGCTCTAGTGGTTCTCAGCAGAGTTATACCGGCGTTTACTGCGGAAATTGTGGAGGGAGACATTCCACTGAGCAATGCCAAGGAGTACTTGGGAGTTGCCACTTCTGCAAACAACAGGGACATTTTGCCAGAGTATGTCCACAGAGGGGTTCCCAAAGATCACAGGGAGCCGAACCATCTGGACCAGCGGCACAGTGGAGTAGACGATCAGCTGTTGTTCCTTCATTGCAGCCAGTACCATCTCAGTCACAGCATAGGCCAGGAGGAAGCCAGACAGTTGGCCAGCCTCCTAGACAGCAGGCCCGAGTATTTGCTTTGACCGAGGAACAGGCTCCGGAAGCACCAGATGATGATGTTTCAGGTAACTGATTTGTTTGATTTTCCTGCATATGTATTGAGGGGTACCGGTGCTTCATATACTTTTATGTCTGAGAGATTTGCATTGATGCATGTATTATCTGTTGAGTCTCTATTTACTGTAGTATTTGTTTCTTTCCCTTTTGGGAAAAGATCTTGTATCAGTGATTTCTGTTAGATCTTGTATACTACAGTAGGATAAGAATGAGATCGAGCTAGATCATGTAGTAGCTTGTATTGTACTGGTGTTCTATGATTTTGGAACTGCAATTACTGATATGGATATGCTGACCAAGTATAGAGCTACCATAGATTAGTTCCAGAAGATGGTAAGAATCAGACCTGAGATGATCAAGAGATGAATATTGTTCGATAAGAATTCTAGACTGAGAATTTCTTTGATATTCGTACTAGCTATGACTCGATTATTACAGAAAGGAGCAGAGTGATTCCTTATGTATTCAGTTGATTTACTGAAATTGAGCCTATCATTGGCTGATTTACCAATGATAAGAAAGTTCTCGATGTTTTCTCTGATAGGACTTCAGATCTGATTCCAATCAGATAGATTGATTTTAGTCTTGAACTGATCTTAGAAATTGTTGAAATGGTGAATCCTGATTGAGACAGATTGCATTCAGGAGGTGTTATGTCTGAAAATGATATATTTGTTGAATTTAGCAGAGTTAAACGGTGATTAGTCAGCTGAAGTTGACATCCGTGTCAGACAGTTGCAGTTTATGAATTTAGCATGTTTTGAATCTGATTGAATATTGATGATATTCGGAATAAGTGGTTGAGACAGATAGTAGACAATAAAGATTATGTTGTATCGTCCGAATCAGAGCTGATTTTGAAACGATAGCAGTTCAAAAAGCTGATTAGAATGTTTAGAAATCAATATCGATAGTCAGAACAGAGTGTCGATCAGAGTAACAGATATGT
Organism: Primulina eburnea; assembly: GCF_022965805.1. Taxonomy (NCBI): domain Eukaryota; kingdom Viridiplantae; phylum Streptophyta; class Magnoliopsida; order Lamiales; family Gesneriaceae; genus Primulina; species Primulina eburnea. The sequence continues at coordinate 14,903,788 of NC_133106.1, read as the reverse complement.
GATTTTGTATGAGATTGATTATTCTGTGATGCCAGATGTGTCAGAACGGTACAATAAAGCTTGATATTAATAGTCAGAGCCGAATACCAGGTAGCTATTTCCTCTTTACTTTATGTTATTAACTGATTTGTGTATATCAAATAGTTCGAATCAGAAAGAACAGATATTGTCAGAAGCGTATAGTCATGGATTCAGTGTTCAGTCTGACGATTGAGATTGTATTGTATTCGAACAGATAGTGTGATATAGATAGATGAGATCAGTTATAACAGAAATGTATTGAAATGTTGGCAGAAATTGTACTGATATGTCTAAATCGCTAACAGAAAAGATAGAAAGATAGAAATCAGAAGAATTATTACAGAATTGTAAAGTTCTAAATAGAAATGGGAGTACATTTCTATAGTCTTCGTAATGAAATTACCATCATTTTTAGATTGTAATATGATATAATTATGATTGATAGATTGTTCAATCTATAATATATTAGTTTGTACAAGATAACGTACAAACATTGTAATGCCCGAGATTTAATATCGTGTCAATTACGATTATTGATTCTTAATCAAGACGATTATTAAAGGGCTAACCAGGACACGAATTAAAAGTCTGTTGGTGAAATCGTGAGTGCGAGAGCCGAAGGTCTCGCACATATGCGCGAAGATTGGCGCGCATATGCGCGAGCAGGGCAGGAGCCATGGTGCAAATCAGAACACTTGGCGCATATGTGCGAAGATGCGCGCGCACATGCGCGACAGGTCCAGTAGAGTTCGCGCACATGCGCGGCAGGAAGCGGCGCACATGCGCGAGGGTGCCGAGAAGCGAAGGGCCGAGGCAGAATGTCTCGCGCATATGCGCGAAGGTAGTCGCGCATATGCGCGAGACGTGTTGCACGTTGGGTGTGCCACTCGGCCTTATGCATGTTCGTGTATATATATATATATATATATATATATATATATATACATGCAAAATCATTTCTTCAGAAAGGAAATCGAAGAAGGAAACGAAAGCTTCGGGAGAATTTAGCTTTTGTGATTCAAATTCAATCGTGCGATCAATCCGTCTGTCCAAATTGTAATCCGACTTCGGTACGGTAATCCTATAGATGTAGGCTACAACTTGACATAAGTGTTGCTACGTTTTGACATGCTTTGAAATTATGCTATTGTCAGAATTAAATAGGATTCATATATGATGTTCTTGACATGATAGACATCATAGAATCGAAGTCAGATTAAGAAATAGACTGATTATGGAATTGTTATGAATTTCTGATTATAATCGGTTGATATTGATTATAGAATGTATTGGATATGGGTTATAGATTGTAACTATTATCTGGTGAATTGGTATAGACGGGGATATTGGAATTGTACCGTTATACCGTTGATTTTGAATTAATTCCAGATTGATCAGATTGTTATGGAATTGACTAGTATATTGATATGAGATTATTGATATTGTCAGTACCAGACAGGCTTTGAATTCAGGACTTCGACTGAGCCAGAAACTGACGAAAGAAAGGTATAAATTAATGTTGAGTTGGGATTGCACAACTCGAGTGAGGTTTGACTCGAGTTTCCCTAAATCACATACTTTTATGATTGCTTTGATATTTGTGATTGATGTTTGTAGACTATGGAGTTATAGTCATTATATGTCTGAGATTGATGTTCGTAGGCTAGTGATTCATAGCCAAAGCATGTATTGACTGTTGATTTGTATATTCATCGGCTGATTCGCCTAATTACTGAATGCATGTATTGACTACTGAGTCGTTGAGTCATAGGCTGATTCGCCTATCTATAGACTGATTCGTCTAATCATTGACTGATTCGTCAATTCTGCGGCTGAGTCGCCCAGAAATTGCTGATTCGCATAATCCTTGACTGATTCGTCACTTCTGAGGCTGATTCGCCCAGACACTGGATAAATGATTTATATCGATGCCGTTTAGGGATTGATGCATTCCTATCGACTGAGATTCGATATATTTGTAAATGTCCAGACATCGGGATCCCTAGGTTAGAGTTGAGTCGAGTCTGAGACGACGCGTTGTTTGAGTTGAGTTTGAGTCTGAGTGTGAGTCATTGCTTGATATTGATTTATATTATTTGATGTTGATTATGTTCCTGATGATGGTATATGTTTAGAATAAGAGTTATTCTTGATATTGTTTCATGTTCTGATTTGATACATGTTATGATTATTGCTTATATGCTTTTATATATGTTTTTATATGATTGCACGTTTACATTGTTTATATTGGGATATTTATATCTCATCGGAGTTATCCGGCTGTTGTCTTGTTTTGTATGTGTGCATGACAACAGGTGGGGCAGGTTCAGGGTCAAGAAAAGAAAGAGGCTGGACTAGATAGCGTGGAGATCCGGGCTTCGAAGCAACTTAGGATTCAGCACCGATATGTAGTTGAACCTAGTTGAATCCTTGTAGATAATACATGATGTGTATGTTTATGTTTAATATGTAATTTGAAGTTAATTACATTACGTTTCCGCTTTGTATATTAAAAGAAAAAAAAAATTAGACCCTGTTTTATAATTGATTAATTAGTCCCAAACATGATTAAGAATTTGATTAGCGTCCGGGTCCCCACAACAGGTGGTATCAGAGCCGTAGGTACTAGAACTGTAGATTCTTGAGATTGAGATAGAAGAGGATAGTGAGCGGGGTAGATTGAGGTTTTCTTTCCTTGCTTGTGAATGCTAGCATGCTTACTGCTTTATATAATACATGTTACTTGATATATCTGATTTGATTTTGTAATATGTATTATTGGGCACGAATCTGAATTGATTCTCGATCAGCAGTAAGATGATCGGGAGGGAGATTGAATTGAAACAGATGTGTTGGATTGGGTCACTAATCCTTTTGAGTTTCAGATATGCCTCCTAGACGAATTCCAGAACAGGGTAGTACATCGAATCCTCCAATGGATGTCACTCCTACTCCAATGGAAACGTTACTGAAACGATTTCAGTCATTTCATCCGCCGACTTTGAAAGGAACAGAGAATGCTGTAGAATGCGAGAGTTGGCTTGGGGATATAGAAATGCTTTTTGACTCCTTGGAGTATACAGATGAGAAGAGAGTGAAATTAATTGGACACCAGTTGCACGATGTTGCCAAGGACTGGTGGATTACGAGAAAGAGAGCCTTCGAGCATAGAGGTACGACGATCACCTGGAATATGTTTAGAACTAAATTTTATCAACGTTTCTTTCCAGTATCGTACCGAAAGGACAAGGGGGCGGAGTTTGCCAATCTAAATCAGGGACAGATGAACATAGAGGAGTATGTATCTAAGTTCTCCTCGTTACTGAAATTTGCTCCACATGTGGAGGACAGCGAAGAAGCTACTGCTGACCAGTTCATCAATGGCCTGAACCCCGATATTTTTACATTGGTGAACACAGGGCGACCCAATAACTTTGCTGATGCCATGAATAGAGCAAAGGGCGCTGAGGTGGGCCTGATAAGGCAGAGAGGAGCTGCATTTGTGCCTCAAGAATGGAGACCACCGCAACCACTTTCCAGATTCGAGAGTGATAATAGTGGTGGAAAGAAAGAATTTCTGAAGGCTAGAGGAAAGCAGTTTAAGAAGTCTGGCGGCAGTTCCTCTAGTTCTAGTGGTCCCCAACAGAGTTATACTGGAGCTTACTGCGTAAATTGTGGAGGGAGACATTCCACCGAGCAATGCCAAGGAGTACTTGGTAGTTGCCACTTCTGCAAACAACAGGGACATTTTGCCAGAGTATGTTCGCAGAGGGTTTCCCAAAGATCCCAGGAAGCCGAACCATCTGGATCAGCGGCACAGTGGAGTAGACGATCAGCTGCTGTTCCTTCATTTCAGCCAGCACCATCTCAGTCACAGCAGAGGCCAGGAGGAAGCCAGACAGTTGGCCAGCCTCCTAGACAGCAGGCCAGAGTATTTGCTTTGACCGAGGAGCAGGCTCAGGAAGCACCAGATGACAATGTTGCAGGTAACTGATTTGTTTGATTATCCTGCATATGTATTGAGGGATACCGGTGCTTCACATATTTTATTTCTGAAAAATTTGCATTGATCCATGCATTATCTGTTGAATCCCTAGTTACTGTAGTATGTGTTTCTGTTCCTTTGAGAAAAGATCTGGTATCAGTGAGTTCTGTTAGATCTGGTATACTACAGTAGGATAAGAATGAGATCGAGTTAGAGTATATGATAGCTAGTATTGTATCGATGTTGTCTGAGTTTGGGACTGCATTACGGATATTGATATGCGGATCAAGTACAGAGCTACCCTAGATTAATTTTAGAAGATGGTGAGAATTGAACCTGAGATGGCCAAGGGATGAATATTGTACGATAAGGATTCTAGATTGAGAATTCCTTTGATAATTCGTACTAGCTATGATTCGATTAGTACAGAAAGGAGCAGAATGACTCCTTATGTCTTCAGTTGATTTACTGAAATTGAGTCTATCATTGGCTGATTTACCAATGATATGAAAGTTAGTAATGTTTTCCCCTGATAAGATTTCAGATCTGAGTTCAGTCAGAGAGATTGAGTTAACCGTGCTTAGTTGACCCAGGGTGAATATCAGTGTCAGATATTTGCGGTTTTATGAGTTTAGCAGATCGGTACTAATGAGTGATGTCTTGAATCCGACTGAATAGTGTTGCTATTCTGAATTCGGGTTTGAATCAGATAGAAGACAGTGTTGGTGGAAACAAATGAAAGCTGATATTGCTGAATTTGTAACCAAATATCTAAATTGCCAACAGATGAAGGCTGAGAAAATGAAACCCGGAGGACTATTACAGAGTTTGACTATTCCTGTAAGGAAAGGAGATCACAATTCCATGAATTTTGTAATGAGATTACTGAGATCCTCCCGAGGTTGTGATGCGATTTGGGTTGTGATTGATCGATTGACCAATTCGCATGCCTTATTCAGTACAAGATGATGTACCGATATGACCAGATGACTGAAATTTATGTCAGATGAGTGATCAGACTGCATAGAGTGCCAAAGTCGATTGAAGTAGACCGTGATTTTTGGTTTATATCGTACGTTGGACAGAGTTTGCAGTAGGCTTTAGGTATAAAGTTACCTTTTAGTACCGCAATCATCCACAGACCGAGGGATAGTCTGAGCAGACGATCCTGACATTGGAGGATATGTTGAAAGCAGTAGTGTTTGATTTTAGCACTAGATGGCAAGAAGCAGTGCCATTTGGTGAGTTTTTGTACCATCATAACTATCAGACGTGTATTGAAATAACTTCTTTCGAAGTATTGCACGAAAAGAGGTGTCGATTCCCTCTTTAGTGAAAGATATCTTTGAGGTTCCTGAGATTGAACCTGACATGATCAGAGATATGACTGAAAGAATGAAGTTGAGTCAGAAGAAAATGAAGGCAGCCCAAGATAGACAAGCCGAATATGCCAACGTCGGAAGATGACTGTTGGTAACTGAGACCAACGATCGAATATATCGTTGATTAAGATAAATAGATTCGATAACAGCTGATGAAGTTGAGTTGTTACGAACTATTGATTAATGTATACGGATGTTGTATAGCCAGTACGGTGAGATGGATTTCAGAATAGATTCATTAAGAGAAGAATTGGATTTAAGCTCTGTATACATTTCTTCTGCTATATCTGAATTGAATGTTTATGAGTTCGAGGACGAACTCAGATTTAAGAGGGGGAGAAATGTAATGCCCGAGATTTAATATCGTGTCAATTACGATTATTGATTCTTAATCAAGACGATTATTAAAGGGCTAACCAGGACACGAATTAAAAGTCTGTTGGTGAAATCGTGAGTGCGAGAGCCGAAGGTCTCGCGCATATGCGCGAAGATTGGCGCGCATATGCGCGAGCAGGGCAGGAGCCATGGTGCAAATCAGAACACTTGGCGCATATGCGCGAAGATGCGCGCGCACATGCGCGACAGGTCCAGTAGAGTTCGCGCACATGCGCGGCAGGAAGCGGCGCACATGCGCGAGGGTGCCGAGAAGCGAAGGGCCGAGGCAGAATGTCTCGCGCATATGCGCGAAGGTAGTCGCGCATATGCGCGAGACGTGTTGCACGTTGGGTGTGCCACTCGGCCTTATGCATGTTCGTGTATATATATATATATATATATACATGCAAAATCATTTCTTCAGAAAGGAAATCGAAGAAGGAAACGAAAGCTTCGGGAGAATTTAGCTTTTGTGATTCAAATTCAATCGTGCGATCAATCCGTCTGTCCAAATTGTAATCCGACTTCGGTACGGTAATCCTATAGATGTAGGCTACAACTTGACATAAGTGTTGCTACGTTTTGACATGCTTTGAAATTATGCTATTGTCAGAATTAAATAGGATTCATATATGATGTTCTTGACATGATAGACATCATAGAATCGAAGTCAGATTAAGAAATAGACTGATTATGGAATTGTTATGAATTTCTGATTATAATCGGTTGATATTGATTATAGAATGTATTGGATATGGGTTATAGATTGTAACTATTATCTGGTGAATTGGTATAGACGGGGATATTGGAATTGTACCGTTATACCGTTGATTTTGAATTAATTCCAGATTGATCAGATTGTTATGGAATTGACTAGTATATTGATATGAGATTATTGATATTGTCAGTACCAGACAGGCTTTGAATTCAGGACTTCGACTGAGCCAGAAACTGACGAAAGAAAGGTATAAATTAATGTTGAGTTGGGATTGCACAACTCGAGTGAGGTTTGACTCGAGTTTCCCTAAATCACATACTTTTATGATTGCTTTGATATTTGTGATTGATGTTTGTAGACTATGGAGTTATAGTCATTATATGTCTGAGATTAATGTTCGTATGCTAGTGATTCATAGCCAAAGCATGTATTGACTGTTGATTTGTATATTCATCGGCTGATTCGCCTAATTACTGAATGCATGTATTGACTACTGAGTCGTTGAGTCATAGGCTGATTCGCCTATCTATAGACTGATTCGTCTAATCATTGACTGATTCGTCAATTCTGCGGCTGAGTCGCCCAGACATTGCTGATTCGCATAATCCTTGACTGATTCGTCACTTCTGAGGCTGATTCGCCCAGACACTGGATATATGATTTATATCGATGCCGTTTAGGGATTGATGCATTCCTATCGACTGAGATTCGATATATTTGTAAATGTCCAGACATCGGGATCCCTAGGTTAGAGTTGAGTCGAGTCTGAGACGACGCGTTGTTTGAGTTGAGTTTGAGTCTGAGTGTGAGTCATTGCTTGATATTGATTTATATTATTTGATGTTGATTATGTTCCTGATGATGGTACATGTTTAGAATAAGAGTTATTCTTGATATTGTTTCATGTTCTGATTTGATACATGTTATGATTATTGCTTATATGCTTTTATATATGTTTTTATATGATTGCACGTTTACATTGTTTATACTGGGATATTTATATCTCACCGGAGTTATCCGGCTGTTGTTTTGTTTTGTATGTGTGCATGACAACAGGTGGGGCAGGTTCAGGGTCAAGAAAAGAAAGAGGCTGGACTAGATAGCGTGGAGATCCGGGCTTCGAAGCAACTTAGGATTCAGCACTGATATGTAGTTGAACCTAGTTGAATCCTTGTAGATAATACATGATGTGTATGTTTATGTTTAATATGTAATTTGAAGTTAATTACATTACGTTTCCGCTTTGTATATTAAAAGAAAAAAAAAATTAGACCCTGTTTTATAATTGATTAATTAGTCCCAAACATGATCAAGAATTTGATTAGCGTCCGGGTCCCCACAAACATAACCAGATGATACAGATCGATGTCAGAGAAGTGGTCAGAAAGATCAGAATGCCACAGTAGACTATGTCAGATTGTGATGTTGCTTGAGTTGTATTCGTGATAGAATATATCATGAACTCTCTCTTAGATTGTTTACAGATTGACAGGCAGTCAGAATGGGTTATCCAGCTAGTGGAAGACCTTGGCACAGCTTTAGTGCTGGATGTTAGCACTATGCAGCTTTAGTGCTGGATGTTAACACTAATTGAAATGATTTAATATCACTGTGTGACAATAACTATCAGCTTATCAGATGGGTAATGAGATAGTTATAGACAAGACAGTATACGGTGAATACTACAGATTTCTTTTGAAGAAAATTCAAAGAAAGATGAAGATAGTTCAGAATGGACCGGTTTAAGAAACCAACGTCAGATGATGACGAGTGGTATTTGAAGCTGAAGACTGTAGATGTCTTTGATAACAGCAGATGGTACGGATATGTGATGAACTGTAGATTGGTTTATACGGACAGTGTATAGCCAGTAATGCGAGATTGATTCCGTCAGAAGGATTGGAGAAGTATTATGACATTATACTTAGTGAATTCTTATTCCAGACCGGAATCAGATATTTGAGTTTTGGTTTAAACTCTATATATACATTTCTTCTGAATCGATTACTTGTGAGTTCGAGGACGAACTCAGATCTAAGAGGGGGAGAAATGTAATGCCCGAGACTTAATTACTGTAATCATACGTTGATTAATTTCATGATTGAGGTTATACAAACTTGAATGAAGAAGTCGGGCATCGTTATAATATAAGCCAAGATGTTTGGCCGAACATCTCAAAAGAAATGACCGGCGCACATGCGCGAAGAAACACGCGCATATGCGCGAGGGGTCCAGAAGCCCTCGTGCATATGCGCGAGAAAATGCGCGCATATGCGCGACCGCTCCAGAATCTTTGGCGCATATGCGCGAGATGAAGCGCGCATATGCGCGAGTGGTGTTTTGGCAAATTTTGGAGAAGCCACGTACGATTTACATGCAATATATATATATACAAACGTAATTCTTCAGAATGGAAATAGGGAGAAAACGAGAATTCAGAGCAAATCTTTAACTTTTGATTTTAGAATTCAACGTACGAGAAATCCGTCCGTCTGATTTTGAATCTGACTTCAGTACCGAGTTCCTATCGACGTAGGCTACAACTGGACGTAAGTTTTGCTACGTTTTGATATGCTTTGAAATTATGATATTGTCAGAATTTAATAGAACTCATATATGTTGTTCTTGACATATTAGACATCATAGAATCGAAGTCAGATTAAGAAACGGACTGAATATGAAATTGTTATGATTTTCGGAGTAGTTTTGGAGCCGATTTGATATCAGAATTGAGTTGTTATTGATTACGAGATATTAGAATTGATATCTGACTGATATGATATGGCTGGGTATATTGAGATTATACCGTTATGCCGTCCATATTGAATTAGATTGAGTATTGTGCAGAACAGATTTAATTGGAGTAATGTATTGATATTATACTCCTCGATATTGTCATGTCAGATTGAGTATTGACAGACTTTGGGTTCGAGACTCCGACAGAGTCAGAGTAACAGAAAGAAAGGTATAAATTAATGTTGAGTTGGGATTGCACAACTCGAGTGAGGTTTGACTCGAGTCTCCCTAAATCACATACTTTCAATTATTGCATTGATATTTGCAATTGATGAGATTTATGATTGTAGTCTATTGATTTATAGCCACTGCATGTAATGACTGCTGATTCACTAGTCATTGATTGAGTTGCTTAGATACTGACTGTATGTATTGATTACTGAGTCGTTGAGTCATAGGCTGATTCGCCTAGTCACCGGCTGATTCGTCGGGTTATTGACTGATTCGTATTATTATAGGCTGATTCGCCTAGTCACCGGCTGATTCGTCTGGTGATTGACTGATTCGTCTAAACTTAAGCTGATTCGCTTAATTACAGGCTGAGTTGTCTGATTATTGGCTGATTCGCCTAATTACTGGCTGATTCGTCAGGTTATTGACTGATTCGTAAATTCTGCGGTTGATTCGCCCAGATACTGAATATATGAATTATATCGATGCCGTATAGGGATTGATTCATTCCTAGCGACTGAGATTCGATATAATTACCTATATCCAGACACCGGGATCCCTAGGATAGAGTTGAGTCGAGTCTGAGACGACGCGTTGTTGAGTCAAGTCTGAGTCTGAGTATGATTCTTTGCTTGATATTAATTATATTTCAGATTTGAGACATGTTATGAATATTTGTTATATGCTTTTATATATGTTTTTATATGACTGCATGTTTACATTGTTTATACTGGGATATTTATATCTCACCGGAGTTATCCGGCTGTTGTCTTGTTTTGTATGTGTGCATGACAATAGGTGGGGCTGGATCAGGGACAAGAAGAGGATGAGAGAAGATTAGATAGCGTGGAGATCCGGGCTTCGAAGCAACATAGGATTCAGCACTGATATGTAGTTGAACCTAGTTGAATTCTTGTAGATAACACAAGATTTGTATGTTCATGTTTAATATGTAATTTGAGTAAATTACATTACGTTTCCGCTTTGTATTTTAAAAAAAAATTTAGACCCTGTTTTATAATTGATTAATTAGTCCCAAACATGATTAAGAACTTGATTAGCGTCCGGGTCCCCACAGCGCATGTGCGCGAGTACACCTCCTTGCACATATATTTTGCGTCTTTTATCACCTTTCCCGGTCCACTCCGTTCTGTCTATAATTACCTTGATTAATCAATAAATCATTTGAGATTAATCTCAAATTATGGTAATTATACTCAAATCATTTCAGATTACAATAATAAAATTCTTGGGGCTTACACGAGTTGAGGACGCGCATATGCGCGAGAAGTCCAGCATGCACATTAAGTTGACACATGGCTTGGACCTATATAATGTACAAATTCTTCAATTCCATCAGCAACCACCGATAGAAATTTCAGAAAAAGCTCAAAGTTCTTCCCTAGCTTAGAATTGTGATTGTCTCACATTTAGTTATCCGATTTTTGATCCGGGGTGATATTCTTACTCCTCTTGCGATTTGCTATCAAAGGAAGTAAGTATTATTAACTTTCAACATATTTTGAAGTTGAGATGTGTAGAGAATCAGATATTGATTGTTATTATATGATCTTGTGATATCGGAGAGCGTATATTTGAAACCGGATCGAAGAAATGGTACCGCATGCATTTGTTATGAATTTCAGCATATATTGTATATGAGATTATGCAGATTTCAGAAATTATGTATGCTTTTGATGAAGATTATGAGTCGTGGATATTGATTTTGTTGCGATTGAGTTATCTGTGTCACAAGATTATGCCGTTGTACCGTCGATTGGTATCGAAATTGATTGTTGATGCATACATGTGTTGAATGGAGTAATGAATTGATATTGAACATTCAACATTGCCATTTCAGATTGATATTGGTAAGGTTCATCTTCGAGACTTCGACTACAATAAAGATTGTACGACGAAAGGTATAATTCATGTGACTTTGGGGAGACACAACTCAAATGAGATTCTATTTGAGTTTCCCAACAAAATCACATACTAGATTATGTTTATATTTTGAATGTTTATGCCTTGTTTATAGATTTATATTCAAGCTTTGAGATCGGAGTCATTGACAGATTTGTCAAACTAGATGTTCGGTAGTATCATCGCATTGGAGCAGTTCGACTCCATGTGTAGATACTCGATACAGACATGACCGAAATCTAGGAATGAGACGTACAGTTACCTCTATTGGGAGGGTAGGTGACAGACAGTGACGTCTTATTCACACCGGGATCCCTAGAGTAGAGTCGAATTGAGTCAAGACATGAGTTGATTGATATTGCATGCTTATATTGATTTGGTTTCATAGACTATGGAACCTATTGCTTTAATATTATTCATGATAGTTTGTTTCATGATTTATATTTTGTTTATGCATGCATATCATGTTTTATACTGGGATTTGTTCTCACCGGAGTTTCCGGCTGTTGTTATGTCTGTATGTGTGCATAACAACAGGTGGGGCAGGATCAGGGTCACGACCGAGATGAGATCGAGATAGAGTGGTGACTTCGGGCACATAGGACTGCTAGTGGTTATTGTACTAGACTTGTACTACTTATGATTTGGAGATTGTATGGTATGGAACTTTAGTTTGGTCTGGATGTATTAGAACAAACCATGTATTTACGTTTATTGTAATTAAATAAAGAGAGTTCTTATGCTTGGTTTATATACATATGATTTAAAGTTAAAAGCAAAAATTTGACCCACGTTTTCTAACAACGATCCGATTAATCCCGTAAGGAACTGAGTTAGAGCCCGTGTAAGGCTCGAGATTTATTAATCTTCATTGACGTGAGGCTCGGAATATATGAGAATGCATGACGTGCAATGAGGGGAGAAAGACATGAGAAATTAGAGTGTTGATAGACCGCACCCGCGCTTAGAACAGGAGTGCACCCGCGGTCATAAAATTCTGATTTTTGAAAGGCAGGCCGAAGCCACACCGCACCCGCGATGTTAGGAGAGACCGCACCCGCGGTCGATGTCCAGTAGGGTAGGAAATTTTATTCGAAGCAAGACCGCACCCGCGATGCGAGAATGACCGCACCCGCGGTGGTGTGACCGCACCCGCGGTCTGATATGGACCGCACCCGCAGTCGTCATTTTTGAAAAATAAAAGACATGCCGAAACATGAGCGCACCCGCGGTGCAAGAGTGACCGCACCCGCGGTGCTGCATGCGAGAAATCCACCTTTGTTCCTTGTTGTGACACATGGCATATATATATATATATTTGATGCATGATTCAGCCATTTTCTCCTTCAGCAGATCAGCAACGAGAGCAAATTTCTTTCAAGCTTCAATTCTCATGCTTTTAAATTGTGATTGTGCAAGATTTAGCCATCCGATTTTCATTCCGAGTTAAGATTTGAGTTCCTCTCGTCAAGGGCTACAAGAGGATTTAAGTATGATTCATTTCCAGCATGGTTTGAAGTGTAGGTGTTAGGGAAATTCAGATATGAACTGTATTATGTGTTATTAACATGTTGAGCATTGTAGAATTGCAATCAAATCGGTTTTTGGATGTCGTATGAGTGGGTTTTGATTTTTCAGCATGTATTATGTGGAAATTATACAGATTTCAGAATAGATATGTATGTTTTGATGAGAGTATGAGTTGATAGCGATTGATTATGTTGTTGTTGAGATTTGAGTTGATTGGTACTGCGAGATCACGCCGTTATACCGTCAAGATTGATTTTAGATTGTGAATGTGTTGAATTGAATAGAGATTGATATTGAACATTCAACATTGCCATTTTAGATTTGTATTGGAATCTTTGATAGCGAGACTTCGACATCAACAGAGATTGTACGACGAAAGGTATAATTCATGTGATTATAGAGAAGACACGACTCGAATCAGATTTGATTGGAGTTTCCCAACCAAATCTCATACTAGATTTATTGTTTATATATTTGATATGATTTGGATTTGTTTATAGATTTATATTCAAATCTCTTGATATGATCATGCTTTGTCTATAGATTTATTCAAGCATTGAGATAGGAGAGTCATTGACAGATTTGTCAAAACTAGACGTTCGGTGTATCGACGCATAGGAGCAGACATCCTCCGATTGTAGGCATTCGATACAGATACGACCGAAGTCTAGGAGTAAGACGTACAGTTACCCCGATTGGGAGGGTAGGTAACAGACACTGACGTCTTATTCATCCCGGGATCCCTAGAGTAGAGTCTAGACATGATTTGCATCAGATTGCATGCTGTTATAGATTGGTTTCATAGACTATGGAACCTAAGTCTTGCACACATGCATGACTTTATGCTTTATGTTTTTATTCTGCATATGCATGTATACATGTTTTATACTGGGATTTGTTCACACCGGATTTTCCGGCTGTTGTTATGTCTGTATGTGTGCATAACAACAGGTGGGGCAGGATCGGGGTCACGACAGAGATGAGATCGAGTTAGAGTGGTGACTTCGGGCGCAGAGGACTGCTAGTGGTGTTTATCAGACTTGTACTACCTGTAGACTGTAATTTATATTAAAAACTAGTTTGTTTAAATGTACTAGAACCAAACATGTATTTATGTTTGTTGTACTTAAATAAAGAAAGATCTTATGCTTGTTTATATACATTTGATTTAATGTTAAAAAGCAAAAAAATTGACCCACATTTTCTCACAGATCCATTTAATCCTAGATAGAATTTGATTTAGAGCCCGGGTCCCCACAACAGGTGGTATCAGAGCCGTAGGTTCTGTAAACTGAGATAGAGTAGAATGAGCTGGGTAGATCGAGTAATCTTCCTTGCTTCTGATATGTTAGCATGATTTATTGCTTTCTATATTATGTGTTGTTGTTTTATCTGATTTGATTTACAGCATATAATTGTCAAGCTTGAATCAGAACTGATTCTCGATCAGAGGTATATGATCAGAGGAGGGCTGAGACAGATGGTATAGACTGTATACTAATCTGTTTGATTATCAGATATGCCGCCTAGAATAATACCACAGCCAGCTGCCGGACAAGTGCCAGAACAGGGGAGTACGTCAGGCACTCAGATGGACGTGACCGCTACACAAATGGAGACTCTGATGAAGCGGTTTCAGTCGTTCCGACCCCAAACTTTGAAAGGCACTGAGAATGCAGCTGATTGCGAGAGTTGGCTGGATGACATAGAGATGCTGTTCGAATCACTTGCCTATTCAGACGAACGGAGAGTAAAGCTGATTGGTCATCAATTGCAAGAAGTGGCCAAGAGTTTGTGGCTAACGGCGAAACGAGCCCTAGAACATCGAGGTATTGATATTACTTGGAAAGTTTTTAAAGATGAATTTTATCAACGTTTCTTTCCAGTATCATACCGAAAAGACAAAGGGGCGGAGTTCGCCAATTTAAGACAGGGGCAATGGAACATCGAGGAGTATGTTGCCAAATTTTCTTCCATGCTTCGATTTGCACCACATGTAGCAGGGAATGACGAGGCAGTTGCTGATCAGTTCATAAACGGTTTGATTCCGGACATCTTTACTCTAGTGAATACGGGGCGACCTAATACCTTTTCTGAGGCGCTGAACCGAGCAAAGGGAGCAGAGGCTGGTTTGATCAGACAACGAGGAGCTTCCTATAGTATTCAAGGTCAGAGACCGACGCCACCGTCTGCCGTACAGTTTCCACCACCTCCTCCTCGATATGATAGATGAAGCGCTAGTGGCAAGAAAGAGTTTTTGAAGGCTAAGGGGAAGCCGTTTAAGAGAGCTGGGAGCAGTTCGTCGAGCTCCAGCGGATCCCGACAGAGAGGTCAGGGTCAGAGTTCAGAGTACAATGGTGTTTATTGCAGTGCGTGTGGAGGTAGGCATGCCACAGAGCAGTGCCAGGGAGTGATGGGCAGATGTAACTATTGCAGACAGCCGGGACACTTCGCCAGAGTTTGTCCCCAAAAAGGTGCCCAGAGATTTCAGAGTGCAGGGTCATCAGCTTCAGTAGCTCAGCCCGAGAGGCAAGCTTCGTCTGTCCATTCCTTCCAGCCCACGCCTACACAATCCCAGCCTAGAGCTAGAGGTGGCCAGACGGTGAGCCAACCTCCCCGATAACAGGCTCAGGTGTTTGCATTGACAGAGGAGCAGGCACAAGATGCGCCAGATGACGTGATTGTAGGTAACTGTTTTCTTTGCGGTTATCCTGCATATGTGTTGATAGATACAGGTGCATCACATACATTTATATCAGAACGTTTTGCATTGTTGCATTCCTTGCCTGTCGAGTCAATGTCTACTGTAGTATCTATTTCTTCTCCGTTGGGAAGTGGTTTGATATCTGTGACTTCAGTAAGACATTGTATATTACATTTTGAGGGGAATGAAATTGATTTGGACAGTGTTGTACTTGGTTTATCTGATTTTGATTGCATTGTCGGAATTGACATGTTGACTAAGTACAGAGCTACCGTAGACTGTTTCCACAAGATTGTCAGATTCAGACCTGAGATGACAGAGGAGTGGGAATTCTATGGTAAGGGTTCCAGATCTCGGATTCCCTTGGTATCTGCTCTGACTATGAATAGATTGTTACAGAAAGGAGTAGAAGGGTTCCTTATTTATTCTGTCGACCTTCAGAAATCAAGCCCGGCATTGGCAGATTTTCCAGTAGTACGAGAGTTTGCTGATGTATTTCCTGACGAGATTCCAGGGTTACGTCCAGCTCGAGAGGTAGATTTTAGCATTGATTTGATTTTAGGTACCGTCCCTATTTCGAGAGCTCCTTATCGAATGGCACCGATAGAGTTGAAAGCACAGTTAGAAGATACATTAGACCGAGTGTGTCTCCTTGGAGTGCTCCGGTGCTATTTGTACGGAAGAAAGACGGCTCTATGAGATTGTGTATAGATTACTGACAACTGAACAAGGCAACGATAAAGAACAAATATCCTTTGCCTAGAATAGACAACTTATTTGATCAGTTGCATGGATCATCTATCTATTCCAAGGTTGACTTGCGATCGGGATATCATCAACTCAGAGTTCGAGATGTTGATATACCGAAGACAGCATTCCGAACCAGGTATGGACATTATGAGTTTGTTGTCATGCCTTTTGGTTTAACGAATGCTCCCGCGGTGTTTATGAGTTTGATGAACCGCATCTTTCAGAAGTATTTGGATGAGTTTGCGATTTTTTTTATTGCTGATATTTTGGTGTACTCTAAGAATTTGAATGAGCATACCATTCATTTGAAAATTGTGTTGCAAACACTGAGAAATGAAAGATTATATGCTAAACTGTCCAAGTGTGAGTTTTGGCTAAGACAGGTTGTCTTCTTGGGTCATATCATATCTGGAGATGGTATTTCTGTGGATCCGAGTAAAGTTGAAGATGTGATCAGTTGGCCGAGACCGACTTCTGTGCCAGAGATATGCAGTTTCATGGGTCTAGCAGGGTACTATAGAAGATTTATCAAATATTTCTCCAGTATTGCGAAGCCCATTACCCAGTTGACACAGAAGAATACGCCATTTGTGTGGTCTGAAGATTGTGAGTCTAGCTTCTTAGAGTTGAAGAAGAGGCTGACCAGTGCACCTGACTTGATGATCCCTTCAGGTACGGGTGATTTCGTTGTATATTGTGATGCATCTCATAGAGGGCTGGGGTGTGTTCTTATGCAACGAGGTCATGTGATTGCTTACGCCTCGAGACAGCTGAAGACTCACGAGACTCGATACTCCATGCATGATCTTGAATTGGCAGCTACCGTATTTGCATACAAGATTTGGCGTCATTATCTGTATGGCGAGAAATTTGAAATCTACTCCGATCACAAGAGCTTGAAATACATGTTATCTCAATCAGAGTTGAATATGAGACAGCGTAGATGGCTCGATTTGTTGAAAGACTTTGATTGCGAAATCAAATACTATCCAGGGAAGTCAAATGCAGCAGCAGACGCCTTGAGTCGAAAGGTTTGTGCTTTATCCTTGTCGACAATAGGGGTTTCGAATTTAGTTGAAAATTGCTGTTTGTCTGGATTAGCATTTGATACAGGTAGTAGACCATTGTTGCTTTCTTCGATTCAAGTTGAGCCAGATTTGATTATGAGAATCAAAGAAGCACAGAGAATTGATCCAAATGTGCAGAAATCGATTGATATGGTCAGATCAGGGCATATATCAGAATATCAGGTACGTGATCATGTGCTATACGTGAATAACTGTCTTGTGGTGCCAGATATTTCAGATTTGAAACAACAGATATTGTCAGAAGCGCACTGTAGTCGGTTTAGCATTCATCCTGGTGGCAGAAAGATGTACAACGATTTGAAGACACAGTTCTGGTGGAAACAGATGAAGTCAGATATTGCAGAATTTGTGTCTAAGTGCTTAAATTGCTTACAGGTGAAGGCCGAGAGAAAGAAGCCCGGAGGATTACTTCAGAGTTTGTGTAAGGCTCGAGAATTATCTGTTGTCATCAATGTGAGATTTGAAACCATGAGAATGCATGACATTTAGAGTGGAATTTTTGAAGTATGGCCGAAGCCACACCGCACCCGCGGTGTTAGAGATACAGCACCCGCGGTGCATTGAGAGGAAATTAGTGAAATTGTGCGAACAGACACCGCACCCGCGGTGTTAGCACGACCGCACCCGCGGTCATGTAAGGACCGCACCCGCGGTCTAGGTGCTGCAATGTTAGATTAATTCGCCGTGAGCATAGCGCACCCGCGCTCTTGAGACACCGCACCCGCGGTCTGCATGCGAGATTGCCACCTTTGATTTTAATGTTGACACATGGCATGTATATATATATATATGGATTGATGCTGAATCACTCTTCTCCACTTTCAGCAAGGATGAACCGAGAGCAAGCTTAGATATCTCAATTTCTTCATGGCTTAGAAATCATTTTGTGCAAGATTTACCCATCCAAATTCTAGTCCAAGTATAGATTTGAGTTCCTTGCTTCACTAGCTTCAAAAGGATGTAAGTATATCTCTTTTTCAGCATGGTTCGAAATCTATGTATTGGGGAAATTATGATTTTGTTAGAAATATGTGTTCTTGGTATATCGAGCATCGTAGATTCGTTATCAGATTGATTTTCGGATATCGTATGCTTTTGTTCGAAATTCCAGCATGTATTATGTGAAGATTTTACAGATTCTAGCTGGTGGATTGAGGTGTAGATGAGATTATGAGTTGTTGGGAATGAATTATGATTGTGTATTATTGTTTGAGTTGATCGGTATTGCGAGAATACGCCGTTATGCCGTCAATTTGTAGCAAGACTGATTATTGATTATTCCAAGATTTGCTTGAGTTGTGGTTTGATATAGAACATTTGTATACCACCATTTCAGATTTGAAGTAACAGGTTTAACATTTGATTCAAGATCTCGACAGACAGTGCGACAAGAAAGGTATAATTCATGTCCTGTTGTGGGGACCCGGGCTCTAACTCAATTATTTTGGGATTTAATTGGATCTTTGTTCGAAAATGTGGGTCAAAATTTTGCTTTTAACATTAATTTAAATGTATAACTAAAGCATATCATGTCTTGATATTAAATAAACAACATAATATACATACATGTCTGTTTGGTAAAATCATACGCTAGTGTTCAAAACCCCAACTACAACATAAGTAGTACAAGTCAAAAGGAAAACACTAGAAATCTTCAACGCCCGTGATCTCCACGCTATCGTCAATCTCTCATCTAGCTCGAGACCCAGATCCTGCCCCACCTGTTGCCATGCACACATACAGACACGACAACAGCCGGATAACTCCGGTGAGAACATATCCCAGTATAAAACATGGATGCATGCAATGTAAATATCATGTACAAAAGCATAGCATATATCAAGCAACATGGATGCAAATCTAAACATGTAGAAGAATACAAATCTGTATTCAACATTTAACTCTTGACTCGACTCATTTCTAATCTAGGGATCCCGGTGTGAATAAGACGGTCTGTTACCTACCCAACCACTCGGGGCAACGGTACGTCTTATTCCTAGACTTCGGTCAACTCTGTATCGAGGGTCTACACATATAGCAAATCTGCTCCTATGCGTCGATACACCGAAACGTCTAGTGTTGGCAAGTCTGCCAATCTCTCCTATCTCAGGACTCGAATATAAATCAATAAACAAGGCATTACATAATCAAATGTAATAACAATCTAGTATGTGATTTAGGGAAACTCGTATCAAATCTGAATCGAGTTGTGCAATCCCGTGACCACATGAATTATACCTTTCTTGTCGCACTGTCTGTCGAGATCTTGAATCAAATGTCAAACCTGTTACTTCAAATCTGAAATGGCGATATACAAATGTTCTATATCAAACCACAACTCAAGCAAATCTTGGAATAATCAATAATCAGTCTTGCTACAAATTGACGGCATAACGGCGTATTCTCGCAATACCGATCAACTCAAACAATAATACACAATCATAATTCATTCCCAACAACTCATAATCTCATCTACACCTCAATCCACCAGCTAGAATCTGTAAAATCTTCACATAATACATGCTGGAATTTCGAACAAAAGCATACGATATCCGAAAATCAATCTGATAACGAATCTACGATGCTCGATATACCAAGAACACATATTTCTAACAAAATCATAATTTCCCCAATACATAGATTTCGAACCATGCTGAAAAGGAGATATACTTACATCCTTTTGAAGCTAGTGAAGCAAGGAACTCAAATCTATACTTGGACTAGAATTTGGATGGGTAAATCTTGCACAAAATGATTTCTAAGCCATGAAGAAATTGAGATATCTAAGCTTGCTCTCGGTTCATCCTTGCTGAAAGTGGAGAAGAGTGATTCAGCATCAATCCATATATATATATATACATGCCATGTGTCAACATTAAAATCAAAGGTGGCAATCTCGCATGCAGACCGCGGGTGCGGTGTCTCAAGAGCGCGGGTGCGCTATGCTCACGGCGAATTAATCTAACATTGCAGCACCTAGACCGCGGGTGCGGTCCTTACATGACCGCGGGTGCGGTCTCACACCGCGGGTGCGGTCGTGCTAACACAGCGGGTGCGGTGTCTGTTCGCACAATTTCACTAATTTCCTCTCAATGCACCGCGGGTGCTGTATCTCTAACACCGCGGGTGTGGTGTGGCTTCGGCCATACTTCAAAAATTCCACTCTAAATGTCATGCATTCTCATGGTTTCAAATCTCACATTGATGACAACGGATAATTCTCGAGCCTTACATTTCTCCCCCTCTTAGATAATAGTTCGTCCTCGAACTTATAAACCAGTAATCACATCAGTATACACAAAACAGTAAAATCAAAGCGGGAAGAAAGACTCACATCATAAGAATAGCTCGGGATGCCTCTGTCTCATCTCAGACTCTGTCTCCTAAGTTGCTTCCTCGATGCCATGACGACTCCATTGAATCTTCACTAACGGAATAGTCTTCGTCCTGAGCTTCTTTTCTTTCCGATCAAGAATCTGTATCGGTCTTTCAACGTAGCTCAAGGTCTGATCTAGCTCGGCTTCGTCAGGTTGAATGACATGAGAATCATCCGGCATGTATCTGCGCAACATCGATACATGAAAAACGTCATGTATACCAGATAGTGAAGGAGGAAGAGCAAGTCTATAAGCTCGATCGCCAATCTTCTCAAGGATTTCATACGGACCGACGTATCTAGGAGACAACTTCCCACGCTTGCCAAATCTGACAACGCCTCTAAAAGGTGAAATCTTCAAAAATACTCTGTCTCCCTGTTCGATTACTAACGGTCTGCGTCTGATATTGGCGTACTTCGCTTGCCTATCCTGTGCCGTTTTCATTCGCTTCTGAATGATCTTCACTTTCTCTGTCATATCACGAATCATATCAGGCCCCAACACTGGTACCTCAGAAATATCATCCCAGTACAATGGAGATCGGCACCTCTTTCCATATAAAGCTTCGAACGGTGCCATCTCTATGCTCGTCTGATAGCTGTTGTTATATGAAAACTCACACAACGGCAATGAATCTTGCCAACTAGTACCAAAATCTAGTACTACAGCTCTCAGCATGTCCTCTAAAGTCTGGATAGTCCGCTCTGACTGTCCATCTGTCTGAAGATGATAAGCAGTGCTCAGGTGTAATGTGGGGACCCGGGTTCTAACTTTTTCTTTGGGATAAAATGGATCGTTAATATAAAAGTGGGTCAAATTTTTCGCTTTTTAATATTAAATCTAAGGTATATAAACAACATACATGCCTTATTTAAAATACAAACATAAGGTACAATATGTCTTGTTCCAACTACTCTGAACAACTAGTAATAAAATACAGTACATGTCAAAGTACAACTACTAGTTTTTCTGCTAAGCCCGAGATCACCACGCTATGTCCATCTCTCATCCTCTGCGTGACCCAGATCCTGCCCCACCTGTTGTTATGCACACATACAGACATAACAACAGCCGGAAAACCGGTGAGAACAAATCCCAGTATAAACATGTATACATGCATATAATCAATTAAACATGAAACATGTTATCATGAATGACATCATATGCACATGCAATGCAATGCGAATCAAACCATGTCTGGACTCGACTCGACTAGAACTCTAGGGATCCCGGGGTGAATAAGACGTCACTACCTACCCTCCAATCGGGGTAATGTACGTCTCATTCCTAGACTTCGGTCTGAGCTGTATCAACGGCGGCAATAAGAGTAATGCCTACTCCTATGCTGAGATACACCGAAACGTCTAGATATTTGACAATGCCTGTCAAAGACTCTCCTATCTCAAATGCAATGAATATCAATATGTAAACAACGTATAATCATATTCATGGCTGAATATCATACTGATCATACATGCTTGAATACAATTCTGAAATCAAAGCATAACATGTTAAAAGATTGAATATAATGCTATACACAATTCATAAACATGTTACAAAATATTTAATAATACTCGTATGTGATTTTGGTTGGGAAACTCAAATAATATCTTATTTGAGTTACATCTCCCCAAACAAAACATGACTTATACCTTTCGTCGCACACTATCTGTCGATGCCAATTACTCGATGTCAAAGTCGTCGACACCAATCTGAAATAGCAATGTAATATGTGTTTCATCAATTCCTAACCCAATCAATACATATACTATCAATTCACTAGTACATTTCAACACCATTGACGGCATAACGGTGTATTTCTCGATACCGGTCAATCCAATTCTCCCTAATCAAAATTGTATCATTCCTCAATTCATAATCATCACCATATCCAAGACAAGATCTCAAAATCTGCATATACTTCCTTCTATACATGCTGAAAAATCATAATAATAACATACGATATCCGTTCTTCGATCCGATTGCGTTTCTACGATAACAATTCTCTCAAGAACACATATATATAAGCATATCAGCATTTCCCCAATATGTAATTCTCAAAACATGCTAGAATTGAACAATACTTACATCAACTTGTAGCAAATAAGGAGAGGAGTTCAACCCTAAAATCGGATTAAAGTTTGGGTGGCTAAAACTTGAAAAAATCACAATACAAAGCCTTGAAGAAAGTTGGAAGCTCTTCTTCCTCTGAAATCACGATTTCTGTTGCTGAATGAAGGGAATTTCGAGGCCAATCTATATATATACTTTGCATGTTTTCGTACACATGGCAAATCCTTGGATGTACACGGCTCTCGCTCTGGCGGACATAAATTTCCGCCCGGGCGAGAAACTCTCGGCCCTGGACTAATTTACACGCTCGCTCGGGCGAGCAAAAACGTCCGCCCGAGTGAACAACTCTCGGCCTTCGCCCATTCCAGCAGCCTCGCTCGGGCGGTCAAAAACATCCGCCCAGGCGAGTGACTCTCGACCCTTCTCCGAGGCATTCTCGCTCGGGCGTCAAAAGCGTCCGCCCGGGCGAGTCACTTTCGCCCAAAAATTTACATATTTAACTTTTAAATCTCAACATAATCTGGTTGCATTCATATCTCAAACTAACGTGTTATAAAATCTTGGGCATTACATGTAAAGTCGTACCCAAAGCCTGCTGCAAGCTGTGCCAAAAGTGAGAAGTGAATCGTGGATCCCGATCTGATACGATCGACTTCGGCACACCGTGTAATCTGACGACCTCTCTGACATACAACTCTGCCATCTGATCGTGTCGATAGGTCATTCTATACGGAATAAAGCACGCTGATTTGGTCAGTCTGTCTATCACAACCCAAATCGCGTCACAGCCCCGCGAAGATCGAGGTAACTTCGTCACGAAATTCATGGAAATGTGGTCCCATTTCCATTCAGGAACAGACAAACTCTGAAGTAAACCTCCGGGCTTCTTTCTTTCTGCCTTCACCTGCTGGCAATTCAGGCATCTAGACACAAATTCTGCAATGTCCGTCTTCATCTGTTTCCACCAGAATTGTGTCTTCAAATCATTGTACATCTTTCTGCCACCAGGATGAATGCTGAACCGACTACAGTGTGCCTCCGACATGATCTGTCGTCTCAAATCTGAAATCTCTGGCACTACTAAGCGGTTATTCACATACAGAACAGAATCTCTAACTTGATACTCTGATATATGACCAGCTCTGACCATATCAATCGATCTCTGCACGCTCGGATCAGTTCTCTGTGCTTCTTTGATCCTCGAAATCAGATCTGGCTCAATCTGAATCGCAGCAAGTCGCAGCGGTCTAATCTCTGTATCAAATGTCAATCCAGACAAGCAACAATCTTCCACTAAATTCGATACACCTATAGTCGACAAGGACAAAGAACATACCTTTCGACTTAAGGCGTCTGCCGCTGCATTCGACTTTCCTGGATGGTACTTGATCTCGCACTCAAAATCTTTCAGCAGATCAAGCCATCGTCGCTGCCTCATATTCAACTCTGACTGAGAAAAGAGATACTTCAGGCTCTTATGATCGGAATAGATCTCAAATTTCTCGCCATACAGATAATGACGCCAGATCTTAAGTGCAAAAACAATCGCCGCCAATTCGAGATCATGAATCGGATAACGAGTCTCGTGTGGCTTCAGCTGTCTAGAGGCGTATGCTATCACGTGTACTCGCTGCATAAGAACACATCCTAACCCTCTGTGAGATGCGTCACAGTATACAACGAACTCACCTGTACCTGCAGGAATCGTCAAGACAGGCGCACTAGTCAGCCTCTTCTTCAGCTCTACAAAACTGGCTTCACAATCTTTGGACCACACAAATGGCATATTCTTCTGTGTCAACTGGGTAATCGGCTTCGCTATACTGGAGAAATCTCGGATAAAACGACGATAATACCCGGCTAGACCCATGAAACTGCGTATCTCTGGCACAGAAGTCGGTCTCGGCCAACTGATCACAGCCTCAACTTTACTCGGATCTACCGCAATACCATCTCCAGATATAATATTCCCCAAGAAGACAACCTGTCGCAACCAGAATTCACACTTGGACAGTTTGGCATACAACTGCTCTTTTCTCAAAGTCTTCAATACAATCCTCAGGTGATCTGCATGCTCAGTCAAATTCTTCGAATACACCAAAATGTCGTCAATAAACACAATCACAAAATCATCTAAATATCTCTGAAAAATACGGTTCATCAAACTCATGAACACCGCAGGTGCATTCGTCAAACCGAAAGGCATAACAACAAACTCGTAATGTCCATACCTGGTTCGGAATGCAGTCTTCGGTATATCAACATCTCTAACTCGGAGCTGATGATACCCTGATCTCAAATCGATCTTCGAGTATACAGAAGATCCCTGTAGCTGATCAAACAAGTCGTCGATGCGAGGCAAAGGATACCTGTTCTTCACTGTTGCCTTGTTCAACTGCCTATAATCGATACACAGTCGCATCGAACCATCTTTCTTTCTGACAAAAAGCACCGGAGCACCCCAAGGAGATACACTGGGTCTAATATATCCCTTGGACAGAAGATCCTTCAACTGTGCTTTCAGCTCTTTCAGTTCTATCGGTGCCATCCTATACGGAGCTCTCGAAATAGGAACAGAACCGGGCATAAGATCTATGCTGAAATCAACCTCTCGAGCTGGAGGTAATCCCGGTATCTCGTCAGGAAAAACATCTGCAAACTCACAAACTACTGGCAGATCTGCCAAAGTAGGACTCGACTTCAGTAAATCTATTGAATATACAAGAAAGCCCTCTGCTCCTCTCTGAAGCAGTCTACTCATAGTCAAAGCAGATACTAAGGGAATCCGAGATCTGGAACCCTTGCCGTAGAATTTCCACTCATTTGTCATGTCGGGTCTGAATCTGACAATCTTGTGGAAACAATCTACAGTGGCCCTGTACTTGGTCAACATATCTATACCAACTATACAGTCAAAATCAGCTAAACCAAGTACTACACAATCAAGATCAATCTCATGCCCCTCAAACTGAAGCATACAGTGTCTAACAGTAGTCACAGATATCAAACCACTCCCCAACGGAGAAGCTATAGACACTACTGTCGACAACGACTCAACAGGCAATGAATGTCTCAATGCAAAATGTTCAAATATGAATGTATGAGATGCCCCTGTGTCTATCAACACATATGCAGGATAACCGCAAAGAAAACAGCTACCTGCAATGACGTCATCTGGCGCCTCCTGCGCCTGCTCCTCTGTCAGGGCAAAGACACGTGCCTGCTGTCGGGGAGGCTGACTCACCGTCTGACTACCTCCTGGTCTCTGCTGGGTCTGTGTAGAGGGTGGCTGGAAGGAGTGTACAGAAGATGCCTGTCTCTCCATCTGTGGCGCTGGTGCTGATGATCCGGTGCTCTGGAATCGTTGTGCACCTCTCTGGGAACAAACTCTGGCGAAATGTCCCTGTTGCCTACAGATGTTGCAGCGTCCCAGAACTCCTTGACACTGCTCCGTCGCATGTCGCCCTCCGCACGAACCACAGTATGCGCCACTATACTCTGACCCCTGACCTCTCTGTCGAGATCCACTCGAACTCGATGAACTACTCCCAGATTTCTTAAACTGTTTGCCTTTAGCCTTCAGAAATTCCTTCTTACCACTACCACTAGCTCCGCTGTCAAAACGAGGAGGATGTGGTGGAAACTGTACGGTAGTAGGTTGTGGCGGTCTCTGCCCCTGAACACCGTAAGAAGCTCCTCGCTGCTTGATCAGGCCTGCCTCGGCTCCCTTAGCTCTGTTCAGTGCCTCTGAAAAAGTATTAGGCCGTCCCGTGTTCACCAAAGTAAATACATCTGGGTTCAACCCGTTGATGAACTGATCGGCCACTGCCTCGTCGTTCCCGGCAACATGCGGTGCAAATCGTAGCAATGCAGAGAATTTAGCAACATATTCCTCGATATTCCACTGTCCCTGCTTCAAATTCGCAAATTCAGCTCCTTTGTCTTTTCGGTAGGAGACAGGGAAGAAGCGCTGATAGAACTCATCTTTGAAGACTTTCCACGTAATGTCAATGCCTCGATGCTCCAAGGCTCTCTTCATAGTCAACCACCAGCTCTTGGCAACCTCCTGCATCTGATGCCCTATCAGTTTCACACGTCGCTCATCAGTATATGCCAAAGACTCAAACAACATCTCGATATCATCAAGCCAGCTCTCGCACTCTACTGCACTCTCTGTGCCCTTCAGGGTAGGCGGATGGAAAGACTGAAATCTCTTCAATAAGGTCTCCATCGGCGTAGCGGTGACATCCATCTGTGCACCTGATGTGCTACCCTTCTCTGGCTGTGGCACTCGTCTAGGCGGCATAAATCTGATTATCAAACTGATTAGTACACAACCAAAATCATCTGTCTCAGCCCTCCTCTGATCATAGACTCTGATCGAGAATCGGTTCTGATTCAGGCTTGAAATGCTGTAATTCAATTCAGATAACAATACAAAATATAATAGAGAAAGCAATAAATCATGCTAGCACTTCAAAAGCAAGGAAGATGACTCGATCTACCCCGCTCATTCTATTCTATCTCAGTCTACAGAATCTACTGCTCTGATACCACCTGTTGTGGGGACCCGGGTTCTAACTCAATTCTTTTGGGATTTAATTGGATCTTTGTTCGAAAATGTGGGTCAAAATTTTGCTTTTAACATTAATTTAAATGTATAACTAAAGCATATCATGTCTTGATATTAAATAAACAACATAATATACATACATGTCTGTTTGGTAAAATCATACGCTAGTGTTCAAAACCCCAACTACAACATAAGTAGTACAAGTCAAAAGGAAAACACTAGAAATCTTCAACGCCCGTGATCTCCACGCTATCGTCAATCTCTCTTCTAGCTCGAGACCCAGATCCTGCCCCACCTGTTGCCATACACACATACAGACACGACAACAGCCGGATAACTCCGGTGAGAACATATCCCAGTATAAAACATGGATGCATGCAATGTAAATATCATGTACAAAAGCATAGCATATATCAAGACATGATATGCTTTAGTTATACATTTAAATTAATGTTAAAAGCAAAATTTTGACCCACATTTTCGAACAAAGATCCAATTAAATCCCAAAAGAATTGAGTTAGAGCCCGGGTCCCCACAGTTTGTCTATTCCAGAATGGAAATGGGATCACATTTCCATGGATTTCGTGACGAAGTTACCTCGTTCTTCCCGGGGCTGTGATGCGATTTGGGTCATTATTGACCGATTAACCAAATCAGCATGTTTTATTCCATATAGAACGACATATCGTCATGATCAGATGGCAGAGTTGTATGTCAAAGAGGTAGTCAGATTGCATGGTGTGCCGAAGTCTATCATATCAGATCGTGATCCACAATTCACTTCGCACTTTTGGCACAGTTTGCATCAGGCTCTAGGTACGACTTTACACTTGAGTACTGCTTATCATCCTCAGACAGACGGACAGTCGGAGCGGACTATCCAGACTTTAGAGGATATGTTAAGAGCCGTAGTGCTAGATTTTGGCACTAGTTGGCAAGATTCCCTACCTCTTTGCAAATTCTTTTACAATAACAGCTATCAGACGAGCATCGAGGTGGCACCGTTTGAAGCTTTGTATGGCAAGAAGTGCAGATCTCCATTGTACTGGGATGATGTATCTGAGGTACCAGAACTTGGGCCTGATATGATACGTGAGATGATGGAAAAGGTGAAGATTATTCAGAAAAGAATGAAGACGGCACAGGATAGGCAAGCCAAATACGCCAATATCAGACATAGACTGTTGGTGTTTGAAGCAGGAGACAGAGTATTCCTGAAGATTTCTCCTTTCAGAGGCGTTGTCAAGTTTGGCAAGCGTGGAAAGTTGTCTCCGAGATACATCGGTCCTTACGAGATTCTTGAGAAGATTGGCGATCGAGCATACCGACTTGCTCTTCCTCCTTCTTTATCCGGGATACATGACGTCTTTCATGTATCGATGCTGCGTAGATATATGCCAGATACCTCTCATGTCATTCACCCTGACGAAGCCGAGCTTGATCAGACTTTGAGCTACGTTGAACAACCGATACAGATTCTTGATCGGAAAGAAAAACAGCTCAGAACGAAGACTATTCCGCTAGTGAAAGTCCAATGGAGTTGTCATGGCATCGAAGAAGCGACTTGGGAGACAGAAGCAGATATGAGATAGAGACATCCCGAATTATTTACATGATGTAAGTAATTTTTCAGTCGTAATTATATTACTTTTCATGTATGCTTTGATAGATTGCCTGCGATTTCGAGGACGAAAGCATTTCTTTGAGGGGGAGAAATGTAAGGCTCAAGATTTATTAATCTTCATTGACGTGAGACTCGGAATATATGAGAATGCATGACGTGCAATGAGGGGAGAAAGACATGAGAAATTAGAGTGTTGATAGACCGCACCCGCGCTTAGAACAGGAGTGCACCCGCAGTCATAAAATTCTGATTTTTTAAAGGCAGGCCGAAGCCACAACGCACCCGCGGTGTTAGGAGAGACCGCACCCGCGGTCGATGTCCAGTAGGGTAGGAAATTTTATTCGGAGCAAGACCGCACCCACGGTGGTGTGATCGTACCCGCGGTCTGATATGGACCGCACCCGCGGTCGTCATTTTTGAAAAATAAAAGCCATGCCGAAACATGAGCGCACCCGCGGTGCAAGAGTGACCGCACCCACGGTGCTACATGCGAGAAATCCACCTTTATTCCTTGTTGTGACACATGGCATATATATATATTTGATGCATGATTCAGCCATTTTCTCCTTCAGCAGATCAGCAACGAGAGAAAATTTCTTTCAAGCTTCAATTCTCATGCTTTTAAATTGTGATTGTGCAAGATTTAGCCATCCGATTTTCATTCCGAGTTAAGATTTGAGTTCCTCTCGTCAAGGGCTACAAGAGGATGTAAGTATGATTCATTTTCAGCATGGTTTGAAGTGTAGGTGTTAGGGAAATTCAGATATGAACTGTATTATGTGTTCTTAACATGTTAAGCATTGTATAATTGCAATCGAATCAGTTTTTGGATGTCGTACGAGTGGGTTTCGATTTTTCAGCATGTATTATGTGGAAATTATACAGATTTCAGAATAGATATGTATGTTCTGATGAGAGTATGAGTTGATAGCGATTGATAATGTTGTTGTTGAGATTTGAGTTGATTGGTACTGCGAGATCACGTCGTTATACCGTCAAGATTGATTTTAGATTGTGAATGTGTTGAATTGAATAGAGATTGATATTGAACATTCAACATTGCCAATTCAGATTTGTATTGGCATCTTTGATAGCGAGACTTCAACATCAACAGAGATTGTACGACGAAAGGTATAATTCATGTGATTATAGGGAAGACACGACTAGAATCAGATTTGATTGGAGTTTCTCAACCAAATCACATACTAGATTTATTGTTTATGTATTTGATATGATTTGGATTTGTTTATAGATTTATATTCAAATCTCTTGATATGATCATGCTTTGTCTATAGATTTATATTAAAGCATTGAGATAGGAGAATCATTGACAGATTTGTCAAAACTAGACGTTCGGTGTATCGACGCATAGGAGCAGACATCCTTCGATTGTAGACATTCGATACAGATACGACCGAAGTCTAGGAGTAAGACGTACAGTTACCCCGATTGGGAGGGTAGGTAACAGACAGTGACGTCTTATTCATCCCGGGATCCCTAGAGTAGAGTCTAGACATGATTTGCATCAGATTGCATGCTGTTATAGATTGGTTTCATAGACTATGGAACCTAAGACTTGCACACATGCATGACTTTATGCTTTATGATTTTATTCTGCAAATGCATGTATACATGTTTTATACTGGGATTTGTTCTCACCGGAGTTTCCGGCTGTTGTTATGTCTGTATGTGTGCATAACAACAGGTGGGGCAGGATCGGGGTCACGACAGAGATGAGATCGAGTTAGAGTGGTGACTTCGGGCGCAGAGGACTGCTAGTATTGTTTATCAGACTTGTACTACTTGTAGATTGTAATTTATATTAAACACTAGTTTGTTTAAATGTACTAGAACCAAACATGTATTTATGTTTGTTGTACTTAAATAAAGAAAGATCTTATGCTTGTTTATATACATTTGATTTAATGTCAAAAAGCAAAAAAATTTGACCCACATTTTCTCACAGATCCATTTAATCCCAGATAAAATTTGATTTAGAGCCCGGGTCCCCACAACAGGTGGTATCAGAGCGATAGATCCTTTAGACTGAGATAAGATAGAATGAGCGGGGTAGATCGAGTCTTCTTCCTTGCTTTATGATGTGCTAGCATGGTTTAATGCGTTCACATGTTGTATTGTTATCTGAATTGATTTACAGCATGTAAAGACTGAATCAAAACCGATTCTGGATCAACGGTATATGATCAGAGGAGGGCTGAGACAGATTTTATAGATTGTATATTAATCTGTTTGATATTCAGATATTCCGCCTAGAAGAATACCACAACCAGCTGCAGGTCAAGTACCAGAACAGGGTAGTACGTCAGGAACTCAGATGGATGTTACTGCGACACCTATGGAGACGTTATTGAAGAGATTTCAATCATTCCATCCGCCTACCTTGAAGGGTACCTAGAATGCCGTAGATTGTGAGAGCTGGCTAGACGATATAGAGATGTTGTTTGAATCTCTTGCTTATACCGACGAACGGAGAGTGAAGCTAATTGGGCATCAGTTGCAAGAAGTGGCCAAGAGTTGGTGGTTGACAACGAAACGAGCCCTGGAGCATAGAGGTATCGATATTATTTGGAAGGTATTTAAAGATGAATTTTATCAGCGTTTCTTTCCAGTATCTTATCGAAAAGACAAAGGGGCAGAATTTGCGAATTTACGACAGGGGCAATTGAATATAGAAGAGTATGTTGCCAAGTTTTCATCCTTGCTTCGATTTTCACCTCATGTATCAGGGAATGAGGAAGCGGCCGCAGATCAGTTCATTAATGGTTTGAACCCTGACATATTTACGTTAGTGAACACGGGGCGACCCAACACTTTTTCTGATGCAGTGAACAGAGCGAAAGGAGCAGAGGCTGGCTTGATTAGGCAGCGAGGGGCTTCTTATAGTGTTCAGAGTCAAAGGAAGCCATAGCCCGCCGTGCAGTTTCCACCACCTCCTCCTCGATTCGATAGTGGAAGCAATAGTGGCAAGAAAGAGTTTTTGAATTCTAAAGGCAAACATTTTAAGAAATCAGGAAGTAGTTCATCGAGTTCCAGTGGATCCCGACAGAGAGGTCAGGGTTAGAGTTCAGAGTATAGTGGTGTTTATTGCAGTTCGTGTGGAGGCAGGCATGCCACTGAACAGTGTCAGGGAGTGATGGGCAGATGTAACATATGTAAACAACAGGGGCACTTCGCCAGAGTTTGTCCCCAGAGAGGTTTACAACGATCCCAGAGTGCCGGGTCATCGGCATCAGTGCCTCAGATTGAGAGACAGACGTCCGTACATTCATTCCAGCCGCCATCTGCACAGTCCCAGCAGAGATCAGGAGGTAGCCAGACTGTGAGTAAACCTCCTAGACATCATGCTAGGGTGTTTGCACTGACCGAGGAGCAAGCCCAGGATGCGCCAGATGATATTATTGCAGGTAACTGTTTTCTTTGCGGTTATCCTGCATATTTTTTGATAGACACAGGTGCATCGCATACATTCATCTCTGAACGTTTTGCATTATTGCATTCATTACCTGTTGAGTCATTGTCGACTGTAGTATCTATTTCTTCTCCGTTGGGAAGGGGTCTTGTTTCTGTGACTACAGTTAGAAATTGTATACTACAATTAGAGGGTCATGAGATTGACTTAGATTGCATTGTTCTTGGTTTGGCTGATTTTGATTGTATTTTTGGGATTGATATGCTAACCAAGTACAGAGCTACCGTAGACTGTTTCCACAAGATCATCAAATTCAGACCTGAAATGGCAGAGGAGTGGAAATTCTATTGGAAGGGCTCCAGATCTCGGATTCCCTTAGTATCTGTTTTGACTATGAAGAGATTGTTGCGACAAGGAGCAGAAGGGTTCCTTATTTATCAGTAGATTTACTGAAGCCGAGCCTAACATTGGCAGATTTGCCAGTGGTTTGTGAATTTGCTGATGTATTCCCAGAGGAGATTCCAGGGTTACCTCCAGTTCGAAAGGTAGATTTTAGCATAGATCATGTTCCAGGTACCGTCTCTATATCTAGAGCTTCGTATAGGATGGCGCCGATAGAATTGAAAGAATTAAAAGCACAGTTAGAAGATCTGCTGATCAAGGGATACATCAGACCGAGTGTGTCTCCTTGGGGTGCACCAGTGCTATTTGTATGGAAGAAAGATGGTTCTATGCGATTATGTATTGATTACCGACAACTAAATAAGGCGACGGTAAAGAACAAGTACCCATTGCCTCACATTAATGATTTATTTGATCAGTTGCAGGGATCCTCTGTTTATTCCAAGATCGATCTGAGATCTGGATATCACCAGCTGAGAGTACGAGATATTGATATACCAAAGACAGCATTTCTAACCAGGTATGGACATTATGAATTTATTGTGATGCCTTTTGGTTTAACGAATGCTCCAGCGGTGTTTATAGGGTTGATGAACCGTGTCTTTCAGAGATATTTAGATGAGTTTGTGATTGTTTTTATTGATGACATTATGGTGTATTCTAAGAGTGTGACTGAGCATGCCGATCATTTGAGGATTGTGTTGCAGACATTGAGAAAAGAGAGATTGTATGCCAAACTGTCCAAGTGTGAATTCTGGTTGAGACAGGTCGTCTTCTTGGGTCATAACATATCGGGAGATGGTATTTCTGTGGATCCAAGTAAAGTTGAAGCTTTGATCAATTGGCCGAGACCGACTTCGGACGCCTGAGATATGCAGTTTCATGGGTCTAGCAGGGTACTATAGACGATTTATCAAAGATTTCTCCAGCATTGCGAAACCGATTACCCAGTTGATACAGAAGAATGCGCCATTTGTGTGGTCTGAGGATTGTGAGTCTAGCTTCCTAGAGTTGTAGAAGAGGCTGACCAGTGCACCTGTCTTGATGATTCCTTCAGGTACTGGCGATTTCGTTGTATATTGTGATGCATCCCACAGAGGGCTAGGGTGTGTTCTTATGCAGCGAGGTCATGTTATCGCGCATATGCCTCTAGACAACTGAAGCCACACGAGATTCGATACCCCATTCATGATCTTGAATTGGCGGCTATCGTATTTGCATTGAAGATTTGACGTCATTATCTTTATGGAGAAAAATTTGAGATTTACTCTGACCATAAAAGCCTGAAGTATCTGTTTTCTCAGTCAGAGCTGAACATGAGGCAGCGTAGGTGGCTTGATCTACTGAAATATTTTGATTGCGAGATCAAGTAATATCCAGGAAAGTCAAATGCAGCAGCGGATGCCTTGAGTCGAAAGGTATGTTCCTTATCTTTATCGACGATAGGTGTTTCAAATATGATTGAAGATTGTTGCTTGTCGGGTTTAGAATTTGATACAGCTATTAGACCTCTACGACTTGCTTCGATTCAAGTTGAACCAGATTTGATTATGCGAATCAAAAAAGCGCAGAGAACTGTTCAGAATGTTCAGAAGTCAATTCAGATGGTCAGATCGGGACATCAGTCAAAATATCAGGTACATGATTTTGTTCTGTACGTGAATAACCGTCTTGTAGTGCCATATGTACCAAAATTTAAATGACAGATTATGTCAGAAGCGCACTGTAGCCGGTTTAGTATTCATCCTGGTGGCAGGAAAATGTACAACGATTTGAAGACACGGTTCTGGTGGAAACAGATGAAGTCAGATATTGCCGAATATGTGTCTAAGTGCTTGAATTTCCAACAGGTGAATGCCGAGAGGAAGAAGCCCGGAGGTTTACTTCAGAGTTTGTCTATTCCTGAATGGAAATGGGATCACATTTCCATGGATTTTGTGACGAAGTTACCTCGATCATCGCAGGGTTGTGATGCGATTTGGGTTGTAATAGACATTTATTCCGTACAGACATGATCAGATGGTCGAGATATATGTCCGAGAGGTAGTCAGATTACATGGTGTGCCGAAGTGTAAGGCTCGAGATTATTAGTCTTCATTGACGTGAGACTCGGAAGATATGAGAATGCATGACATGTCACTAAAAGTATTAAGTGAGAAGAGATGATAAAATATTCAAAATAGGATAGAATAGACGGCGCACATGCGCGAGGATTTGCGCGCATATGCGCGAGAATTATAGTAGCATCGGCGCACATGCGCGAAGAAATGCGCGCACATGCACGACACGTCCAGAAACATTAGCGCACATGCGCGAGATAAGGTGCGCCTATGCGCGACACCTCCAGTGAGTTTGGCGCACATGCGCGAGTTGAAGCGCGCATATGTGCGAGGACTTGCATTGCTGAGACCAATAGGTCTCGCGCATATGCACGAGACGTGTAATCTAAAGAATAAGCCATGTGTTTGTTTCATGCAAGATATATATATGGTGTGTCTTCATTTCCTTGACTTACACTAGCTATGAACCGAGAGAACTCCAAGAAGATTCAGCAAGTTCCTTCAAGCTTGCAATACTGATTGTGCAAGATTTAGCCATCCGTTTCTTATTCCGAGTTAGGATTTGGATTCCTTTCATCACCGGCTTCGAAAGGATGTAATTATGATTCATTTTTAGCTTGGTTCGAAATTTATATGGTGGAGAAATTGAAATATGATTCATATTA
Source organism: Primulina eburnea (assembly GCF_022965805.1). Classification (NCBI taxonomy): domain Eukaryota; kingdom Viridiplantae; phylum Streptophyta; class Magnoliopsida; order Lamiales; family Gesneriaceae; genus Primulina; species Primulina eburnea. The sequence continues at coordinate 14,868,141 of NC_133106.1, read as the reverse complement.
TGTGTTCTTGATATGAAGAGCATAGTATATTCGCAACCGGATCAAAGAAATAGTATCGTATGCATTTGTTATGAATTTTAGCATATCTTGATTGAGAATATGCAGATTTCAAGTATTATCATATGTTTATGATGATGTTGTGAGTTGAGAATTATGGATTGGTGATATGTGTTGGGAGAATGATGAATTGAACTCTCTATTATGTTCTTAAGAGTATAGACATCGTAGTACCGTAAACGGATCGAGAAAATGATACCCTACGTGATTGTTATGATTTCTTAGCATGTCTGGAATTGAAAAGATAGAGATTTCAGAAGGGATATGAGCTTATAATGTATAGATTGTGATGAATATGAGTTGAGGGTATTGATTATTGTTATATGAGGTGATCGGTATCGAGAATTAACGGCGATATGCCGTTGAATTGTACTGAAATTGATTGTTGAGTACAATGTGTTGAATGGAGTTAGAGTTTGATAGAATGTACATTGATGATGCCATTTCAGATTTGTATTGGCGACTTTAATATCGAGACTTCGACTACGACAAATTTTACGACGAAAGGTATAATTCATGTTTTGTTTGGGGAAGACACAACTCAAATGAGATTCAATTTGAGTTTTCCCAACAAAATCACATACTAGATTTATTGTTTATCTCTTTGACATGATTTGGATTTGTTTATAAATTTATATTCAAATCTCTTGAAATAATCATGCTTTGTCTATAGATTTATATTCAAGCATTGAGTTAGGAGATTCATTGACTGAATTGTCAAACTAGACGTTCGGTGTATCGACGCATAGGAGTAGATTTCCTCCGACTGTAGACATTCAATACAGACACGACCGAAGTCTAGAGTAAGACGTACAGTTACCCCGATTGGGAGGGTAGGTAACAGACAGTGACGTCTTATTCAACCCGGGATCCATAGAGTAGAGTCGAGTCGAGTCAAGACATGATTTTATTTGCAATGCATGCTTATATAGATCGGTTTCATAGACTATGGAACCCATTATTACTGTTTTTTATGCATGATTCATGATTTTATGTTAGCATGTATACATGTTTTATACTGGAATTTGTTCTCACCGGAGTTTCCGGCTGTTGTTATGTCTGTATGTGTGCATAACAACAGGTGGGGCAGGATTTGGGTCACGACAGAGATGAGTTCGAGATAGCGTGGTGACTACGGGCGCAGAAGATGACTAGTGGCTCTTACTAGACTTGTACTATTTGTAGTTTATGGTTTGTATTAAACACTAGTTTGGATTGATGTATTAGAATAAGACATGTATTTATATTGTAAAATAAAACTTAGAACTCTCTTGTGCTTGATTTATAAACATTAGAATTAATGTTAAAAAGGGAAAATTTGACCCACATTTTCTCACAGATCCAATTAATCACAGATCGAATCGATTTAGAGCCCGGGTTCCCAAAACAGGTGGTAATAGAGCCGTAGGTTCTGTAGACTGAGATAGAATAGAATGAGCGGGGTAGATCGAGTCATCTTCCTTGCTTTTGATGTGCTAGCATGATTTTTTGCTTTCCTTATTATATGTTGTATTATGTCTGAGTTGATTTACAGCATATAATTGCCAAGACTGAATCAGAACCGATTCTGGATCAGAGGCATATGATCAGAGGAGGGCTGAGACAGCTTGTATAGACTGTGTACTAACCTGTTTGATAACCAGATATGCCGCCTAGAAGGATACCGCAACCAGCTGCATGACAAGTGCCAGAACAGGGAAGTACATCAGGTACACAGATAAACGTAACCGCTACCCCGATGGAGACTCTGTTGAAGCGGTTTCAGTCGTTTCGACCCCCGACTTTGAAAGGCACTGAGAATGCAGCGGATTGCGAATTCTGGCTGGATGATATAGAAATGTTATTTGAATCACTTGCCTATTCAGATGAACGTAGAGTAAAGCTAATTGAGCATCAATTGCAAGAAGTGGCCAAGAGTTGGTGTCTAACGGCGAAACGAGCCCTAGAACATCGAGGTATTGATATTACTTGGAAAGTCTTTAAAGATGAGTTTTATCAACGTTTCTTTCCAGTGTCATACCGAAAAACAAAAGGGCAGAGTTCGCTAACTTGAGACAGGGGCAATGGAACATAGAGGAGTATGTTGCCAAGTTTTCTTCCTTGCTTCGATTTGCACCACATGTAGCAGGGAATGACGAGGCGGTCGCCGATCAATTTATAAACGTTTGAATCCTGATATCTTCACCTTGGTGAACACGGGGCGACCCAACAATTTTTCTGAGGCGCTGAACCGAGCAAAGGGAGCAGAGGCTGGCTTGATTAGGCAGCGAGGAGCTTCCTATAGTGTTCAGGGTCAGAGACCGACGCCACCGCCCGCCGTAAAGTTTCCAATACCTCCTCCTCGATTTGATAGTGGAAGCAGTAGTAGTGGCAAGAAGGATTTTCTGAAAGCTAAGGGTAAGCAGTTCAAGAGAGCAGGGAGCAGTTCGTCGAGCTCCAGTGGGTCAAGACAGAGAGGTCCTGGCCAGAGTACCGATTATACAGGTGTTTATTATAGTTCTTGTGGTGGTAGGCATTCCACTGAGCAGTGTCAGGGAGTAATGGGCCGATGTAAATATTGCAGACAGCCGGGACACTTCGCCAGAGTTTGTCCCCAAAAAGGTGTCCAGAGATTTCAGAGTGCAGGGTCATCAGCTTCAGTAGCTCAGCCCGAGAGGCAAGCTTCGTCTGTCCATTCCTTCTAGCCCACGCCTACACAGTCCCAGCCTAGAGCCAGAGGTGGCCAGACAGTGAGCCAACCTCCCAGACAACAGGCTCAGGTGTTTGTATTGACAGAGGAGCAGGCACAGGATGCGCCAGACGACGTGATTGCAGGTAACTGTTTTCTTTGCGGTTATCCTGCATATGTGTTGATAGATACAGGTGCATCACATACATTTATATCAGAACGTTTTGCATTGTTGCATTCCTTGCCTGTCGAGTCAATGTCTACTGTAGTATCTATTTCTTCTCCGTTGGGAAGTGGTTTTATATCTGTGACTTCAGTTGGACACTGTATACTACAGTTTGAGGGACATGAGATTGATTTAGATTGTGTTGTACTTGGTCTATCTGATTTTGATTGTATTGTCGGGATTGACATGTTGACTAAGTACAGAGCTACCGTAGACTGTTTTCTCAAGATTGTCAGATTCAGACCTGAAATGACAGAAGAATGGAAATTCTACGGTAAGGGTTCCATATCTCAGATTCCTTTAGTATCTGTGAAACGCCTGCCCTTTTTATTGCTTTAAAAGTACTAGAAATTTTATTTTTTTTATTTACCTCATTTTCGAAAATGACATAAATAATACTAGAAAATATTTTCATAAAATATTTTACTCTCTTTAAAATAAAACCTCGATCACTAGTATATCAAAACTCGAGTGCAAAAGTCGTAACATAAAAACGTCTACTGTTTTACCAAGTTTAAAAGCAATAAGTTTGAAAGGGTATTAGCCCATACTAAACCTCTCAAAATCTTTCAAAATAAGCATAAATAAATAATCTTTAAAATCTTTAACTTAAAATCAAAAGCATGATGCGGAAATGACGCGCCGGTCCTCGGGTTGTGTGCACCTTCAGCCCAGTAGAATCATCCGTCAAGAACCCCATCAATACCACCTGCATCCATCACACCTAATGAGTCTAAAGACTCAACACCCCATAATCTTGATAACGAGTAGTAATAATAAAATCGCATGCAACAGTGAAAATATTTTAAGTAAAAATAACATTTCATGACTTGAAAACATGATATCTTTTTCTTTAACATGACGTGACATGACATAAATCCTTGAGCATGAATCATGAGTAAAATCGTTTTCCTTTGTTGAATTCAGATCGTTAATTATGACTTTCCTGACGTGACATGACATGACATGACGATGGATCCATCAACGTGAATACCTCACGTGAAAACCTCAGTACTGGGCGGCGGGGGACACCAGCAACACTCTCACCGGTCAACTGGGCCCTGGCCTATCATGATCGAATAGAAATACGCTCGTCGGGGCTCCCTCGGGGGCCTTTTCCCAAAACATGGGTTCCCTCTGGGGCTTTTTCCCCTCACATCATTCCCATTCTTGGTGTTACCATAAAATTTGATACCATGAATTCGCAATGATAGAAACACGATCGTCGGGCTCCCACTGGGACCATAACCCTCACGACGTAACCACCATTAACGAATTAGTCACAATAACTTCACATCCTTCAACGTTTTCATTCGCATCACTTAGAAAAATCATGAATAATGTTTACGTTTTCCTTTTCGAAGCCAAGCATGCAACATGTATTTTAAATGTCTTATTAAACCATGAAAATTCCTTCGACATTTAAAAATCATCATTTAATCATGAGAAATTCATAAACATTTAAAAATAGCATAAATAACATGAAAACAGCATTTCGGGCACTGCCATGACCTTTACTAGTTTTCCGGTGTAAAAAGACCGTTTTACCCCTGGACTCGACTTTTTACAAATTCGATTATTTTCTTGACTTTATGACTCTAAGACGTCCCAAATAATTATTTAAGCTTATATGAATTTCCTCGTAATTTTATTTGGCTTAAAACTTAGACTTTTTAATTTATCTTTTATTAGCTATTTTAACGGTGTTTAAATCCCGAAAAATACCAAACGTCAATATAAAATTCCTAAATTCTAGATTTAGTCTTTTTATATTATTTAAGCCCTTATGGACCACGACTCGACCCCCGTGAGCCGTTTTCCAAATTTTCTTTATTTTGAAATTCAATTTGACGCCTAAACTTCGACCCCGAGCCATCTCTTAATTTTATCGAATTACCCCCGAACCATATCGAGCCAAAACTTGCCCAACATGTTGAAGTTGCCTACTGGACTCTAAGTTCGACAAAGAAACGTCTCAAAACCCAAAAACGAAGACTCCCTTACTGCCCTAATTCTGGCCGAGAATCCTTGTTGGACAAGGAACCTTGAACCAGCCCCTAGGGCTCTACCCATGCGCCCAGCTGCTGAACCAACGTGAGGAGCACTTCCTAAGGACCCTACAGACTCGACTCTACCCTGCTCTGGCCCCCTGGACCACGCCCCAAGCCCTGCCCGAGACCAGAACCTGCGCGCAGCTTCACTTACTTTCTCGGGTAGAGTCCCTCACGCGTGGGACTCTTCGCCAAGCCTCCCCACGAGTCCTAGCCTGGCTAGGACTCCTCCCTAGACACCAACATACCCTAGGCTAGCCATTAGCCCCAGCCCAGGCCGGCCCTTCCATGAAAACCAGTACCTGGAACCTCCCGACAGTTTTGACAGCAACACTAGTTCTATGGTGCAGTTTTACGGGTTTGGTTCTCTCCTTTCCTTTTAGCCGTGTGTTGGTGAGAGTGGGTGGTTCTAGTTCATGTAAAAACTCCTCTTGATCAAGGCTAGGACATGGCAGCCCCTTAACAAATCGTAAGCAATTTATTTGAATCAAAATCAAGTTATTTCAAGCCTCATGCCATGATGCAAAAACTGGACAGCAAACTCATGTATTTCTTTTCATGCACACAAAAATCGATCATAATATAGTATAATGGATGAGCAAGGGAGATTAGAAGGTGCCTTTGCGTTGTTAACGCTCGAGTAATCAACAACGACGAAGAACGGAGGAGGCGACGGGCAAGAACCACACGTGAAGACCTTCACAAAGCTGCTGCCGATTTAATTTTCTCCCAAGGAAGACTGCTGGCCGTGTGTGGTGTGTCTTTGAAAAACTAGGGAGAGTTTTAAAAACTCTAAACTAAGTGGCCGATTATTCTTGTGCAAGATTAGCCTAGGTTTTGACCAAATTGCATATTAAATACTAAAGAAATCCTAATCTAAATTTTAGGCCTATTAAGCCAAAAATTAAAGCCCAATTAAATTGACTAACTTTTTAAATAAAATAATTAAAAGGATTAGAAAAGTTTTCTTTTGAAATAAAATGTGAATTTATTAGCCGGGTAGCTCGAAAGCTCGTATTTTATTTAAAAAACCAATACCGATAAAATATATGTTCCGGCGTATAAAATCACCTCACAGTCCGATACTTTCAAAATTTACTTAAAAACGTCCACCGCATTTTAAATAATAAAAACAATTATTTAATAAAATCTTTTTTTACAATTTTCAGCCCTCGCTCCCCGTTCCTCGATCGTCACTTGAATAATCCTAAAAATACTGTTTTTATGCATGACGACAATAAAAATATCAATTAGCATAAAAACAGGTAAGTCACATAATTATTTAGCAACTATACTTAATTAATTAATTCATTTTCATATTTTCCTAGATTCGCATGCCGTTGGATTACGTAGTCTTAAATTTGGACCTTACAATTCTCCCCCCTTTAAATGAAATTTCGTCCTCGAAATTAGAACTTACCGAATAGATTTGGATAGCGACTTCTTAAGTCACTCTCGGTTTCCCAAGTAGCTTCCTCTTCCGAGTGATTCAGCCACTTGACCTTGACCATTGGAATGACTCTGTTACGCAGTCGCCTTTCTTGTCTTGCTAAGATTTGGACTGGCCTTTCTTCATAAGTCATATTTGGAGTTAGTTGGAGAGGCTCGTAATTAAGTACATGTGACGGATTCGACATGTACTTCCGCAGCATTGAAATATGGAACACATTGTGAACTCCCGAAAGTGCTGGTGGCAAAGCCACTTTATACGCTAGTGTCCCTATCCTCTCCAAAATCTCGAACGGACCAATAAATCTCGGACTAAGCTTGCCTTTCTTGCCGAAGCGCATAACAACTTTCATGGGTGCTATCTTCACAAATACATGGTCGCCTACTGCAAACTCTAAGTCCCTTCGTCTTTTGTCCGCATAACTCTTCTGACGGCTTTGTGCAGTCTTCATTCTATCACGAATCTTGACTACAAGTTCAGCTGTCTCCTCTATCACATCTGGACCAATATCTCTTCTTTCCCCAACCTCGTCCCAATGAATAGGAGATCTACACTTTCTTCCATAGAGTGCCTCAAAAGGAGCCATCCCGATTGATGATTGAAAACTGTTATTGTAGGTGAACTCCACTAGAGGTAATTTCGATTCCCAACTGCCTTGGAAATCGATGACGCATGCTCGCAGTAGATCCTCTAATATCTGAATAACTCTCTCTGACTGACCATCGGTCTGAGGATGGAACGCTGTACTGAATAATAACTTGGTCCCCATCGCTGCATGCAGACTTTTCCAAAAAGATGAAGTAAAACGCGGGTCTCTGTCAGACACAATAGACACTGGAATCCCATGCAGACGAACAATCTCTCGAATATACAACTCTGCGTACTGAACCATGGTGAATGTCGTCTTAATAGGTAGGAAATGCGCTGATTTCGTAAGACGATCAACTATCACCCAAATGGCATTCAGTCCTTTGACAGTTTTAGGCAATCCTACTACAAAGTCCATAGTGATATTTTCCCATTTCCACTCGGGAATAGGGAGTGGTTTCAACTTTCCCGCTGGTCTCTGATGCTCTGCTTTGACTTGCTGACAAGTCAAACACTCGGATACGTATCTCAGAATGTCCCTCTTCATGCCTGGCCACCAATACAACAACTGCAAATCTTTATACATCTTGGTACTGCCCGGATGAATGGAATATGGTGTGTCATGGGCTTCCTTCATAATAAGATTTCTCAAAGAATCGTCACTAGGAACCCATAGACGGTCACGATAACGGACTAAACCATCCACTACTGAATATAGATTACGGCCCTTGGCCTCATCTCGAGCTCTCCACTTTTGCAACTGCTCGTCAGTGGACTGTCCATCACGGATTTGATCTCTCAACGTCGACTGGACTGATATCGTGGCAAGGTTTGGGGCCTTGCCCCTGGCATATACTGCAAGCTCAAACCGCTGCAACTCGGACTGCAACGGTCCTTGAAGTGACAACTGAGCGATAACTGCTGCCTTTCTACTCAATGCATCTGCCACTACATTTGCTTTTCCCGGATGGTAGCTAATTTCACAGTCGTAGTCCTTTACCAATTCAAGCCATCTGCGCTGCCTCATATTCAACTCCTTTTGGGTAAAGAAGTATTTTAAGCTTTTATGATCGGTGAATATCTTGCACTTCTCCCCATAAAGGTAGTGTCTCCAAATTTTTAGTGCGAAGACTACTGCTGCAAGCTCAAGATCGTGAGTAGGGTAGTTCTTTTCATGAATTTTCAACTGTCTTGACGCATAGGCGATAACTCGGTCGTTTTGCATAAGAACTGCGCCTAGACCAAGCTTAGAAGCGTCGGTATAAAGAACATAATCTCCTTGCCCTGATGGCATAGATAGCACTGGCGCTGAAATCAAGGCTTGCTTCAACTTGTCAAAACTGTCTTGACACTCGGGTCCCCAAATAAACTTTGCATTCTTCTTTGTTAAGGCGGTCATGGGTACCGCTATAGATGAGAACCCCTGAATAAACTTGCGATAGTAGCCAGCTAGTCCCAAGAAACTGCGAATCTCGGTGACGCTTTTCGGTGCTGGCCACTCTTTCACTGCTTCCACTTTACTCGGATCGACTTCCACTCCACTACTGGAAATGATGTGGCCTAAGAATGCCACTCTATCAAGCCAAAACTCGCACTTACTGAATTTTGCATATAGCTTCCTGTCTTGCAGTACTTGCAATGCAGTCCTCAGATGACTGCTATGCTCCTCTCTGCTCTTAGAATAGATCAAAATGTCATCAATGAAGACAATAATAAACTGATCTAGATACGGCTGAAATACGCGATTCATGAGATCCATGAAGATCGCTGGCGCATTGGTCAACCCGAATGGCATGACCATAAACTCATAGTGCCCATATCTCGTGCGAAACGCCGTCTTGTGAACATCAGGCTCTTTGACTTTCAGCTGATGGTATCCTGATCGCAGATCGATCTTAGAGAATATCGATGCTCCTTGCAACTGGTCGAATAAATCCTCAATTCTAGGCAGTGGATATTTATTTTTGATAGTAACTCGATTAAGCTCCCGATAATCGATGCAAAGACGCATGCTACCATCTTTCTTTTTCACAAATAATACCGGAGCGCCCCATGGAGAATAACTAGGGCGAATGAAACCCTTGTCTAGCAATTCTTGAATTTGATCTTTCAACTCTTTCATTTCTGCGGGTGCTAGACGATAAGGTGCTTTAGATATAGGAACAGTGCCCGGCATTAGATCAATAGAAAATTCCACTTCTCGGTCGGGTGGAATGCCAGAAACGTCTTCGGGAAAGACGCCAGGAAATTCTCTCACAATGTCCACATCCTCTAGCTTCTGACTGATAGGCTCAAGTGCGGTGGTGACACAAGCTAGATAAGCTGGACATCCACGCTTAATAAGCTTCCTCGCACATAGACAAGAGATAATGTGCGGCATTTGCTTGTTTCTCGCCGCCTCGAAAACAAAAGATTTACCACTGGGTGGTCTGATAGATACTGACCGCTGACGAAAATCAATCGAAGCTCCATTCTCTGATAACCAATCCATCCCAAGTATAATATCGAATTCGGGCATAGGAAGGACGATAAGATCTGCCCGGATGACATCTTTAAATAATCGAAGCTCCAGATTCTTGACAATCATAGTCGTGAGTATTTGTTCACCGGAAGGAATTGTAACTTTGAAACACAAACCCATATCTTGAGGAGTAATTTTCAGTCTTTTTAGGAAGGTTTCAGATATGAAAGAGTGTGTAGCCCCGGAATCTAGCAAAGCATAGGTAGCTACACCAAGAATGACAATCCTCCCTGCGGTGAAAATGTCTTTTAAATCTTTTCGAGTTGAATCTTAAGGATTTACTATCGTTAATTCCCAAAGTTATAAGAAGATTTCGCGTTGAACTTAAACATTTCTTGGAGAAATTGCACTATAGTCCCTAAACTTTTTGAAATTTGCATTCTTGACCCAAAAATTTTGAATTATTGCAATTTAGTCCATAACTTATTCCGAAATCCCAATTAAGTCCTTTAAGTCTTGATAATTGCATTTTGGTCCTTAAGAATTCAGAATTTGCAATTAGGTCCTTCAAGTTTGGAGTAATTGCAATTAAGTCCCTTAATTTTCGAAATTTGCATTTTGACCCCCAAGATTTTCGAAAATCCCCTATGATTTTTCCTTAATTTTGGCCCTAGAACTTTTTATTTGGAATCAACATTCTTCACATAAAATAAGGCGCAAAATTTAAATCATTCTCTAAGGTTTCTAAAATCGCCACTTACATTCAACTAGGTAGAACATGCAACCTAATTTATTCTAGGTTGACATTTGATCTCAATACAGTTCTAATAACCAATTTAACATTTCATGCATAGATTAAGCAATATAAAAATGTTAAATGACTCGGTTACCTGTGATGAGCGTAGTGTCTGCCTCTCCTTCAGCTTCCTCGGCGTTCATAACATATGCTCGGGCCGTGGTAACTGGCTTCTTCTTTGGACAATCAATAGCTATGTGTCCATCTTCCTTGCAGTAAAAACACTTATAAGATCGCCATTCGCATTTGCCATGATGAGTACGGTTGCACTTCTTGCAAGGTTGCCTCTCAGCAGGCTTTGGTGCTCCCGGATTCTGCGGCTTTGGTGGTGCTGGCTTGTTGACTTGACCTTGGGGCTTTTGAGGCCCTTGAGGTCTAGGAGGTCCGGTGTATGGCTTCTTATTAGGCTGATTGTTATTCTGATACTGCTGTCTCTTGCGCTGCAACTAGAAGTCAATGTCTCTCAAAGACTGCTCAGCCTGATAAGCATAGGTAACTGCCGTAGCATAGTCTCCCGGACGCATCATCATGACCTTATCCCGAACGGTGGGACGTAGGCCATCCATAAAGTGCCTCATCTTCTCCTCCGCGTCGCCAGCAATAAGGGGTACAAAGTGGCAACCCCTATCAAACTTCTTCACAAAGTCCGCAACAGGTACATCTCCCTGATGGAGAGTCATAAACTCCCTGTTAATCCTGCCCCGGACGTCCGCAGTAAAGTACTTCTCATAGAATTTGGTCTTGAATTGTGCCCATGTGAGTGAAGCAAGGTCAACACTGTGCTCCACTCCTTCCCACCATAGTGAGGCGTCATCCCTCAGCAGATAAGTAGTACACCTTACCCGGTCGGTATCTCCCATGTCTAGGTAACGGAAGTGTACTTCTAGGGAACGGATCCAACTCTCAGCAGCGAATGGATCGGTGGTGCCAGAAAATTCCCTCGGCGCTAGCCTCCGGAACTGCTCAAAAACATCGCGCGGTGGCCTAGGTGGCTGCGCTAAGTGCTGCTGCTGCATCTGCTGTAATTGCAGCTGTAACTGCTGCTGCTGAAGCTGCTGCTGCTGCATCTGTTGCTCGAAGAGACGAGCCATGCCCTCTAATGCACGTGTAGCAGCATCCTGTGGAGGAGGTGGCGGTGGTGGCGGTGGCGGTCCATTAACTTGAGTATTTCCTCGGCGGTTAACACTGTTCTCGGCTTGACTATCACGACGGGGGCCACGTCTAGGAGCCATTAAATCTGAACGTTTTCCAAATTCTAACGTAACCAACATGCATTTAAATCTAAGTTCTCTAATCATGATAAATCCTATCGTAAATAGCAATTTATGCATGAATAGCAATAATACTCAAAAAGCTAGTAAACATGTAGCATAATCATGATATTCATAACGTCAAGCAGGTAGTAGCATACTGAATCACATAAAGCAAGTAAAACTTACCACTTTGAGGCTTGACGTCTGATCTTCCCGGCGCTGACGGTGGCACAACCCTTTACAGAACCATTGCTCTGATACCAACTGAAACGCCTGCCCTTTTTATTTCTTTAAAAGTACTAGAAATTTTTTTTTTTTTTATTTACCTCATTTTCGAAAATGACATAAATAATACTAGAAAATATTTTCATAAAATATTTTACTCTCTTTAAAATAAAACCTCGATCACTAGTATATCAAAACTCGAGTGCAAAAGTCGTAACATAAAAACGTCTACTGTTTTACCAAGTTTAAAAGCAATAAGTTTGAAAGGGTATTAGCCCATACTAAGCCTCTCAAAATCTCTCAAAATAAGCATAAATAAATAATCTTTAAAATCTTTAACTTAAAATCAAAAGCATGATGCGGAAATGACGCGCCGGTCCTCGGGTTGTGTGCACCTTCAGCCCAGTAGAATCATCCGTCAAGAACCCCATCATTACCACCTGCATCCATCACACCTAATGAGTCTAAAACTCAACACCCCATAATCTTGATAACGAGTAGTAATAATAAAATCGCATGCAACAGTGAAAATACTTTTAAGTAAAAATAACATTTCATGACTTGAAAACATGATATCTTTTTCTTTAACATGACGTGACATGACATAAATCCTTGAGCATGAATCATGAGTAAAATCGTTTTCCTTTGTTGAATTCAGATCGTTAATTATGACTTTCCTGACGTGACATGACATGACATGACGATGGATCCATCAACGTGAATACCTCACGTGAAAACCTCAGTACTGGGCGGCGAGGGACACCAGCAACACTCTCACCGGTCAACTGGGCCCTGGCCTATCATGATCGAATAGAAATACGCTCGTCGGGGCTCCCTCGGGGGCCTTTTCCCAAAACATGGGTTCCCTCTGGGGCCTTTTCCCCTCACGTTATTCCCATTCTTGGTGTTACCATAAAACTTGATACCATGAATTCGCAATGATAGAAACACGATCGTCGGGCTCCCACTGGGACCATAACCCTCACGACGTAACCACCATTAACGAATTAGTCACAATAACTTCACATCCTTCAACGTTTTCATTCGCATCACTTAGAAAAATCATGAATAATGTTTACGTTTTCCTTTTCGAAGCCAAGCATGCAACATGTATTTTAAATGTCTTATTAAACCATGAAAATTCCTTCGACATTTAAAAATCATCATTTAATCATGAGAAATTCATAAACATTTAAAAATAGCATAAATAACATGAAAACAGCATTTCGGGCACTGCCATGACCTTTACTAGTTTTCCAGTGTAAAAAGACCGTTTTACCCCTGGACTCGACTTTTTACAAATTCGATTATTTTCTTGACTTTATGACTCTAAGACGTCCCAAATAATTATTTAAGCTTATATGAATTTCCTCGTAATTTTATTTGGCTTAAAACTTAGACTTTTTAATTTATCTTTTATTAGCTATTTTAACGGTGTTTAAATCCCGAAAAATACCAAACGTCAATATAAAATTCCTAAATTCTAGATTTAGTCTTTTTATATTATTTAAGCCCTTATGGACCACGACTCGACCCCCGTGAGCCGTTTTCCAAATTTTCTTTATTTTGAAACTCAATTTGACGCCTAAACTTCGACCCCGAGCCATCTCTTAATTTTATCGAGTTACCCCCGAACCATATCGAGCCAAAACTTGCCCAACATGTTGAAGTTGCCTACTGGACTCTAAGTTCGACAAAGAAACGTCTCAAAACCCAAAAACGAAGACTCCCTTACTGCCTTAATTCTGGCCGAGAATCCTTGTTGGACAAGGAACCTTGAACCAGCCCCTAGGGCTCTACCCATGCGCCCAGCTGCTGAACCAACGTGAGGAGCTCTTCCTAAGGACCCTACAGACTCGACTCTACCCTGCCCTGGCCCCCTGGACCACGCCCCAAGCCCTGCCCGAGACCAGAACCTGCGCGCAGCTTCACTTACTTTCTCGGGTAGAGTCCCTCACGCGTGGGACTCTTCGCCAAGCCTCCCCACGAGTCCTAGCCTGGCTAGGACTCCTCCCTAGACACCAACATACCCTAGGCTAGCCATTAGCCCCAGCCCAGGCCGGCCCTTCCATGAAAACCAGTACCTGGAACCTCCCGACAGTTTTGACAGTAACACTAGTTCTATGGTGTAGTTTTACGGGTTTGGTTCTCTCCTTTCCTTTTAGCCGTGTGTTGGGTGAGAGTGGGTGGTTCTAGTTCATGTAAAAACTCCTCTTGATCAAGGCTAGGACATGGCAGCCCCTTAACAAATCATAAGCAATTTATTTGAATCAAAATCAAGTTATTTCAAGCCTCATGCCATGATGCAAAAACTGGACAGCAAACTCATGTATTTCTTTTCATGCACACAAAAATCGATCATAATATAGTATAATGGATGAGCAAGGGAGATTAGAAGGTGCCTTTGCGTTGTTAACGCTGGAGTAATCAACGACGACGAAGAACGGAGGAGGCGACGGGCAAGAACCACACGTGAAGACCTTCACAAAGCTGCTGCCGATTTAATTTTCTCCCAAGGAAGACTGCTGGCCGTGTGTGGTGTGTCTTCGAAAAACTAGGGAGAGTTTTAAAAACTCTAAAGTGGGTGGCCGATTATTCTTGTGCAAGATTAGCCTAGGTTTTGACCAAATTGCATATTAAATACTAAAGAAATCCTAATCTAGATTTTAGGCCTATTAAGCCAAAAATTAAAGCCCAATTAAATTGACTAACTTTTTAAATAAAATAATTAAAAGGATTAGAAAAGTTTTCTTTTGAAATAAAATGTGAATTTATTAGCCGGGTAGCTCGAAAGCTCGTATTTTATTTAAAAATCCAATACCGATAAAATATATGTTCCGGCGTATAAAATCACCTCACAGTCCGATACTTTCAAAATTTACTTAAAAACGTCCACCGCATTTTAAATAATAAAAAACAATTATTTAATAAAATCATTTTTTACAATTTTCAGCCCTCGCTCCCCGTTCCTCGATCGTCACTTGAATAATCCTAAAAATACTGTTTTTATGCATGACGACAATAAAAATATCAATTAGCATAAAAACAGGTAAGTCACATAATTATTTAGCAACTATACTTAATTAATTAATTCATTTTCATAGTTTCCTAGGTTCGCATGCCGTTGGATTACGTAGTCTTAAATTTGGACCTTACAATCTGCTTTGACTATGAGTAGATTGTTACAGAAAGGAGCAGAGGGGTTCCTTATGTGACGTCCCGAAATTTGAGATGCACATGAACCATGTGTGTGCAGGTTATTAAATTCCTCATGTATTTTATTAAATAGTTTTAATGCGTGTTTATTTCATTAATTTGTGTTTTAATTCATGATCTATGAATTTTCATTATTTTAAATTATTATATGATGCACGTTAAAACGTTTTCCTTGAGTTTTATATTTCAGGCGATTATTCGAGGCGGGATCGAGGAAAAAAAAAGAGACCGGTGATTATTTTGGCGATTTTAAATGTGGTATTTTATTTTAATTTGAGGTTGGGGCATTTTAACTAATTTATTAAGTTGTTAGTGATTTAAGAGTTTGAAATTTTTAAAATTAGCATTTAATGTGTGTTATTTTAAATTAGGGGACATTGCTTTGTAGAGAGAAATTAACATTTTAATTAGCATTTTTTTTAGCATTTTGATTAGAATTTTAATTAGCATTATTAATTCCTAATTAAGCAAATCAATTCCCTAATTTATCCTATTAACTCACGCACACACCACTAACACACACATTTACACGCTTTTTTTCACACAACACACACATACACATTTCATTCCATATTTTGGAGAGGAAAACCTAGGGTTCTAGGGAAAACTCAGCAGCCGCCCCCTCCCTTCAAATATTTCAGTAATTCTCGCCACTTTTCTTCAAATATGTTAGCGCCACGTCGTCCCGGATCAATCCTTGCGCCTTCCCCGCTTCGGTATCGTCGTTTCGGTAACGTTTATCATCAAAGGCACGTATATTCTGTTCTTTCTGCATCGATCTTGTCATAGTATGCGTTGTGTATTTTTATGCGTGAAAATCTATGTGTGACGTTCGTCGTTTGAGCGGAAAATGGTTTGAATGCGTTTGAAATACTTTTTAGATCTGAAATCCCGTAACTCACTGTTCTGTTGAAAACTGCGATTTTTCTGTCAGGCTTTTGAGAAAACTTTCAACTAGAAAATTGTAGAACTTTTCAATGCCTTCGATTTGATATAAAATTCGAGTTATTTGGATAAAAATTGAGGGAGTTATGGCATTGTTCGTGCGACTGCTCAAACTGCATTTTTTTTCAGAAAACTTACGATATTGATGTGTTCTTCAAGTTTTATGGTTGCAGGCTTCGTTGGGGATTGACGGGCGTTCGTTGCTGCATTTAAGCATGATTGTTATGATGTTGGGTTGATATTCAATGGGTTGGTTAGCGCCGTTAGGTCCTTGTATTCGATAGTGGTCCTAGGGTTTGATCGTTATGCCAAATTCGTGTCCACGAGTTTATTGTGTTGCTTAGGATGTGTGATTGTTGGGAACAAATGTAGAAGTTTGAGTCAATATTATGGTAGTCCAGGATGGGTCTTGAGGTGTCCACTTGTGTTTCATGTTGTTTGTGGGGTGGAATATGCATAGTGTAAGATTTCTTCTCGCAGGTTTCGGCGTCCAGTAGGTACACGGACCCGGACACGGACCCTGGCACGGGGTCCGTGCCCCTCTCCTTTCCGAGTATTCCCTTCACAGTATCTACACGGACCCTGACCCGGACCTATAGATGGGGTCCGTGCCTTTACATCATTCGAAGTGTATTTTTACCGAGTCTACACGGACCCGGAGCCGGAACAGGGCACGGGGTCCGTGTCCCCTCATTTTGTTGGTACTTTCTTTGCGCACACACACGGACCTATGCACGGACTCGGACCCGGGGTCCGTGTTCTTCATGTTTTGGGAAAACTTAAACGTTTGCTTTGGGATTTCTTGTGATGGTCTAGTACATTGATTTAATTGAGGTCAATTCCCGAGTGTTTTAGAACGTCTTAAGTTATTTATGGAGTTTGGTTGTGAGCATGTGTGCTTACGTCTAAGCAATGCAAGTTAAGTATTGTAAATTCATGACTAGTATGTGCAGCAACGGCCCCAGTCGAAGTCCAACGAATTCCTCAACGTCAAGTAAGTATGATGACGTACAAAGAAATATTTTAAGTTTTTGAGGTATGCTAAATGTCTTGTGACCAAATTATGAATGGGTTTGGAAGTCGGTGAACGTGGCCGAGGACCTCTCCACCCCGTTAAATTATGAACGGGTTAGATCGTGGTTGGAAAGCGTTAAATTATGAACGGGGACCAACCAGCCCGTTAAATTATGAACGGGGATCTCATGTATGTGGCAGTGGATACGTCCCTGTCAGCCCATTACTGTGGTTTGTCTGATCAGGCGCTTATTATGTATGGGTCACTTGCTTTGAAACATCCTCTACGCAAAATGATGAAGTTATGTATGTTCAAGTATGTTCTAGTATGCAGCATGTTTATGAAAAGTTTAAGTGATGGCACGTCGAAGTATGTATGTACGTATGTTCAAGTTTTAATACGCAAGTTCAAGTTTCAAGTATGTATGTCCTATTTTATAATTGCATGTGGTTTTATTATATATTACTTGCTATTCCAGTTTATACGTGTTGAGTCTTTAGACTCACTAGATTTGATCGATGCAGGTGACTATGTTGATGAGGAGACGGGAGGTGGCGACCAAGGGGCAGGCTTGGACTGAGCGGGAGGCTAGACCCGAGGACCGCATACGCTATTTTAAGTTTTTAAGAAAATACATTTATGCTCTGATTTTATGATTGGGTTGTGAGACTTTTCGAGACAGCTTCTCTTTTAGCAAATTTTAATTGTGATGATTGATTTTAAAGATATTTTATGAATGATGAGTGACGACCGTGTGGATGTTTTTATTTAAGAAAATTTTTAATTTTTCCGCAAATGTTAAGTATGAAAAGTACGGTTCGTTACACCTTATTTATTCTGTAGATCTACAGAAATCGAGCCCGGCATTGACAAATTTGCTAGTAGTACGGGAGTTTGCAGATGTATTTCCTGACGAGATTCGAGGTTTACCTCCAGCCCGAGAGGTTGATTTCAGCATAGATCTTATTCCAGGTACCGTTCCTATTTCGAGAGCTCCGTATAGGATGGCGCCGATAGAGCTGAAAGAACTGAAAGTACAGTTAGAAGATCTTCTAGCCAAGGGATATATCAGACTTAATGTATCTCCTTGGGGCGCTCCAGTGCTATTTGTGCGAAAGAAAGACGGTTCTATGAGATTGTGTATAGATTACAGGCAACTGAACAAGGCAACGATAAAGAACAAATATCCTTTGCCTAGAATCGACGACTTATTTGGTCAGTTGCAGGGATCTTCTATCTATTCCAACATTCATTTGCGATCGGGATATCACCAATTTAGAGTTCGAGATGTTGATATACCGAAGACAGCATTCCGGACCAGGTATAGACACTACGAGTTTGTTGTTGTGGGGACCCGGGCTCTAACTCAATTCTTTTGAGATTTAATTGGATATTTGTTCGAAAATGTGGGTCAAAATTTTGCTTTTAACTTTAATTCAAATGTATTAACTAAAGCATAACATATCTCGATAGAAATTAAACAACGTAATGTACATACAAGTCTGTTCGTACAAACATACACTAGTGTTCAATTGACAACTACAAACATAAGTAGTACAAGTTTCATAAGAAAACACTACTAATCTGCAATGCCCGAGATCTCCACGCTATCATCATCTCTCATCTAGCTCGTGACCCCGATCCTGCCCCACCTGTTGCCATGCACACATACAGACACGACAACAGCCGGATAACTCCGGTGAGAACATATCCCAGTATAAAACATGGATGCATGCAATGTAATAAATCATGTACAAATGCATAACATAAATCAAGTAACATGAATATAAATCTAAACATGTAGTAGAATACAAATCTGTATTCAACATTCAAATCTTGACTCGACTCTTTTCTAATCTAGGGATCCCGGTGTGAATAAGACGGTCTGTTACCTACCCAACCACTCGGGGCAACGGTACGTCTTATTCCTAGACTTCGGTCAACTCTGTATCGAGGGTCTACACATATAGCAAATCTGCTCCTATGCGTCGATACACCGAAACGTCTAGTTTTGGCAAGTCTGCCAATCTCTCCTATCTCAGGACTCGAATATAAATCAATAAACAAGGCATTACATAATCAAATGTAATAACAATCTAGTATGTGATTTAGGGAAACTCGTATCAAATCTGAATCGAGTTGTGCAATCCCATGACCACATGAATTATACCTTTCTTGTCGCACTGTCTGTCGAGATCTCGAATCAAATGACAAACCTGTCACTTCAAATCTGAAATGGCAATGTAGATATACCTTCTATCAATATAAAGCACCACCAACTCAAACAACTCATATACAAACAATACTTGATTTCGATATAGTTGAACGGCATAACGGCGTAGTCTCGTGATACCGATAACTCAATCTCACATACAACAATATCATAATCTCATCAACATCACAATATCAATGACAAAATCCCCTCTAACTCTGAAAATCGATATACTCTTCAATAATACATGCTGAAAATCGAAACAATAGCATACGTTGTCTGAAAATCGATCCGGCGAATATATCAAGTTCAACATATCAAGAACATAATCTAAAGCTCAAATCTGAATTCTTCCAACATATAACTACCGAAACATGCTGGAAATAACTGAAACTTACATCCTTAAATAGCAAATGATGAGAGGAATTCAAAACCGAAGTCGTATCCAAAATCGGATGGCTAAATTCTTCAAAACCACAAGTTCAAATCAAAAAGGACATGAAGCTTTCTCCTAAGCATCCTCTCGGCTCTCAGTTTCTGAAATGGAAGGAATGAAAGACACATAATCTATATTGCATGGTAAGGAACAAGTGTCTTTATTTTTCATTTGACACGCACAACCGCGAGTGCGGCAGCGTAAGAGCGCGGGTGCGCTGAGCTCTCGGCAGCCATAATATTTTCTGAATCTCGATCACCGCGGGTGCGGCGCTTGCATCACCGCGGGTGCGGTCTCACCACCGCGGGTGCGGTCTTGCGCGCACCGCGGGTGCGGTGTTGCTTCGCGCATTTCACCAATTTTCTGTCATATACACCGCGGGTGCGGTGTGGCTTCGGCCCTGCTGCTCAAAATCTCATAATTCATGCATTCTTATTTCCACAAGTCTAACATTAATGACAACGAATAATTCTCGAGCCTTACATTTCTCCCCCTCTTAGACAAGAGTTCGTCCTCGAACTCACAAGCAATTATTCATGCAGTTATATACAAAATTGTAAAGTCAAATCGGGAAGAAAGACTCACATCATAAGAATAGTTCGGGATGCCTCTGTCTCATTTCAGACTCTGTCTCCCAAGTTGCTTCCTCGATGCCATGACGACTCCACTGAACCTTCACAAGCGGAATAGTCTTGGTTCTAAGCTGTTTCTCCTTCTGATCAAGAATCTGTATCGGTCGCTCAACATAGCTCAGAGTATGATCTAACTCGGCTTCGTCAGGTTGAATGACATGAGAATCATCCGGCATATATTTGCGCAACATCGATACATGAAAAACATCATGTATACCGGACAGTGAAGGAGGAAGAGCAAGTCTGTAAGCTCGATCGCCAATCTTCTCAAGAATCTCATACGGACTAACGTATCTAGGAGACAACTTTCCTCGCTTGCCAAATCTGACAACGCTTCTGAAAGGTGAAATCTTCAGAAATACTCTATCTCCCTGCTCAAATACCAACGGTCTGCGTCTAATATTGGCGTACTTCGCTTGCCTATCCTGTGCCGTCTTCATTCGCTTCTGAATGATCTTCACTTTCTCTGTCATCTCACGAATCATATCAGGCCCTAACTCTGGCACCTCAGATATATCATCCCAGTACAACGGAGATCTTCATTTCTTTCCGTATAAAGCTTCGAACGGTGCCATCTTTATGCTCGTCTGATAGCTGTTGTTGTATGAAAACTCACACAACGGCAATGAATCCTGCCAACTAGTACCAAAGTCTAGTACTACAGCTCTCAGCATGTCCTCTAAAGTCTGGATAGTCCGCTCTGACTGTCCGTCTGTCTGAGGATGATAAGCAGTGCTCAGGTGTAAAGTCGTACCCAAAGCCTGCTGCAGGCTGTGCCAAAAGTGAGAAGTGAATCGTGGATCCCGATCTGATACGATCGACTTCGGCACACCGTGTAATCTGACGACCTCTCTGACATACAACTCTGCCATCTGATCGTGTCGATAGGTCATTCTGTACGGAATAAAGCACGCTGATTTGGTTAATCTGTCAATGATGACCCAAATCGAATCACAGCCCCGGGATGATCGAGGTAACTTCGTCACGAAATCCATGGAAATGTGGTCCTATTTCCATTCAGGAACAGACAAATTCTGAAGTAAACCTCTGGGCTTCTTTCTCTCTGCCTTCACCTGCTGGCAATTCAGGCACTTAGACGCAAATTCTGCAATATCTGTCTTCATCTGTTTCCACCAGAATTGTGTCTTCAAATCATTGTACATCTTCCTGCCACCAGGATGAATGCTGAACCGACTACAGTGTGCCTCTGACATGATCTGTCGTCTTAAATCTGAAACATCTGGCACCACTAGACGGTTATTCATATACAGAATGGAATCTCTAACCTGATATTCTGAGATATGACCAGCTCTGACCATATCAATCGATCTCTGAACGCTCGGATCAGTTCTTTGCGCTATTTTGATCCTCGAAATCAGATCTGGCTCAATCTGAATCGCAGCAAGTCGCAACGGTCTACTCTCTGTATCAAATGTCAATCCAGACAAGCAACAATCTTCTACTAAACTCGATACACCTACAGTCGACAAGGACAAAGAACATACCCTTCGACTCAAGGCGTCTGCCGCTGCATTCGACTTTCCTGGATGGTACTTGATCTCGCAATCAAAATCTTTCAGCAGATCAAGCCATCGTCGCTGCCTCATGTTCAACTCTGACTGAGAAAAGAGATACTTCAGGCTCTTATGATCGGAATAGATCTCAAATTTCTCGCCATATAGATAATGACGCCAGATCTTGAGTGCAAATACAATCGCCGCCAATTCGAGATCATGAATCGGGTAACGAGTCTCGTGCGGCTTCAGCTGTCTAGAGGCGTACGCTATCACGTTCCCTCGCTGCATAAGAACACATCCTAACCCTCTGTGAGATGCGTCACAGTATACAACGAACTCACCTGTATCTACAGGAATCGTCAAGACAGGCGCACTAGTCAGCCTCTTCTTCAGCTCTACAAAACTAGCTTCACAATCTTCAGACCACACAAACGGCATATTCTTCTGGGTCAACTGAGTGATAGGCTTCGCTATACTGGAGAAATCTCGAATAAAACGACGATAATACCCGGCTAGACCCATGAAACTGCGTATCTCAGGCACAGAAGTCGGTCTCGGCCAACTGATCACAGCTTCAACTTTACTAGGATCTACCGCAATACCATCTCCAGATATAATATGCCCCAAGAAGACAACCTGTCGCAGCCAGAATTCACACTTGGACAGTTTGGCATACAACTGCTCTTTTCTTAAAGTCTTCAACACAATCCTCAGATGATCTGCATGCTCAGTCAAACTCTTCGAATACACCAAAATGTCGTCAATAAACACAATTACAAACTCATCTAAATATCTCTGAAAAATGCGGTTCATCAAACTCATAAACACCGCTGGTGCATTCGTCAAACCGAAAGGCATAACAACAAACTCGTAATGTCCATACCTGGTTCGGAATGCAGTCTTCGGAATATCAACGTCTCTAACTCTGAGCTGATGATACCCTGATCTCAAATCAATCTTCGAGTATACCGAAGATCCCTGTAACTGATCAAACAGATCGTCGATGCGAGGCAAAGGATACTTGTTCTTCACTGTTGCCTTGTTCAACTGCCTATAATCAATACACAGTCGCATCGAACCATCTTTCTTTCTAACGAAAAGCACTGGAGCACCCCAAGGAGATACACTGGGTCTGCTATATCCCTTGGACAGAAGATCCTCCAACTGTGCTTTCAATTCTTTCAGCTCTATCGGCGCCATCCTATACGGAGCTCTCGAAATAGGAACAGAACCGGGCATAAGATCTATGCTGAAATCAACCTCTCGAACTGGAGGCAACCCTGGAATCTCATCGGGAAAAACATCTGCAAACTCGCAAACCACTGGCAAATCTGCCAATGCTGGGCTCGACTTCAGTAAATCTACTGAATATACGAGAAAGCCCTCTGCTCCTCTCTGAAGCAGTCTACTCATAGTCAGAGCAGATACTAAGGGAATCCGAGATCTGGAACCCTTGCCGTAGAATTTCCACTCATCTGTCATCTCGGGTCTGAATCTGACAATTTTGTGGAAACAATCTACCGTGGCCCTGTACCTGGTTAACATGTCTATACCAACTATACAGTCAAAATCAGCTAAACCAAGTACTACACAATCAAGATCAATCTCATGCCCCTCAAACTGAAGCATACAGTGTCTAACAGTAGTCACAGATATCAAACCACTCCCCAACGGAGAAGCTATAGACACTACTGTCGACAACGACTCAACAGGCAATGAATGTCTCAATGCAAAATGTTCAGATATGAATGTATGAGATGCCCCTGTGTCTATCAACACATATGCAGGATAACCGCAAAGAAAAAAGCTACCTGCAATGACGTCATCTGGCGCCTCCTGCGCCTGCTCCTCTGTCAGGGCAAAAACACGTGCCTGCTGTCTGGGAGGCTGACTCACCGTCTGACTACCTCCTGGTCTCTGCTGGGTCTGTGTAGAGGGTGGCTGTAGTAGCCCGAATTCCAAATTGGGTAATTAACGGAGTAATGGTGATTAAGAAGGTTTAAGGTGTAATTTTGGCTATGGTCATGATCGGACGGACCGAAGAGGGTTCGGAAGCACCGAAGAGTTCGGACGATCCGAAGTGTAGTTCGGTGAATCCGATCATAGGTGTCAAGTGTTGATCGACACGTCATTTTCCATGCATGTTCGGACGGTCCGAAGTGTATGATCGGAGGATCCGATCATGAGCTGTCAAGAGCCAATGGACACGTAGCGTTCGGACGTTCCGAAGTGTTGTTCGGAGGATCCGAACATGGCCTATAAATAGTGCTCGGATTTCCTCATTTTGACTTGCCAATTTCTTGAGTTTTCTCTCATTTTGGAGAGTTTGGAAGGTTTCTAGGGTTAGTTGTTGGTCGAGCGATAGCCAAGAGCTGCCAGGAGTAGTAGCGTAGCGGCGCCTGAGTTTCAAGGCAATCGACATCAAAGGGCTGTCGACGGACGAAGGTAAACCCTAAACCTTTGGTAGTACTAGGGAGTACTGGTTTTGCTAGTCGAGCATGGTAGTATTGATTGAGTATGCTTTTGATGCGTAGGCTTGTGCTAAACCTGATTAGCGGTGTTGCGTAAGGCTAGGCTTGCTGTGATAGAGGTACGAAAGTACTATCCGAGATATCCTGGTTGAGTATACATTCATATATGTGTTGCATGAGTATTTGCTGCATTGTTATATGTCATATGATGCATGCTATTATGTCACGAGTTATGATGCATATTGCATATCATGTTGAGCCGTATCTCCTTCGAGATAGCCTTTACTGTTGAGCTGTATCTCTTTCGAGATAAGCTATATCTTGGGGCCGCTCAGCCCTGTCTTGTGGACGCATGGACACCGAGAGTACACAGTGGCCGACGGGTCGGGAGGGCTTCGGTGGTCCGGGACATTTTAGGTCCACGTCTGTCTTGTAGTGGATGCAGTGACCCAGAGGTTGGACCGCGCGGCACTATCCACTTGGCGCCTCTAGACTGAGCATTTTGAGATCCTTTGTGATTCCTGTTTCTTGACTACCCTGGTATCATATCATAGCATGTGCATTTCATATAGGTTTGTATACTCATATTTTTGTACTGGGCGTTCTTATCGCTCACGTCCTCGGTTTTGTTTATTCTTGGACACCCCATTCCCACGGGGCAGGCCTCAGGTTGGATGGCTCAGGAGGAGCAGGAGGAGGACGTTGAGTAGCTGGTTGGTTTAGTTTTCAGTGTTTTCCATTTGATTCGATATGGTTGTACTGGATATTTCATTTTGAGTTAGTCTAGACTTCGATTTCGATTGGGTTGTATAACTATTGTTGTTGGCCATATTTCCGCTGTTATCTCTGATTATAATTAATTAAGTTAGTTGCATGCTTAGTTCTTGACTAGTAGGTGATTCTGGAACGGGTCACTACATTTATGGTATCAGAGCATGCGTATGATTTTGGGATTTCCGTTGACCATTTTACCATTTTCCCTATTCTATCTTGTAGCGATGGCTGACCATTTTGATGACGGGAGTAGTCAGGGGAGTGTAGGTCGATGGGGTGACCAGGACGATCATAGACGTCATCGTGAGCATCGTCATCGTCGGGATGGTCCTAGGCGTTTCGATATGCATCGTTTCATGCAGATGGGGCCTAAGCCTTTAGTTGGCGGTGAGACTCCCGATGATGCGGAGGATTGGTTAGAGCGCATGGAGAGTTGTTTCCGCGCATTCCAGTGCACCGATGAGCAGAAGATGGAGACCCTTAGTTTTCTTCTAGAGGGCCGTGCTCGCAGGTGGTGGCGATCGACTTCTGCGCCGATAGTTCAGTCGCAGGGTAGAGCGACTTGGGTCAATTTCCGTGCAGCGTTCATGCAGCTGTACTTTCCTCCAGCCCTTCGCCAGGCCAAGACGATTGAGCTCCTGAACCTTAAGCAGGGGAGTATGTCTGTTGATGAGTATCAGCAGAAATTCTTTGAGTTGTTACCCTTCGCTCCTCATATCAGTGGCAGTTCTGAGGCCAAGTATGATCATTTCCTCCAGGGTCTTAATCAGGAGATCTTTGATCGAGTCACTGTCTGTGATAATCCTACTTCTTATGATGGGTTAGTGAACCGGTGTCGCCAGGCAGAGATCAGTCTCCAGCGTGGTAGGGCTATTCTTTCTTCTAGACCTCCGAGTACTTTGAGGCCTCGATCTCAGTCATTCAAGAAATCTGGTTCATCTTCTTCTGGATCTGGATCTCGATCTAGTGGTGTTTTCCGCTTTGGTAAGAAGAAGGAGTCTTGTGCGCATTGTGGGAAGAACCATCCATCGGAGCAATGCCGAGTAGCCGCAGGAGCTTGTTATCAGTGCGGAGAGATGGGGCATATTAAGAAGAATTGTCCTCAGTTGCGAGGTGGAGCAGGATCCGGTTCTGGATCTCAGACGACTGTTCAGCAGAGGAGGCAGGGTCAGGCAGTGGGTAGTTCGAATCTTCGACCTCGTGCCCAAGGTCAGGTTTTTGCGCTGAACCAGGATCAGGCTGCAGATGAGACGGAGAGAGTCATAGCAGGTACTTTTCATTTATGCGGTATTCCTGCTTTTGTTCTTATTGATACAGGAGCCTCTCATTCCTTCATTTCTGCACGATTTGTTAAGCGTCATAGGTTACCCTATGTTTCTCTAGACGTCATTCTTTCTGTTTCTACTCCGATGGGTCATTCGGTGTTAGCGAAGCGTCTAGTGATGGGTTGTCCCTTAGATTTTGAGGGTAACGAGTTGACTGCGAATCTTATGATCCTAGAGATGGAAGATTTTGATTGTATCTTGGGTATAGACTTATTGACTACCTACCGAGCTACTGTGGATTGTTACCAGAAGCTTGTTCAGTTTCGTACGACTGAAAGCTCTAGTTGGTTTTTCTATGGTGAGGGAGCGCGACCTCCGATGCCAGTGGTATCTGCTCTGAAAGCCTGTCGTGCTTTAGAGTCGGGCGGGGAAGGCTACCTCATCTATGCGATTGATTCATCCACAGGTAGTGTTGGTCTAGAGGATATTCCAGTGGTTTGTGAATTTCCTGATGTTTTCCCAGATGAAATTCCTGGTTTTCCTCCGGTTAGAGAGGTGGAATTTGGCATAGATTTAATGCCAGGGACTGCACCGATTTCTCGTGCCCCCTATCGTCTTGCTCCGTCAGAGATGAGAGAGCTGAAGCAGCAATTGCAGGATCTTCTTGATAAGGGTTATATTCGCCCGAGTGTTTCGCCTTGGGGAGCTCCAGTCTTGTTTGTCAAGAAGAAGGATGGATCGATGCGGTTGTGCATTGATTATCGCCAGCTGAATCGGGTGACGATCAAAAACAAGTACCCTTTACCCCGTATTGATGACTTGTTCGATCAGCTTCAGGGTACTTCTGTTTACTCCAAGATCGACTTGCGATCGGGTTATCATCAGATGAGAGTCAGAGATGATGATAATTCCAAGACTGCATTTCGTACTCGTTATGGGCATTACGAGTTTCTAGTTATGCCATTCGGATTGACGAATGCGCCAGCGGTGTTCATGGATCTGATGAACCGAGTCTTCCGAGATTTTCTGGATCAGTTTGTGGTGGTTTTCATTGACGATATCTTGATCTATTCCCACAGTGTGGAAGAGCATGCCCAACACTTGAGGATTATGATTGCGAGATCAAGTACCATCCAGGTTCTGCGAATCTCACAGCTGATGCGCTTAGTCGCAAGGTGAGAGCCTCTGCACTTCAGACTTGTGCTATGACTAGTGCCATCCAGGATAGTTGCTCGTTGGGGTTTAACTTCAAGCATCGGAAAGGTATGGAGAGCATTCGTGTTGCTACCATTTTATCTGAGCCCAATTTGTTCACTCGGATTCGAGAAGCTCAGATGTCTGATCTCAAGACTCAGAGATTAGCTCGGTTAGTTGGTGGTGATAGCGGTTTCCATTATCAGTCTAATGGTCTTCTGTGCTTATCTAATCGGGTTGTAGTACCAGAGGATGACACTTTGAGGGACGAGATATTGTCTCAGGCGCATCGAAGCAAGTTAAGTGTTCATCCAGGAAGCAACAAGATGTATAGAGACTTGAGGCTGCGGTTTTGGTGGAAAGGGATGAAGCGCAGCGTGTATCAGTTTGTCTCCAAGTGTCTAGTTTGCCAGCAGGTTAAGGCAGAGCACCGTCGACCGGGAGGATTGTTGTTGAACTTACCTATTCCAGAATGGAAGTGGGAGCATATTACGATGGATTTCATTACTCACTTGCCATTATCTTCGAGGAACAGCGATGCTATCTGGGTAGTGGTGGATCGACTCACCAAGTCTGCTCATTTTCTGCCGTATAATCGTGATTTCACTTTCGATCGTATGGCTCGATTGTACATTCAGGAGATTGTACGTTTGCATGGAGTGCCTGTCAGTATTGTTAGTGACAGAGATCCTCGTTTTACCTCACGGTTTTGGGGTAGTTTCCAGTCAGCTTTGGGTACTACACTGAGTCTGAGTACTGCTTATCATCCGGAGACTGACGGTCAATCAGAGAGGACTATCCGTACGCTTGAGGATATGTTGCGAGCCTGTGTTATGGATTTCGGACCCGCTTGGCAGGATCATTTGCCTTTGATTGAGTTCGCGTACAACAACAGCTATCATCGTAGTATTGGTATGGCACCATTTGAGGCGTTGTACGGGCGACGTTGTCGTACTCCATTATTCTGGGATGAAGTCGGGGAACGACAGGTAGAGGGACCGGAGTTAGTCCAGCAGGCTATAGATAAGGTTGCAGTAATCAAGAAGCGGATTAAGACTGCTCAGGATCGACAGGCTAGTTATGCGAACACAAAGCGTCGACCTCTTCATTTTCAACCAGGTGAGAAGGTGTTTCTCCGAGTTTCGCCTTTTCGCAGGATTTTGAGATTTGGTCTCAAGGGTAAGCTGTCTCCGAGATTTATTGGTCCATTCGAGATACTGGAATGTGTGGGAGATTTAGCTTACAGACTTGCGTTGCCGCCGTACCTATCAAGTATTCATGATGTGTTCCACGTATCCTTGTTGAGACGTTATGTAGCAGATGAGTTGCATATTTTACATCCATCTGAAGTTCAACTTGATACGGATTTGTCTTACGTGGAGCGACCAGTTCAGATTCTAGATCGCAAAGATAAGGTGTTGCGGAATAAGATCATTCCTCTTGTCTTAGTGCAGTGGCAGCGTCGAGGCACTGAAGAAGCCACTTGGGAGTTAGAGAGTCGTATGCGTTCGGAGCATCCAGAGCTCTTTTGAGTTGTGCTTTGTATAAGTTTGTGTTTTCAGTTGTAATCATAGTATCAGTTGTATTCAACAACAATTGAGATGTATTAATGATGTTGTTATTTCGTTTTGTTCATTCTCTAAGCCTGATTTCGAGGACGAAATCTTTTAAGGGGGGGAGAATGTAGTAGCCCGAATTCCAAATTGGGTAATTAACGGAGTAATGGTGATTAAGAAGGTTTAAGGTGTAATTTTGGCTATGGTCATGATCGGACGGACCGAAGAGGGTTCGGAAGCACCGAAGAGTTCGGACGATCCGAAGTGTAGTTCGGTGAATCCGATCATAGGTGTCAAGTGTTGATCGACACGTCATTTTCCATGCATGTTCGGACGGTCCGAAGTGTATGATCGGAGGATCCGATCATGAGCTGTCAAGAGCCAATGGACACGTAGCGTTCGGACGTTCCGAAGTGTTGTTCGGAGGATCCGAACATGGCCTATAAATAGTGCTCGGATTTCCTCATTTTGACTTGCCAATTTCTTGAGTTTTCTCTCATTTTGGAGAGTTTGGAAGGTTTCTAGGGTTAGTTGTTGGTCGAGCGATAGCCAAGAGCTGCCAGGAGTAGTAGCGTAGCGGCGCCTGAGTTTCAAGGCAATCGACATCAAAGGGCTGTCGACGGACGAAGGTAAACCCTAAACCTTTGGTAGTACTAGGGAGTACTGGTTTTGCTAGTCGAGCATGGTAGTATTGATTGAGTATGCTTTTGATGCGTAGGCTTGTGCTAAACCTGATTAGCGGTGTTGCGTAAGGCTAGGCTTGCTGTGATAGAGGTACGAAAGTACTATCCGAGATATCCTGGTTGAGTATACATTCATATATGTGTTGCATGAGTATTTGCTGCATTGTTATATGTCATATGATGCATGCTATTATGTCACGAGTTATGATGCATATTGCATATCATGTTGAGCCGTATCTCCTTCGAGATAGCCTTTACTGTTGAGCTGTATCTCTTTCGAGATAAGCTATATCTTGGGGCCGCTCAGCCCTGTCTTGTGGACGCATGGACACCGAGAGTACACAGTGGCCGACGGGTCGGGAGGGCTTCGGTGGTCCGGGACATTTTAGGTCCACGTCTGTCTTGTAGTGGATGCAGTGACCCAGAGGTTGGACCGCGCGGCACTATCCACTTGGCGCCTCTAGACTGAGCATTTTGAGATCCTTTGTGATTCCTGTTTCTTGACTACCCTGGTATCATATCATAGCATGTGCATTTCATATAGGTTTGTATACTCATATTTTTGTACTGGGCGTTCTTATCGCTCACGTCCTCGGTTTTGTTTATTCTTGGACACCCCATTCCCACGGGGCAGGCCTCAGGTTGGATGGCTCAGGAGGAGCAGGAGGAGGACGTTGAGTAGCTGGTTGGTTTAGTTTTCAGTGTTTTCCATTTGATTCGATATGGTTGTACTGGATATTTCATTTTGAGTTAGTCTAGACTTCGATTTCGATTGGGTTGTATAACTATTGTTGTTGGCCATATTTCCGCTGTTATCTCTGATTATAATTAATTAAGTTAGTTGCATGCTTAGTTCTTGACTAGTAGGTGATTCTGGAACGGGTCACTACAGTGGCTGGAAGGAGTGCACAGAAGATGCTTGTCTCTCCATCTGTGGCGCTGGTGCTGATGATCCGGTGCTCTGGAATCGTTGTGCACCGCTCTGGGGACAAACTCTGGCGAAATGTCCCTGTTGCCTACAGATGTTGCAGCGTCCCAGAACTCCTTGACACTGCTCCGTCGCATGTCACCCTCCGCACGAACCACAGTATGCGCCACTATACTCTGACCCATGACCTCTCTGTCGAGATCCACTCGAACTCGATGAACTACTCCCAGATTTCTTAAACTGTTTGCCTTTAGCCTTCAGAAAATCCTTCTTGCCACTACCACTAGCTCCACTGTCAAAACGAGGAGGAGGTGGTGGAAATTGAACGGTGGTAGGCTGTGGCGGTCTCTGCCCCTGAACACCGTAGGAAGCCCCTCGCTGCCTGATCAAGCCAGCCTCTGCTCCCTTCGCTCGGTTCAATGCCTCTGAAAAAGTACTAGGCCGGCCCGTATTCACCAAGGTAAAGACATCGGGATTCAGGCCGTTGATGAACTGATCGGCCACTGCCTCATCGTTCCCGGCCACATGCGGTGCAAATCGTAGCAATGCAGAAAATTTAGCCACATATTCCTCGATATTCCACTGTCCCTGCTTCAGATTCGCAAATTCAGCTCCCTTATCTTTCCGGTAGGAGACGGGGAAGAATCGCTGATAGAACTCATCTTTGAAGACTTTCCACGTGATGTCAATGCCTCGGTGCTCCAAGGCTCTCTTCGTAGTCAACCACCAACTCTTGGCAACCTCCTGCATCTGATGCCCTATCAACTTCACACGTCGCTCATCAGTATATGCCAAAGACTCAAACAACATCTCGATATCATCAAGCCAGCTCTCGCACTCTACTGCACTCTCTGTGCCCTTCAGGGTAGGCGGATGGAAAGACTGGAATCTCTTCAATAAAGTCTCCATCGGTGTAGCGGTAACATCCATCTGTACACCTGATGTGCTACCCTGCTCTGGCTGTGGCACTCGTCTAGGCGGCATAAATCTGATTATCAAACTGATTAGTACATAATCAATATCATCTGTCTCAGCCCTCCTCTGATCATAACCTCTGATCGAGAATCGGTTCTGATTCAGGCTTGAAATGCTGTAAATCAATTCAGATACGATACAACATATAATAGGGAAAGCAATAAAGCATGCTAGCATATCAAAAGCAAGGAAGATGACTCGATCTACCCCGCTCATTCTACTCTATCTCAGTCTACAGAACCTACGGCTCTGATACCACCTGTTGTGGGGACCCGGGCTCTAACTCAATTCTTTTGGGATTTAATTGGATCTTTGTTCGAAAATGTGGGTCAAAATTTTGCTTTTAACTTTAATTCAAATGTATTAACTAAAGCATAACATATCTCGATAGAAATTAAACAACGTAATGTACATACAAGTCTGTTCGTACAAACATACACTAGTGTTCAAATGACAACTACAAACATAAGTAGTACAAGTTTCATAAGAAAACACTAGTAATCTGCAATGCCCGAGATCTCCACGCTATCATCATCTCTCATCTAGCTCGTGACCCCGATCCTGCCCCACCTGTTGCCATGCACACATACAGACACGACAACAGCCGGATAACTCCGGTGAGAACATATCCCAGTATAAAACATGGATGCATGCAATGTAATAAATCATGTACAAATGCATAACATAAATCAAGTAACATGAATATAAATCTAAACATGTAGTAGAATACAAATCTGTATTCAACATTCAAATCTTGACTCGACTCTTTTCTAATCTAGGGATCCCGGTGTGAATAAGACGGTCTGTTACCTACCCAACCACTCGGGGCAACGGTACGTCTTATTCCTAGACTTCGGTCAACTCTGTATCGAGGGTCTACACATATAGCAAATCTGCTCCTATGCGTCGATACACCGAAACGTTTAGTTTTGGCAAGTCTGCCAATCTCTCCTATCTCAGGACTCGAATATAAATCAATAAATAAGGCATTACATAATCAAATGTAATAACAATCTAGTATGTGATTTAGGGAAACTCGTATCAAATCTGAATCGAGTTGTGCAATCCCGTGACCACATGAATTATACCTTTCTTGTCGCACTGTCTGTCGAGATCTCGAATCAAATGACAAACCTGTCACTTCAAATCTGAAATGGCAATGTAGATATACCTTCTATCAATATAAAGCACCACCAACTCAAACAACTCATATACAAACAATACTTGATTTCGATATAGTTGAACGGCATAACGGCGTAGTCTCGTGATACCGATAACTCAATCTCACATACAACAATATCATAATCTCATCAACATCACAATATCAATGACAAAATCCCCTCTAACTCTGAAAATCGATATACTCTTCAATAATACATGCTGAAAATCGAAACAATAGCATACGTTGTCTGAAAATCGATCCGGTAGCGAATATATCAAGTTCAACATATCAAGAACATAATCTAAAGCTCAAATCTGAATTCTTCCAACATATAACTACCGAAACATGCTGGAAATAACTGAAACTTACATCCTTAAATAGCAAATGATGAGAGGAATTCAAAACCGAAGTCGTATCCAAAATCGGATGGCTAAATTCTTCAAAACCACAAGTTCAAATCAAAAAGGACATGAAGCTTTCTCCTAAGCATCCTCTCGGCTCTCAGTTTCTGAAATGGAAGGAATGAAAGACACATAATCTATATTGCATGGTAAGGAACAAGTGTCTTTATTTTTCATTTGACACGCACAACCGCGAGTGCGGCAGCGTAAGAGCGCGGGTGCGCTGAGCTCTCGGCAGCCATAATATTTTCTGAATCTCGATCACCGCGGGTGCGGCGCTTGCATCACCGTGGGTGCGGTCTCACCACCGCGGGTGCGGTCTTGCGCGCACCGCGGGTGCGGTGTTGCTTCGCGCATTTCACCAATTTTCTGTCATATACACCGCGGGTGCGGTAGTCTTAGCACCGCGGTTGCGGTGTGGCTTCGGCCCTGCTGCTCAAAATCTCATAATTCATGCATTCTTATTTCCACAAGTCTAACATTAATGACAACGAATAATTCTCGAGCCTTACAGTTGTCATGCCTTTTGGTTTAACGAATGCTCCAGCGGTGTTTATGAGTTTGATGAACCGCATCTTTCAGAGGTACTTGGATGAGTTTGTGATTGTTTTTATTGATGATATTTTGGTGTACTCTAAGAATCTGAATGAGCATGCTAATCATTTGAGAATTGTGTTGCAAACACTGAGAAATGAAAGATTATATGCTAAGCTGTCAAAATGTGAGTTTTGGCTGAGACAGGTTGTCTTCTTGGGTCATATCATATCTAGAGACGATATTTCTGTGGATCCGAGTAAAGTTGAAGCTGTTATCAGTTGGCCGAGACCGACTTCTGTGCCAGAGATACGCAGTTTCATGGGTCTAGTAGTGTACTATAGAAGATTCATCAAAGATTTCTCCAGCATTGCAAAACCAATTACCCAGTTGACACAGAAGAACGCGCCATTTGTGTGGTCTGAAGATTGTGAGTCTAGCTTCTTAGAATTGAAGAAGAGGCTGACCAGTGCACCTGTCTTGATGATTCCTTCAAGTACGGGTGATTTCGTTGTATATTGTGATGCATCTCACAGAGGGCTGAGGTGTGTTCTTATGCAGCGAGGTCATGTGATTGCTTACGCCTCGAGACAGCTGAAGACTCACGAGACTCGATACCCAATTCATGATCTTGAATTGGCGGCTATCGTATTTGCATTAAAGATATGGCGTCATTATCTTTATGGCGAGAAATATGAAATCTACTCGGATCATAAAAGCCTGAAGTAGTTATTTTCTCAGTCAGAATTGAACATGAGACAGCGCAGATGGCTCGATTTTTTGAAAGACTTTGATTGCGAAATCAAATACTATCCAGGGAAGTCAAATGCAACAGCAGACGCCTTGAGTCGAAAGGTTTGTGCTTTATCCTTGTCGACGATAGGGGTTTCGAATTTAGTTGAAGATTGCTGTCTGTCTGGATTAGCATTTGATACAGGTAGTAGACCATTGTACTTTCTTCGATTCAAGTTGAGCCAGATTTGATTATGCGAATTAAAGAAGCACAAAGAACGGATCAGAATGTTCAGAGATCAATGCAGATGGTCAGATCAGGGAATGTGTCAAAATATCAGGTACGTGATCATGTGCTATACATGAATAACCATCTTGTAGTTCCAGATGTTTCAGATTTGAAACAACAGATATTGTTAGAGGCGCACTGTAGTCGGTTTAGCATTCATCCTGGAGGCCGTAAAATGTACAACGATCTGAAGACACAATTCTGGTGGAAAGAGATGAAGACAGATATTGCAGAATTTGTGTCTAAGTGTTTAAATTTGTGCAGAATTGGGGAAAGCTGAAAGAAAGAAGCCCGGAGGTTTACTTCAGAGTTTGTCTATTCCAGAATGGAAATGGGATCACATTTCCATGGATTTCGTGACGAAGTTACCTCGATCATCCCGGGGCTGTGATGCGATTTGGGTCATCGTTGATCGACTGACCAAATCAACATGCTTTATTCCATACTGAATGACATACCGACACGATCAGATGGCAGATTTGTATGTCAGAGAGGTTGTCAGATTGCATGGTGTGCCGGAGTCTATCGTATCAGATCGTGATCCACGATTCACCTCGCACTTTTGGCACAGTTTGCAGCAGGCCTTAGGTACGACATTACACCTGAGTACTGCTTATCATCCCCAGACAGACGGACTGTCAGAGCGGACTATCCAGACTTTAGAAGACATGTTGACAACTGTAGTGCTAGATTTTGGCACTAGTTGGCAAGATTCACTACCGTTGTGTGAATTCTCGTACAACAACAGCTATCAGACGAGTATCGAGATGGCACCGTTTGAAGCTTTGTATGGCAAGAAGTGCAGATCTCCGTTGTACTGGGATGATATATCTGAGGTACCAGAATTTGGGCCTGATATGATCCGTGAAATGATTGAGAAGGTAAAAATCATTCAGAAAAGAATGAAGACGGCACAGGATAGGCAAGCCAAGTACGCCAATATCAGACGTAGGCTGTTGGTATTCGAGCAAGGATACAGAGTGTTTCTAAAGATTTCTCCTTTCAGAGGCGTTGTCAGATTTGGCAAGCGTGGAAAGTTGTCTCCCAGATACATCGGTCCTTACGAGATTCTCGAGAAAATTGGTGATCGAGCATATCGACTTGCTCTTCATCCTTCTTTATTTGGGATACATGACGTTTTTCATGTATCGATGCTGCGTAAATATATGCCAGATATTTCTCATGTCATTCAACCTGACGAAGCCGAGCTTGATCAGACATTGAGTTATGTTGAACAACCGATACAGATGCTTGATTGGAAAGAAAAGAAGCTCAGAACGAAGACTGTTCCGCTAGTGAAAGTCCAGTGGATTCGTCATGGCATCGAAAAAGCGACTTGGGAGACAAAAGCAGATATGAAACTGAAACATCCCGAGTTATTTACATGATGTGAGTAATTCTTCAGTGAAAGCCCAATAGGTCTCGCGTATATGCACGAGTGATGTCGCGCATATGCACGAGACGTGTAATCTAAAGAATAAGCCATGTGTTTGTTTCATGCAAGATATATATATATATGGTGTGTCTTCATTTCCTTGCCATACACTAGCTTAGAACCGAGAGAACTCCAAGAAGATTCAGCAAGTTCCTTCAACCTTGCAATAGTGATTGTGCAAGATTTAGCCATCCGATTCTTATTCCGAGTTAGGATTTGGATTCCTTTCATCACCGGTTTCGAAGGATGTAACTATGATTCATTTTCAGCATGGTTCGAAATATATATGCTGGAGAAATTGTAATATGATTCATATTATGTGTTTTTGATATGAAGAGCACAATATATTCGCAACCAGATCAAAGAAATAGTATCGTATGCATTTGTTATGAATTTTAGCATATCTTGATTGAGAATATGCAGATTTCAAGTATTATCATATGCTTATGTTGATGTTGTGAGTTGAGAATTATGGATTGGTGATATGTGTTGGGATAATGATGAATTGAACTCTCTATTATGTTCTTAAGAGTATAGACATCGTAGTACCGTAAACGGATCGAGAAAATGATACCCTACGTGATTGTTATGATTTCTTAGCATGTCTGGAATTGAAAAGATAGAGATTTCAGAAGGGATATGAGCTTATGATGTATAGATTGTGATGACTATGAGTTGAGGCTATTGATTATTGTTATATGAGGTGATCGGTATCGAGAATTCATGCCGATATGCCGTTGAATTGTACTGAAATTTATTGTTGAGTACAGTGTGTTGAATGGAGTTAGAGTTTGATAGAATGTACATTGATGATGCCATTTCAGATTTGTATTGGCGACTTTAATATCGAGACTTCGACTACGACAAATTGTACGACGAAAGGTATAATTCATGTTTTGTTTGGGGAAGACACAACTCAAATGAGATTCAATTTGAGTTTTCCCAACAAAATCACATACTAGATTTATTGTTTATCTCTTTGATATTATTTGGATTTGTTTATAAATTTATATTCAAATCTCTTGATATAATCATGCTTTGTCTATAGATTTATATTCAAGCATTGAGATAGGAGAGTCATTGACAGAATTGTCAAACTAGACGTTCGGTGTATTGACGTATAGGAGTAGATTTCCTCCGACTGTAGACATTCGATACAGACACGACCAAAGTCTAGGAGTAAGACGTACAGTTACCTCGATTGGGAGGGTAGGTAACAGACAGTGACGTCTTATTCAACCCGGGATCCCTAGATTAGAGTCGAGTTGAGTCAAGACATGATTTGATTTGCAATGCATGCTTATATAGATTGGTTTCATAGACTATGGAACCCATTATTATTGTTTTTTATGCATGATTCATGATTTTATGTTAGCATGTATACATGTTTTATACTGGAATTTGTTCTCACCGGAGTTTCCGGCTGTTGTTATGTCTGTATGTGTGCATAACAACAGGTGGGGCAGGATTTGGGTCACGACAGAGATGAGTTCGAGATAGCGTGGTGACTACGGGCGCAGAAGATGACTAGTGGCTCTTACTAGACTTGTACTATTTGTAGTTTATGGTTTGTATTAAACACTAGTTGGGATTGATGTATTAGAATAAGACATGTATTTATGTTGTAAAATATAACTTAGAACTCTCTTGTGCTTGATTTATAAACATTAGAATTAATGTTAAAAAGAGAAAATTTGACCTACATTTTCTCACATATCCAATTAATCCCAGATCGAATCGATTTAGGGCCCGGGTCCCCACACGGAGTCTATTGTATTAGATCATGATCCGCGATTCACTTCACACTTCTGGCACAGTTTGCAACAGGCTTTAGGTACGATATTACACCTAAGTACTGCTTCTCATCCCCAGACAGACGGACAGTCAGAGCGGACTAACCAGACTTTAGAGGATATGCTGAGAGCTGTAGTACTAGACTTTGGTATTAGTTGGCAAGATTCGAGATGGCACCGTTTGAAGCTATCAGACGAGTATCGAGATGGCACCGTTTGAAGCTTTGTATGGCAAGAAGTGCAGATCTCCGCTATACTGGGATGATATATCTGAGGTACCAGAACTTGGGCCTGATATGATTCGTGAAATGACTGAGAAGGTGAAGATCATTCAGAAGAGAATGTAGACAGCACAAGATAGGCAAGCCAAGTATGCAAACATCAGACGTAGACCGTTAGTATTTCAGCAGGGAGACAGATTATTTTTGAAGATTTCCCCTTTCAAAGGTGTTGTCAGATTTGGCAAACACGGGAAGTTGTCTCCGAGATACATCGGTCCTTACGAGATTCTTGAAAAGATTGGCGATCGAGCTTATCGACTTGCTCTTCCTCCTTCTTTACATGGGATACACGACGTTTTTCATGTATCGATGCTGCGTAGATATATGCCTGATGCTTCTCATGTCATTCAGCTTGACGAAGCTGAGCTTGATCAGGCTTTGAGTGATGTTGAACAACCGATACAGATTCTTGATCGGAAAGAGTAGCAGCTCAGAACGAAGACTATTCCGCTTGCGAAAGTCCAGTGGAGTCGTCATGGTATCGAAGAAGCGACTTGGGAGACAGAAACAGATATGAGACAGAAACATCCCGAGTTATTTACGCGGTGTAAGTATTTCTTCAGTTTTGATTATATTGCCTCTTATACTTGCATTGATAGATTGCCTACAATTTCGAGGACGAAATCATTTCTTAGAGGGGGAGAAATGTAAGGCTTGAGATTATTAGTCTTCATTGATGTGAGACTCGGAAGATATGAGTATGCATGACAGGTAATGAGAAGTACTAGATTTATTAGTCTTCATTGACGTGAGATTCGAAGATATGACTATGCATGACTTCTCATGAGAAGTACTAAATGAGATGGGAGTAGGAAAGACATGAGATGAGATGAGAAAATATTCAAAATAGGACAGAACAAATGGCGCACATGCGCTAAGAAATGTGTGCATATGCGCGACAATTCCAGAAGCATCGGCGCACATGCGCGAAGAAATGCGCACATCTGCGCAACACGTCCAGAGACATTGGCGCACATGCGCGAGATAAGGCGCGCATCTGCGCGACACCTTTAGAGACTTTGGCGCACATGCGCGAGATGAGTCGCGCATATGCGCGAGGTGTTGATGCCGAGACTGTAGGTCTCGCGCATATACGCGAGAAGTCTAGCATGCACATTAAGTTGACACATGTCTTGGACCTATATAATGTACAAATTATTCAATTCCATCAGCAACCACGGATAGAAATTTCAGAAAAAGCTCAAAGTTCTTCCCTAGCTTAGAATTGTGATTGTCTCACATTTAGTTATCCGATTTTTGATCCGGGGTGGTATTTGTACTCCTCTTGCGATTTTCTATCAAAGGAAGTAAGTATTATTAACTTTCAACATATTTTGAAGTTGAGATGTGTAGAGAATCAGATATTGATTGTTATTATATGTTCTTGAGATATCGGAGAGCGTATATTTGAAACCGGATCGAAGAAATGGTACCACATGCATTTGTTATGAATTTCAGCATATATTGTATATGAGATTATGTAGATTTCAGAAATTATGTATGCTTTTGATGAAGATTATGAGTCGTGGATATTGATTTTGTTGCGATTGAGTTATCGGTGTCGCAAGATTATGCCGTTGTATCGTCGATTGGTATCGAAATTGATTGTTGATGCATACATGTGTTGAATGGAGTTATGAATTGATATGAACATTCAACATTGCCATTTCAGATTGATATTGGTAAGGTTCATCTTCGAGACTTCGACTACAATAAAGATTGTGCGACGAAAGGTATAATTCATGTGACTTTGGGGAGACACAACTCAAATGAGATTCAATTTGAGTTTCCCAACAAAATCACATACTAGATTATATTTATATTTTGAATGTTTATGCCTTATTTATAGATTTATATTCAAGCTTTGAGATCGGAGTCATTGACAGATTTGTCAAACTAGATGTTCGGTAGTATCATCGCATTGGAGCAGTTCGACTCCATGTGTAGACACTCGATACAGACATGACCAAAATCTAGGAATGAGACGTACCGTTACCTCGATTGGGAGGGTAGGTGACAGACAGTGTCGTCTTATTCACACCGGGATCCTTAGAGTAGAGTCGAATTGAGTCAAGACATGATTTGATTGATATTGCATGCTTATATTGATTTGGTTTCATAGACTATGGAACCTATTGCTTTAATATTATTCATGATAGTTTGTTTCATGATTTATATTTTGTTTATGCATGCATATCATGTTTTATACTGGGATTTGTTCTCACCGGAGTTTCCGGCTGTTGTTATGTCTGTATGTGTACATAACAACAGGTGGGGCAGGATCAGGGTCACGACCTAGATGAGATCGAGATAGAGTGGTGACTTCGAGCACAGAGAACTGCTAGTGGTTATTGTACTAGACTTGTACTACTTATGATTTGGAGATTGTATGGTATGGAACTTTAGTTTGGTATGGATGTATTAAAACAAACCATGTATTTACGTTTATTGTAATTAAATAAAGAGAGTTCTTATGCTTGGTTTATATACATTTGATTTAAAGTTAAAAGCAAAAATTTGACCCACGTTTTCTAACAACGATCCGATTAATCCCGTAAGTAACTGAGTTAGAGCCCGGGTCCCCACAAAAAAACATTCATTGAAACATTTTATCAAACACGTGGTGTGCGTGCTAAAACCTTAGCTCCCTTACTTTGCCCTTGGCATCAATTCCATATCTTTTCAATATATCAATACATACAATGTACATAATCAATCAGTTAAAGGAGCTCATATCATTTAAAACATCATTTATCATATACATAGATCATGAGATGTATTCAAAGGAAAAGTCTACTTACAACCAACACACTAGCCTTGGCACTTGGTGATGATTCTACAAGATAAAACCATAATAAAATCCATTAATATCACTTTCTTAAGCTTTCAATCCCCCGTAAGTCGAAAACTTACCAATACAAGCTTACAACTCAAGGAATCTAAGAAAGAGACTAAGTAATAGCTTACCTTGATCCTTCTCTTAGCTTAGATGAAGATGACAACTTGGATTGAAGGAATAAATCAATCGAATAAATCAATCGATGATAGGAAGGGAAGAAGAAAAATGGAAGAACCCTAGCTCTAAACCTATGGAGAGAAAAGAAGAGAAGGAAAATGAGTACAAAGATGATCCCATTCGATTTTATGCCTTCCCAAACACCAAAACACGCTTTTTAACTTGCTGGGCGCTCGGGCGGTCACATATTACCGCCCTAGCGACGAACTTACTGCCCAAAACTCAAAAATTCAGAACGGGGCGCGCTCGGGCGGTCAAATCTTACCGTTCGGGCGCCACTCTGCGTACAGCCACTGTAAAGATCGCTTCCGAAACGCCTCTTCCCTTCGGAATTTGAAAAAGTGGTAAACAGGAAAGTTGTAGCCCTATGTTTTTTCTTGAATCTCCCACCTGTTGTGGGGACCCGGACGCTAATTCATTCCTTAATCCCTGTTAGGAATATTTAATCATTTATAATAAACAGGGTCAAATTTTTTTTTTTTAAAATACAAAGCGGAAACTTAATGTAATTCAATTCAAATTACATATTAAACATAACATACAATTATTGTATTCTCTACAATAATTCAACTAGGTTCAACTACATATCAGTACTGAATCCTAAGTTGCTTCTGAAACCCGGATCTCCACGCTATCTAGTCCAGCCTCGTTCTCTTCTTGACCCTGATCCTATTCCATCTGTTTCCATGCACACATACAAAATAAGACAACAGACGGATACTCCGGTGAGAATTACATTCTCAGTATAAACCATGTATACATGCAGTCATATAAATCATATAAAAGCATATAACAAACCTTCATAACATGTAACAGAATCAGAAACATGAGTTAATATCAAGAATAATTCCTATTCTAAACATGGACCAAAATCAGGAACACCGATAGGCGTGTACCATATTCAGGAACATAAATTAACATCAATCAATATAAATCGATAAAACTGTCACTTAGACTCGTGACTCCACGTTTTAGACTAGACTCCATCCTAGCCTAGGGATCCCGATTCCAAATGTTGGCATTCCATATCTATCACCAGTAATAGAAGAAAGTCTGATTCTATCCACATTGATATGGTATCGATCACCAGTAATAGAAAAAGCTCTGATTCTATCCACATCGAGATAGTATCGATCATCAGTAATAGAAGAAGCTCTGATTCTATCCACATCGATATAACATATATCACCAGTAATAGAAAAAGCTCTGAATATCCACATCGATACGGTATCGATCACCAGTAATAAAAAAAAGCTCTAATTCTATCCACATCGATAGCCAAACATTCGGTGACAG
Source organism: Primulina eburnea (assembly GCF_022965805.1). Lineage (NCBI taxonomy): Eukaryota > Viridiplantae > Streptophyta > Magnoliopsida > Lamiales > Gesneriaceae > Primulina > Primulina eburnea. The sequence continues at coordinate 14,825,608 of NC_133106.1, read as the reverse complement.
ACTTTGGCACTAACGCCAATACACTATCTTGTGACATCGTGCAATGTGCCCGTGGAGATCCCGCCACTATCAGGTACTTCTGTCACAAGATTACTCGTCTAATACCTGCTATCTATCAATCAAGAAGACAAGCATATCAATTGATTCATTGCAAATATCTATGCAATAAAATAAAGTATGTGATTTAGGGAAACTCGAGCCAAACCTCACTCGAGTTGTGCAATCCCAACTCAACATTAATTTATACCTTTATCTTCTCGGTCTGACAAAGACGAAGTCCCAAATTCAACTATGTCCATATCCAATCTAATAATGACAATCGAATAGGTATAATATCAATACACAACTTAATTCAATACATGTTCGGATCAATATTCAAATCGAAATATACGCTGATCAATATCGAATCAAGATACAATCTAATCCATATCGACGATATCACGATATAATCGAAATCACTACTGAATCTTATCAACATTAATCCCCTGATGTTTCGACGGCATAATAATACAATCACGATAACCCCGTCAGTCCCAACATCACAGATATAATACCAGACTTCGTAATCAGTATCAGTAGGAATCATACTCTCAATGGTGATATAAATCTGATATCGATTCTCAATTAAATCGACTCCAAAAATCATAACAATTACATAATAAGCATTTTTCTCAATCTGACTTCGATTCTATAATGTCTAACATGACAAGAACATTATATATGAATCCTATTCAATTCTGACAATAGCATAATTTCAGAACATGTCTAAACGTAACACAACTTGCGTCCAGTTGTAGCCTGCGTTGACAGGAACTCAATACTGAAGTCGGATTTAAATTTGAACAAACGGTTCGCTCATACATCAATTTCAAACTCAAGAAATGAGCCTTTTCCCCGAAGCTTTCCTCGGCTAACTGAATGTAAATTTCGTTCCTTTACATATATATAGATATACACATGCATGAATCAAGAACGTGGCTCGTTCCTTCACGCGGCACGTCTCGCGCATATGCGCCCCCTCACGTCGCGCATATGCGCCGGGTCTTCTGTCCACTCCGCGCATGGTTCGCGCATCTCGTCGTGCATGTGCGTGAGCACACCTCCTTGCACCTAAATTTCGCGTCTTTTCTCACCTTTCCCGGTCCACTTCGTTCCGTCTATAACTACCTTGATTAATCAATATATCATTTCAGATTAATCTCATATTACGATAATTATACCCAAATCATTTCAGATTACGGTAATCAAATTCTCGGACCTTACATGGAACTTGTTAAGGATTATGATTGTACTATTAGTTACCACCCTAGGAAGGCGAATGTAGTTGCAGATGCATTGAGTTAGAAATCAGGAGTTGTGTTGAGTTCTATGATTCAAAAACCTTTATTGTTTGACTTGCAAAGGAATGAGATCGCTTTGGTCGAGAAATGTACGGTAGCTCGACTTTCAGTTTTGGTGATTCGACCTACTTTGAATGATAGGATTAAAGTTGGACAACAAGATGATAAGAAATTACTGGAAATGAGGTCTAATGCTGAGCTGAAAGGGAATTCTGAGTTTGGTTTAAACAGTGATGGGTTGATGACCTTCAGAGGTCGAATCTGTGTTCCTATCGGCAATGATATTCGTCGATATGTTTTGATTGAGGTGCATACCTCACCATATTCGATACATCCAGGTAATACAAAGAGGTATCAAGATCTTCGTCGACTCTTCTGGTGGCCAGGTATGTAGTAAGATATTGCGTTGTATATTTCTGAATACCTAACATGTCAGTAGGTTAAGATTGAGCACCAAAGACCTGCAGGATTGTTGCAGTCATTGCCGATACCTCAGTGGAAATGGGAACACATCACAATGGAATTTGTTGTTGTACTTCCAAAGACGCAGAAAGGTTATAATTCCATTTTGGTTATTGTTGATCGTTTAACAAAGTCATCACATTTTCTTCCTGTCAAGACAATGTATTCGATGAATCAATATGCTGAGGCATATGTTCAAGAAATTGTTAGACTTCATGGGATTCCAGTGTCAATTGTTTCTGATCATGATCCAAGATTTACATCTGAATTCAGGAAGAGTTTTCATAGAGCTTTGGGTAGAAAGTTGGCCTTCAGCATAGCTTATCATCCACAGAGTGACGGACAATCAGAACGAGTTATTCAGATTCTTGAGGACATGTTAAGAGCCTGCATTATTGATTTTCCTGGGAGTTGGGATTTGAAGCTGTGGGGACCCGGACGCTAATTATCTTCTTACTCATTATTGGGATTTAATTATCAGTTCTGATAAACAGGGTCTAAAAAAATTTTCTTTTTAAAATGTAACTGCGGAAGGTAATGGAATCTAAACAATATACATCTCTGTATAAAAACTACAGTTCAGCAGAAAAGTACAATACTGTACAACCTAAGTCTAAGGTTCAATTACTAAATTCAAGTAATAAACCAAGTCTGCTACAAGTCCGGAATCACCACGCTAACTCGTCTTCTCTCATCGTCATCTCGACCCTGATCCAGCCCCACCTGTTGTCATGCACACATACAAAACAAGACAACAGCCGGATAACTCCGGTGAGAATAAATCCCAGTATAAAACATGGTAAACATGCATATACACATAATGATTCATGGAACATGCTTTCATGAATAAAAGCAAAGACAATAGTAATAGATTTCATCATCTATGAACTCTAATCTAACTAAACATGCAATTCAAATCAGATAAACATGCATGTAAATAGTCTAAATCATGAAACATGCTGTCATGACTGAAAGTAATAACAATAGGTTCCATAGTCTATGAAACCAATTCATCTACACATGCTGTTCTAATCAAATCATGTCTAGACTTGACTCAACTATAACTCTAGGGATCCCGGGGTGAATAAGACGTCACTGGCTGTCACCTACCCAACCACTCGGGGCGACTGTACGTCTTATTCCTAGACTTCGGTCCGAGCTGTATCAACGGCTGGCAATAGGAGTAATGGCTACTCCTAAGCTGAGATACACCGAACGTCTAGAAGTCTGACAATGGCTGTCAAGACTTTCCTATCTTAAATGCAATGAATAACAATCTGTAAACAAAGCATAATCATATTCATAACTGAATATCACAATTATTTTACCTGCTCGAATACAATTCTATAATCAAAGCATAACCAGGTAACAATATAAACAATAATCTAGTATGTGATTTTAGTGGGAAACTCAAATTAATCTAATTTGAGTTATTGTAATGCCCGGAAATTTAATCCTAGTAATCGGTAATTATTGATTTATAATTTGATATGATTACGAAAGGATTAATCGGGACACGAAATAAAAATTATATTTGAAGGGTGCAATTGTTGGACAGAAACATTGGCGCCCGAGCGGTAAGAAATGACCGCTCGAGCGCCAAAGTCCAATAGGAACACATCTTGGACAGAAGAAGTGGCGCCCGGGCGGTAGTTTTTGACCGCCCGAGCGCCAATGTATAAATCCGAAAGGAATCGGACAGAAACTGCCGCGCTCGAGCGGTAGTTTATTACCGCTCGAGCGCCAGCCGAGATTCAAGAAATGTGACACGTTGCTGAAACATGCAACGTAAGTATATATATATACATATATACGTTTATTCTTTGATAAGAAAACAAAGAAGGAATCGAGAAAAGAGTCAGGGAAAGTTCACCGAAAATCCTTACGCCTTTTCTGAGGAATCCGTCCGTCTGAATTGTAATCCGACTTCAGTACTGTAATCCTATCGACGTAGGCTACACTTTGACGTAAGTTTTGCTACGTTTTGACATGCTTTGAAATTATGCTATTGTCAGAATTGAATAGGATTCATATATGATGTTCTTGACATGTTAGACATCATAGAATCGAAGTCAGATTTAGAAACGGACTGATTATGGAATTGTTATGAATTGTTAGGGTATATTGATTTATACCGGACAGATTTGGATTATGAATCGATTACAGTTTATATTGGATATGGGTTATAGATTGTAATTGATAGATGTTGAGATGGTATTGACGGGAATAGTGAAATGATACTGTTATGCCGTTGATTTTGAATTAAATTCAGATTGATCAGATTGTTATCGATTTGGGAGGTATATTGATATGAGATTATTGATATTGTGATTGCCAGACAGACTGTGAATTCAGGACTTCGACTGAGCGGGAAACCGAGACTGCAACGAAAGGTATAAGTCAATGTGGTATTGGGAGATGGACTTGAGTCGGTTTAGACTTGGGTTTCCCTAAATCACATACTTTATGTTATTGCATGGATATTTGCATTACATTGATTAATGTACTTGTTCTCTTGTATTTAGATGACAGGTATTAGACAAGTTGTCTTGTGACAGAAGTGCCGGATAGTGGTGGTATCGCCACGGCACATTGCACTATGTCTCAAGATAGGATGCTAGCGATAGAGCTACAGTCCTTGACGGTTAGGTTAGGACACTGGATGTTTGGTTATATCGAGTAATGGAATATATTACGGAATTCGATATAGGAACACAATATTTGGTTATATCGAGTAAAGGGTATTGGAATTCTTCTATTACGGAATTCGATATAGGAATACCAGGGCACTGGTTATATCGAGTAATAGAAATCATGGTTCCATCCTTTACGGAATTCGATATAGGAATACCACATCTGGAAACCGGGATCCCTAGACTAGGATGGAGTCTAGTCTGAATTATGTGTCGACAGTTTGATTTAATATTGTTTATGTTTCAGATTTGGATTCATATTCATGTTACCTGATTACATGCTTTATATTGTTTATATGATTGCATGTTTCATTGATTTATACTGGGGATTATATTCTCACCGGTATATCCGGCTGTTGTCTTGTCTGTATGTGTACTTGACAACAGGTGGGACAGGTCCAGGGTCGAGGAGATGAAGAGCTAGATCGTGATTAGAGTGGTGGCACCGGACTTGGACTAGATGTAGGGTTAAACACTTGACTTTAGTTTCAAACCCTAGTTTGAATAAATGTTGAAATACAGGATTTGTATTTTATATACTGATATGTATATATATGTTGTATGTCACTACGTTCCGCATTTTTAAAAAAAAAAAAAAAAAATTTAGACCCTGTTTTAATTGATTAATTAGTCCCAATGATGATTAAGAACTTGATTAGCGTCCGGGTCCCCACAGTTATGCTTCCCGAATATCACATGAATTATACCTTTATCGTCCCGGTCTGACGATGACGAAGACTTGTATTCAAATCTGTCCATCTCGAATCTGAAATGACAATATTGAATACGCTGTATCAGTGAATAACTCAATATACAATCTGTTCTGATCAATACTCAATTCAGTATACAATCTGATCAATGTCTGAACAAGATACAATCTGAGTCATATCAATAATATCACAATCTAATCGAAATCTTATCTGAATCTGATCAATCTAACTCAACTGATGTTTCGACGGCATAAAAATACAATCTGAATAACCCCGTCAATCTGAACATCACAAATATAATACTGGAATTCATAATCTGTGTCAATACAATTCATAATCTGAATACTAACACAATTCTGGTATAGAATCTCAGTCAATATCTTTCAAAAATCATAACAATTGTATAAACAGTCTGTTTCTCAATCTGACTTCTATTCTATAATGTCTAACATGACAAGAACATCATATATGACTTCTATTCAATTCTGACCATAGCATAATTTCAAATCATGTCTAAACGTAACAAAACTTACGTCCAGTTGTAGCCTGTGTTGATAGGAACACAGTGCTGAAGTCGGATTCAAAATCAGACGGACGGATTTCTCGCAAAAGGCGTAAGGATTTTCTAGAACTATCCCCAGACCCTTTTTTTCTGATTTCCTTCGTTTTTCCTTTCTGAAGGATTAGCATGTTTATATATATATATATATATATATATATATATATATATATGTACTCGAAACATGCAAGAAAGCAAGTGGCGAAATCTCGTTTTGCATGATTCGCGCTCGAGCGGTCAATCTTTACCGCTCGAGCGCGGAGCCTTCTGTCCAAGCCTCGGCGATTACACACTGGCGCTCGAGCGGTAACTTTCTACAGCTCGAGCGCCAGACATTGTGTCCGAACAATACTTTGCGATGCATTGGCGCTCGGGCGGTGCTTTTCTACCGCTCGAGCGCCGAGGGTTCTGGCCCAATCCTTGGCTACTTATGCAACGACGCTCGGTCTCGGCATAACGGATCATTTGAGTTCTTACAACCTTAATCATGCCAATTAATCAACGTCTGATTATAATAATTAAATCTCGGGCATTACATTTCTCCCCCTCTTAGATCTGAGTTCGTCCTCGAACTCGCAAGCATTCAATCAGATATATTAGAAGAAATGTATAACAGAGTATAAATCAAAACTCATCTCAATGAACCCGTTCTGAAATCTCTTTCTTGTGTCAACCTCTGATGTCAAATCTGGAATAAAACTTTATGAACTATACTGTCATAATAGTTCTTAAACTAACTCTGACAGAATCAATCTTGTCATGTTGGTTTTACAACATCCGTATAAACAAATCCATAGTGTATAATAATTCCACACAGCCAACTATCAGCAATCTGTTGCTCTCGATCTAGGACATATTCAATCCTCGACCTCAAATACCAATCATCATCATCCGATGTTGGTTTCTTAAATCTGTTCATTCTGAACTATCTTTATCTTCCTTCGAATTCTCTTCCAAAGAAATAGAAATCTATAGTATTCACTGTAAACTGTCTTGACTGTAACTATCTCATTACCAATCTGATTAGCTGATAGGTATTGTCACGCAGTGATAATAAGTCATATCCATTAGTGCTAACATCCAGCACTATATAGCTCTACCAAAATCTTTCACGATCTGTACAATACATTCTGACTGTCTGCCAGTTGTAACACAATCTAAGAAGAAACTCATGATACACTCTATCACAAGTACAAAATCAACCAGAAAATCACATTCTGATCTACTCTATCTCAACATTCTGTTGACTCTGATCATTCTTCTGACATCAATCTGTGTCATCTGGTTCTGTTTGTACGTTATCTGGTACAACTAATTGATATATATTGAACAATCTGTCAATCATAATCATATTATCTTACTATCTGAAGAAAAATGGCAGTAATGTCATTACTAAAGCCATAGAAATGCACTCCCATTTCTATTCAGAATTATACAAATTCTGTAATAATCTTCTGATTCCTATCTTTCTGCCTATTCTGTTATTAAGTCAGACATATCAATACAATTTCTGCCAACATTTCCATACAAATTCTGTTACAACTGATTTAATCTGTTTATATCAAAACTATCTGCTATCCGAATGAAAATTGAATCTATCACTGTGCATGTCTGACACTACTCGTGATATCTGATTCGGCACAACTAAATCAGTTAATAATATAAATTAAAGAAGAAATACCTACCTGGTATTCGGCTCTGATTCTCAATGTCACTTCTGTTTTACAATTCTGAAACATTCTGACATATTCTGCTTTCATTTCTGAACTGCCGTAACTTGCGAATTTAACTCGGATACAATTGAACTGTATATAATCTCAACGGTTCATAACAATCTAGTGAGTTCAGGGAACTCATAAAAAACGATTTCTGGTCAATATATTCATGTCATTCTGATCAACTGTTATATCTCATCTCGGACTTTTCTGAAATTTCTGATCTTTCTGACATCGATATCGTGCTCTGTCACTGATCCTAATCTAAACTGTATCAGATCAATCTGTATACTACTTCCAGATATCGCATATTCTGAATACAATCTGTTTCAAGCGGAATTCTTATCTGACTAATTTCTGTATACAATAATCTCCGTTCTCTGAATATTCAACAAATCTTTAAATATTCAATATCATTCTGTACTAAATCTAACAGACAAACAATACTAGATCGTAATTCAATTCTGAATCTATCTTTCTGATATAAATCAAATCTGAAATCTTATCTGACAACATCAGTCAACTCATACATTATTGACATATCTGTCAATGCTAGACTCGATTTCAGTATATCTACTGAATACATAAGGATACTATCTGTTCCTTTCTGTAATACTCGAGTCCTATATCACACAGATATCGAAGGAATTCTAAATCTAGAATCCTTACTGTGAAATCTCTACTCTTCAGCCATATCTGGTCTGAATCTTATACTTTCCTAACGGGAATCTATAATAGTTCTGTACTTGTTCAGCATATATATATCAATAATGCGTTCAAATCAGAAACACAAGTACATCATAATCTATTTCTATTTCATTTTCATCTTACTGTAGTATACAATATATACAGAAATCTCTGATATCAACACTTCCTCAACAAGCAAGGACATCAATACTACAGTACATACAAACCCAACAGCTACAGCATATCTCCATGCAACTCAGTCAAAGATATTCTTAACAGATGCATTAGTATATATCAATACATATGCAATAGAATCATAAAGACTAGTACCTGTTGTGAATTCTGAATTTGTGGTTTCGAGTGAACTCTGTTCCCTACGATCTTCGGGAACGCTTCTGGGGACAAACTTTAGCAAAGTGTCCCGGCTGTCCACAAATATTGCATCTACCAGTTACTTCCTGGCATTGTTCGGTGGAATGTCTCCCTCCGCAACTCCTGCAATACACTCCAGTATATCTTGGACTAGAACTACTGGAACTTGAGGAACCACTTCCTAACTTCTTGAATGGCTTCTTCCGAGCTTTCAGCAAATCTTGCTTCCCACTCGTACTGTCGTGATCATATCGAAGAGGGGATTGCTGTGCCTGAAGTGGCTTCACACACAATCTTGTCAATTGTCTAATCAGACTCGCCTCAGCTCTCTTTGCTCTACTCAAGATATCAGCAAAATGGTAAGGACGTTGCAAATTCCTAAATGCAACTACCTCCGAATTCAGCCCTCTGATGAACTGATTCACTACAGCTTCATCATTTCCAGCTATCTGAGGAGCAAAATGCAGTAGAGTAGAGAATTTAGCAATATATTGGTCAATATTCAGCTGCCCTTGGCTCAAATTCTCAAACTCTAATTTCTTGTCCTCTCGGTACGAAGCTGAGAAAAATCTTCGATAGAATTCAGTTCTGAATATTTTCCACGACATCACTGTACCTCTCTGTGCCCACATTCTTCCACTGGTAATCCACCAACTCCTGGCGGCTTCTCGTAACTGATAAGGCACCATTTTAACCCTCTGTTCATCTGTACAGTCAAGTAAATCGAACAAGATTTCTATATCATCAAACCAGTTCTGACAATCTTCAGATGTCTCGGTACCATTCAGAACCGGCGGCTGTAATAACTCAAATTCTTTCATCTATTCTTCTAACTGAATTTCTGATACATCTCTCTGTTCAGACGAAGTACTGCCCTTTTCTGAATTTCTTCGAGGCGGTATATCTGAATATCAAACAGATTAGTACACAATCTATACAATCTGTCTCAGCCCTTCTCTGATCATATACTTCTGATTCAGACTCGGTTCTGATCCAGGCTTAACAATTACATGCTGCAATCAACTCAGATAACAACCAACATGTAATAGGGAAAGCAGTAAATCATGCTAGCACACACAATGTAGTCAACATTGAAATAAATCTCATGCTAGCAATCACATGCAAGGACAAAAAAATTCAATCTACCCCGCTCATTCTCTGCTATATTAGTCTGAAGAATCTATCAACTCTGATTATCTCAATCTAAAGGATCTATCGCTCTGATACCACCTGTTGTGGGGACCCGGACGCTAATTATCTTCTTACTCATTATTGGGATTTAATTATCAGTTCTGATAAACAGGGTCTAAAAAAATTTTCTTTTTAAAATGTAACTGCGGAAGGTAATGGAATCTAAACAATATACATCTCTGTATAAAAACTACAGTTCAGCAGAAAAGTACAATACTGTACAACCTAAGTCTAAGGTTCAATTACTAAATTCAAGTAATAAACCAAGTCTGCTACAAGTCCGGAATCACCTCGCTAACTCGTCTTCTCTCATCGTCATCTCGACCCTGATCCAGCCCCACCTGTTGTCATGCACACATACAAAACAAGACAACAGCCGGATAACTCCGGTGAGAATAAATCCCAGTATAAAACATGGTAAACATGCATATACACATAATGATTCATGGAACATGCTTTCATGAATAAAAGCAAAGACAATAGTAATAGATTTCATCATCTATGAACTCTAATCTAACTAAACATGCAATTCAAATTAGATAAACATGCATGTAAATAGTCTAAATCATGAAACATGCTGTCATGACTGAAAGTAATAACAATAGGTTCCATAGTCTATGAAACCAATTCATCTACACATGCTGTTCTAATCAAATCATGTCTAGACTTGACTCAACTATAACTCTAGGGATCCCGGGGTGAATAAGACGTCACTGGCTGTCACCTACCCAACCACTCGGGGCGACTGTACGTCTTATTCCTAGACTTCGGTCCGAGCTGTATCAACGGCTGGCAATAGGAGTAATGGCTACTCCTAAGCTGAGATACACCGAACGTCTAGAAGTCTGACAATGGCTGTCAAGACTTTCCTATCTTAAATGCAATGAATAACAATCTGTAAACAAAGCATAATCATATTCATAACTGAATATCACAATTATATTACCTGCTCGAATACAATTCTATAATCAAAGCATAACCAGGTAACAATATAAACAATAATCTAGTATGTGATTTTAGTGGGAAACTCAAATTAATCTAATTTGAGTTATTGTAATGCCCGGAAATTTAATCCTAGTAATCGGTAATTATTGATTTATAATTTGATATGATTACGAAAGGATTAATCGGGACACGAAATAAAAATTATATTTGAAGGGTGCAATTGTTGGACAGAAACATTGGCGCCCGAGCGGTAAGAAATGACCGCTCGAGCGCCAAAGTCCAATAGGAACACATCTTGGACAGAATAAGTGGCGCCCGGGCGGTAGTTTTTGACCGCCCGAGCGCCAATGTATAAATCCGAAAGGAATCGGACAGAAACTGCCGCGCTCGAGCGGTAGTTTATTACCGCTCGAGCGCCAGCCGAGATTCAAGAAATGTGACACGTTGCTGAAACATGCAACGTAAGTATATATATATACATATATACGTTTATTCTTTGATAAGAAAACAAAGAAGGAATCGAGAAAAGAGTCAGGGAAAGTTCACCGAAAATCCTTACGCCTTTTCTGAGGAATCCGTCCGTCTGAATTGTAATCCGACTTCAGTACTGTAATCCTATCGACGTAGACTACACTTTGACGTAAGTTTTGCTACGTTTTGACATGCTTTGAAATTATGCTATTGTCAGAATTGAATAGGATTCATATATGATGTTCTTGACATGTTAGACATCATAGAATCGAAGTCAGATTTAGAAACAGACTGATTATGGAATTGTTATGAATTGTTAGGGTATATTGATTTATACCGGACAGATTTGGATTATGAATCGATTACAGTTTATATTGGATATGGGTTATAGATTGTAATTGATAGATGCTGAGATGGTATTGACGGGAATAGTGAAATGATACTGTTATGCCGTTGATTTTGAATTAAATTCAGATTGATCAGATTGTTATCGATTTGGGAGGTATATTGATATGAGATTATTGATATTGTGATTACCAGACAGACTGTGAATTCAGGACTTCGACTGAGCGGGAAACCGAGACTGCAACGAAAGGTATAAGTCAATGTGGTATTGGGAGATGGACTTGAGTCGGTTTAGACTTGGGTTTCCCTAAATCACATACTTTATGTTATTGCATGGATATTTGCATTACATTGATTAATGTACTTGTTCTCTTGTATTTAGATGACAGGTATTAGACAAGTTGTCTTGTGACAGAAGTGCCGGATAGTGGTGGTATCGCCACGGCACATTGCACTATGTCTCAAGATAGGATGCTAGCGATAGAGCTACAGTCCTTGACGGTTAGGTTAGGACACTGGATGTTTGGTTATATCGAGTAATGGAATATATTACGGAATTCGATATAGGAACACAATATTTGGTTATATCGAGTAAAGGGTATTGGAATTCTTCTATTACGGAATTCGATATAGGAATACCAGGGCACTGGTTATATCGAGTAATAGAAATCATGGTTCCATCCTTTACGGAATTCGATATAGGAATACCACATCTGGAAACCGGGATCCCTAGACTAGGATGGAGTCTAGTCTGAATTATGTGTCGACAGTTTGATTTAATATTGTTTATGTTTCAGATTTGGATTCATATTCATGTTACCTGATTACATGCTTTATATTGTTTATATGATTGCATGTTTCATTGATTTATACTGGGGATTATATTCTCACCGGTATATCCGGCTGTTGTCTTGTCTGTATGTGTACTTGACAACAGGTGGGACAGGTCAAGGGTCGAGGAGATGAAGAGCTAGATCGTGATTAGAGTGGTGGCACCGGACTTGGACTAGATGTAGGGTTAAACACTTGACTTTAGTTTCAAACCCTAGTTTGAATAAATGTTGAAATACAGGATTTGTATTTTATATACTGATATGTATATATATGTTGTATGTCACTACGTTCCGCATTTTTAAAAAAAAAAAAAAATTTAGACCCTGTTTTAATTGATTAATTAGTCCCAATGATGATTAAGAACTTGATTAGCGTCCGGGTCCCCACAGTTATGCTTCCCGAATATCACATGAATTATACCTTTATCGTCCCGGTCTGACGATGACGAAGACTTGTATTCAAATCTGTCCATCTCGAATCTGAAATGACAATATTGAATACGCTGTATCAGTGAATAACTCAATATACAATCTGTTCTGATCAATACTCAATTCAGTATACAATCTGATCAATGTCTGAACAAGATACAATCTGAGTCATATCAATAATATCACAATCTAATCGAAATCTTATCTGAATCTGATCAATCTAACTCAACTGATGTTTCGACGGCATAAAAATACAATCTGAATAACCCCGTCAATCTGAACATCACAAATATAATACTGGAATTCATAATCTGTGTCAATACAATTCATAATCTGAATACTAACACAATTCTGGTATAGAATCTCAGTCAATATCTTTCAAAAATCATAACAATTGTATAAACAGTCTGTTTCTCAATCTGACTTCTATTCTATAATGTCTAACATGACAAGAACATCATATATGACTTCTATTCAATTCTGACCATAGCATAATTTCAAATCATGTCTAAACGTAACAAAACTTACGTCCAGTTGTAGCCTGTGTTGATAGGAACACAGTGCTGAAGTCGGATTCAAAATCAGACGGACGGATTTCTCGCAAAAGGCGTAAGGATTTTCTAGAACTATCCCCAGACCCTTTTTTTCTGATTTCCTTCGTTTTTCCTTTCTGAAGGATTAGCATGTTTATATATATATATATATATATATATATATATATATATATATATATGTACTCGAAACATGCAAGAAAGCAAGTGGCGAAATCTCGTTTTGCATGATTCGCGCTCGAGCGGTCAATCTTTACCGCTCGAGCGCGGAGCCTTCTGTCCAAGCCTCGGCGATTACACACTGGCGCTCGAGCGGTAACTTTCTACAGCTCGAGCGCCAGACATTGTGTCCGAACAATACTTTGCGATGCATTGGCGCTCGGGCGGTGCTTTTCTACCGCTCGAGCGCCGAGGGTTCTGGCCCAATCCTTGGCTACTTATGCAACGACGCTCGGTCTCGGCATAACGGATCATTTGAGTTCTTACAACCTTAATCATGCCAATTAATCAACGTCTGATTATAATAATTAAATCTCGGGCATTACATTTCTCCCCCTCTTAGATCTGAGTTCGTCCTCGAACTCGCAAGCATTCAATCAGATATATTAGAAGAAATGTATAACAGAGTATAAATCAAAACTCATCTCAATGAACCCGTTCTGAAATCTCTTTCTTGTGTCAACCTCTGATGTCAAATCTGGAATAAAACTTTATGAACTATACTGTCATAATAGTTCTTAAACTAACTCTGACAGAATCAATCTTGTCATGTTGGTTTTACAACATCCGTATAAACCAATCCATAGTGTAATAATTCCACACAGCCATCAGCAATCTGTTGCTCTCGATCTAGGACATATTCAATCCTCGACCTCAAATACCAATCATCATCATCCGATGTTGGTTTCTTAAATCTGTTCATTCTGAACTATCTTTATCTTCCTTCGAATTCTCTTCCAAAGAAATAGAAATCTATAGTATTCACTGTAAACTGTCTTGACTGTAACTATCTCATTACCAATCTGATTAGCTGATAGGTATTGTCACGCAGTGATAATTGAAAGCGGACCGGTTACGGGGGCAATAAGCGCAACGGAAGCAAAATTTAAAATTTTATCATGCATTTTTCGGCCCCCTTGATTTGCACTATATTTACAAATAAAAATCCATACATAGGAGGTAAGAAAAATATACCTATCAACTTAGCAAAGTTGATGTATGGCTCCAATCAAGTTGTAAACAACTTGACTCTTCTAGGTTGAAGATCTACAAGCCTCCAACACCTTTCTTTTCTTCAAAATAAGGCCCACCACTCACAAGGTAAACCCCCTCAAAAATTGCACTAGAAAAGTTTGAGGATTTTTCAAAGAGAAAGAATTTTTGTCTCCAAAATGAAGAACAAAACTTGAGAGAAAAATGAGAGAAAATTGGTGTAAAATCCTTGAGAATTTTTCGGCCAAGAGGTATGCATGGAGGAGTGGGAGACTAGCCTAGGTAGTTGCAAAAGTTGTCTCAAAAGTTGCACTACTTTTGAATATTTTATTAAAAAGTATTTTGGCTATTACTCCAAGCATGCAAACCCTAATCCCCTTTGCATGTGGGCTTGAAACCCTTCACAAGGGCCCATGGACTAATATTATTGTCTCAAACAATTTGAGCCCAATACTACTTTGCTTGAATTTTATACAAGCCCACTAGTTTAAATAATAATTTCTAATTGGGCTCTACAAGGCCCAATTATATAAAATTAATTCAACACTTGAATTAAAATAATTATTTGGACTCTACTAGGTCCACTAGTGTTTAATTAATTCAACACTTGGATTAATTTAATTTAGTCCATAATAATGTTTATGAAAATCACAATTTTCAAACACATTATTCACTTGGCCAAATTTTAATTTAGGAACACTTCCAAAAATTAAAATTAATATTTCTCTCATAGAAGTCATACTTCTAAATTTTTCTTTTCCGCTCATAAACACATTTACAAGCCGTTCAACACATTGAACTATTTTACTTCTCTTCGGGATTTACAAAGCAAGTACTTGTGTGGCCCTCAATGGTTCAGTGATACAACTAGCCGTGGGTTCACATCATAATGTGATTCGGACTAAACATGTCCTTATTCGAGCATACCCTAATTGCTCCATTCTTACTTATCAACACCTTGATAACAAGAACGTCAGAACTCAAGTCTGATAGTACCCAACCAATCACGTTAAACGTCTAGCAGCATCGCTTACGTGATTCCCTAGGTATCACATGATAGTGCCTGCAAGAACCAATCAATTATGGTTAGCGTACAGTACGGTCCCTTCATCTCATATATCCCGACCGATTCGACAACTATTGGTTTATCGAGAGTTGTCAATGAATCGATACTATGTGTCATGTTGTGGTTGCATCGATGGTGTAATCTATGAAACCCCTTTCATAATTACCACCATACTCTGATCAGAGATTTCAACCCACATATACATGAAAAACACATAGGATATCCATACCCGTAGGTAAGCGGTGAATCCCCGACTACAATGCATCGACTCCTATATGTTTCGCCGTAACACCCAACCTTGCCACCTAATGACCCCATAAGAGTCGGTAAACAAGTCAAAGTGAAACGCTAGCACATAGAGTCTCAATGTTGTCCCGGGTCATAAGGACTAATTCTGTACAACCATAAACCAGGACTTTTCCACTCGATAAGTGAGAACCACTTGGAAAGTCCTTTTATGGAGGGTTGTTCAGTGCACTCTACAAGGAGCACCTATCTGCATGATCGGACATCACAATGTCCCCTACCAATGAAACATGGTACTCACATCGCAGATACTAGTCTCTAACTCGAGCGGCCTTTATCCTTCTTAGTGGCGGCTGAATCGACTAGGAACGGTTTAGAATATACAGTATTCCAAATATGAGTTTCATGATACTCATCATATGAGCATCTCATATTCTTTCTACTATTTGTATATTCAAGGACTTTATCTATGCAACTAGCATGGGTATAAAGATAAAGATGCGCCAAATTAATAAATTGAAATATTATTAAAATAAAGATCGTTTATACAAAGAGTTTCATTGTGAACAGTCGCCCAACACTTGGCTCGACGTGCACCTACTCTAACAATCTCCCACTTGCACTAGAGCCAACTACCTATATACTTTAGACCCATTGATTCGCGATGCTTCTCGAACGATGGTCCTGGTAAAGGCTTAGTTAGTGGATCAGCAACATTATCTGCGGAGCCGACTTTGTCGATCGACACTTCTCCTCGTTCCACGATCTCTCTGAGGATGTGGTACTTTCTCAATACATGTTTGGACTTCTGATGAGACCTCGGCTCCTTCGCCTGAGCTATGGCTCCCGTGTTGTCGCACATCACCGGGATAGGAGCAACTCCATTTGGAATGACGCCCAACTCTTGGACGAAATTCCTAATCCAAACAGCCTCCTTTGCTGCAGCTGATGCAGCAATGTATTCTGCCTCAGTGGTGGAATCCGCAGTACTGTCTTGCTTGGAACTCTTCCAAGAGACAGCACCACCATTGAGCATGAATATGAATCCGGAGGTTGACTTCGAGTCATCAACATCGCTTTGGAAGCTAGAGTCGGTATAGCCTTCCAATTTTAGTTCTCCACCCCCATAGACCAAGAACAACTTATTGGTCCTTCTCAAATACTTGAGGATGTCTTTCACAGCTTTCCAGTGTGGAAGACCAGGGTTGGATTGATATCTACTCACTACACTTAGTGCAAATGCCACGTCAGGATGTGTAGATATCATCCCATACATGATACTACCAATAGCTGAAGCATACGGAATTCGTGTCATCGCCGCTATCTCTGCATCAGTCTTGGGAGACATAGACTTGGATAGGGACACGCCATGACACATTGGTAGATGTCCTCTCTTGGACTCATCCATCGAGAACCGCTTCACGATGGTATCAATGTATGTGGACTGGGTGAGACCAAGCAATCTTTTTGATCTATCTCTATAGATCTGTATTCCCAATACAAAAGATGCTTCACCCAAGTCCTGCATTGAGAACTTACTTGCTAACCATATATTTGTTGATTGCAACATTCCTACATCATTCCCAATGAGTAGAATGTCATCAACATAAAGAACAAGGAATGTCACAGCACTCCCACTGACCTTCTTATACACACAGGGTTCCTCAGGATTCTTAGTAAAACCAAACTCTTTGATTGTACTATCGAATCTGAGGTTCCAGCTCCTCGATGCCTGCTTAAGACCATAAATAGATCTTTGAAGTTTGCATACCATATGCTCACTTCCGATGGATGTAAACCCTTCAGGTTGAGACATGTAAATCTCCTCCTTAATATCCCCATTAAGGAAGGCTGTCTTGACATCCATCTACCATATCTCATAGTCATACCATGCAGCTATGGCTAGCAAAATCCTAATGGACTTGAACATCGCAACTGGAGAAAAAGTTTCCTCATAGTCAACACCTTGCCTTTGAGTATACCCTTTTGCTACCAATCGCGCCTTGAAGGTCAATACCTTCCCATCCGCCCCAAGTTTCCTCTTGTAAATCCATTTACACCCTATGGGAACAGTTCCCTCAGGTGGATCCACAAGATTCCACACTTGGTTCGAATGCATGGAATTCATCTCAGATTCCATTGCTTCAAGCCATTTGGATGAATCGGCATCCGATAATGCTTCCTTGAAGGTCCTTGGATCACATCCAAGATTAGGCTCATCATGGCCCTCTTCAAGAAGCAGACCATACCTCACAGGTGGTCTTGAGACCCTCTCGGATCTCCTAGGAGCTTGTATCTCTTCACTCAGCTTATTTGGTGTGGGTTCTACAACTGTAGGTGTCTCTCGAACCTCTTCGAGTTCTATCATCTCGCCTTTTCTATCCAATAGAAATTCCTTTTCCAAAAAGGTTGCGTTCCTAGAAACAAACACCTTTGTCTCTTGGGGATGATAGAAATAATATCCAATGGAGTTCCTTGGATATCCCACAAAGTAGCATAAAATGGATCGACTATCCAATTTATCTCCCACTGTCTGCTTCACATAAGCAGGACACCCCCATATTTTAAGATAAGAATACTTGGGAGGCTTACCCATCCATATCTCATATGGAGTCTTGTCAACTGCCTTTGTATGGACATTGTTCAACAACAGTGCCGCTGTTTCAAGCGCATATCCCCAAAAGGATGGCGGCAATTCCGTGAACCCCATCATAGACCGAACCATGTCCATCAAAGTCCGGTTACGACGCTCCGAAACACCATTCAACTGCGGTGTAGCGGGCGGAGTCCACTGCGAGAGAATCCCATTCTCTCTAAGATACTCTTGGAACTCAGCACTCAAGTACTCACCACCTCGATCCGATCGAAGTGTCTTGATGCTTCGTCCCAATTGCTTCTCTACTTCACTTCTGAATTCTTTGAACCTTTCAAAGGCTTCAGACTTGTATTTCATCAAATACACATACCCATACCTCGAATGGTCATCGGTAAAGGTGATGAAGTAGGCATGTCCATGCTTAGTGGTGATGCTAAGCGGACCGCACACATCGGTATGGATCAAATCCAATAACCCTTTGGCTCGCTCCGCATGGCCCTTAAAGGGAATTTTGGTCATCTTTCCTTTTAGACAGGATTCACAAGTCGTGAGAGCATTAATATCGGACATATCAAACATGCCAACTCCCACTAGCTTGTTCATCCTTCTTAGGGAAATATGACCTAATCGAGCATGCCATAGTTGTGCCGAATTAAGAGTATCTTGTTTGCGCTTATTTGTTGTTGTTATTGCTTGGACATTGTTAAGTGGAATATCTTTCAATTTTAAGGTATAGAGATTGTTTTCAAGTTCACCCGTACCAACTAAACATTCATTCTTATAAATATTGCAAACACCTTTGCAAAATAAACAAGAAAATCCATCAATATCAAGCATCGAAATGGAAATAATGTTTTTAACCAAGTCTGGTACATACAAAACATCTCTCAAAATAAGCTTAAAATCATTGTTCAATATTAAATAAACATCTCCAATGGCCTTGGCAGCAACTCTTGCCCCATTGCCCATCCTCAAGAAGGTCTCACCCTCTCGGAGCCTCCTACTTCTTCCCATCACCTGCAAATCATTACAGAGATGTGAGCCACAGCCGGTATCCAATACCCAAGAAGTAGAGTTAATCGAGATGTTAACTTCAATATAGAACATACCTTTGGCAGAACCCTTCTGCGCAAGATATTCCCTGCAGTTACGCCTCCAATGTCCAGGCTTCTTGCAGTGATGACAGATGTCGACAGTCTTTTCAGCCTTCACTGGCGCGGCTGCCACAACGGGACTCGAAGTCTGCCTCTTCAAGGGCTCGCTCTTCTTGGTACGCTGGAAAGAACGCTTCTTTCCCTTCCCAGGTGGACCGGTCTTCGTGCCAGATGAAGAGCCCACATAAAGAACCGGCTTCTCCTTCTTGATCGTGGACTCAAAGGTCACAAGCATGTTCACCAACTCTTCAAGGCTGGGCTCAAGCTTGTTCATATTGAAGTTCACGACAAAAGGATCGAAAGAGCTGGGCAATGACAACAGCAACACATCCGTGGTCAACTCCGATGGCAAGATCAAATCCATGCCTACGAGTTTATCCACGAGCCCAATCAACTTTAGGCCATGCTCATGGACCGAAGTCCCATCTCGCATGCGTAAAGTGATGAGCTCCTTTACTGTGGCATGCCTCAAAGGCCGAGTCTGCTCACCGAAGAGCTCCTTGAGGTGCATATGAATGTCAGCAGCATTCTTAGCATCCTCGAATCGCCTTTGCAGCTCATCGTTCATCGAAGCCTGCATATAACACTTGGCCTTCAAGTCATGGTCGCACCAATCCTTGTAGGTCTGCAGTTCCTCGGGACTGCAGTCAGTCGGAGCCTTATCAGGCGGCGACTCAGTCAGTGTGTATGCAATTCTTTCCGAGTTTAGGACGATCTTTAAATTTCTTAGCCAAGTGATATAGTTTGGTCCGGTTAGAATGTGTTTTTCGAGAATGACGGAAAACGGGTTGCGAATTGATGACATTGTCAAAGATTTGTACTGAAAAGTAAAACAGATAAATGTTAATGACTATTTTAAAATATTTAATAAGATATAAAGTTTGGACTTTTACTTTATAAATTATCGCTCCCACTGTTTTGACATTTTCACTACCCTCTTGTGAAAACGGGAAACACTTTCCTCAGTAGGTACGTAAGGTCCAATTAGCGAATTGTGATCCCGAATAATATCGGCCATCACAACTCCTAAAAGGTAGTTTCCAATTGCATCGCCATGCAACCCTCTACGTATACTTTTGTCTCACGTTTGATTAGGACCCAATAATATGACGTCGTTCACCTTCACGTGTCAAGCCTAACCCATCGATATTGAACCTTAATGGACGGTCGCCATGAGTTCCCTCAATAATATGAGCCGAAATCATGGGAGTTCCACGTAGTTCACATCGCTATGTCAATGGATGTCACAGCTTTCCGGTACCCAAGGCTCCCCCAATAATATGAGCCGAGCCCCGAGTACGGGTAGCGTTCATCATGCATCCATTGTCGATGGAAGACAAGGAAATTATAAACAAATTTATAATTCCCCTTTTCGGACTTGATATTTTATTTTGAATCTTATTCAAAATGAGGGTTTTTTAATTTTGAAAGGTCTCATCGTTAATTTTATTTTAAAAGCTCGCCATGTTTGATCGTATGTTTGCCGGATTCATGCAACTTTGTTATTATAATAATAATAACGCACATACTCATTATTTATAACATATCATGCATATATTATAAATAGAAAACAATACAAGGATGATCAATCGCCCCAAGTACTAATGGCCCGTGTGAGCTAAACACGGGCCTAGGTCCAATCCTAGGGTAAATGCAAGGGATGCAATGCAACTACATTATTACATTAGCATCCTATATTACATGTCTTCGATCTTCATAATCACCAAGGCCACCATCTTCCAATCTTGATCATCCACTAATCTAATATTTACAATTAAATATCCATGGCACATAGGGATACATCTCATGGGGTGGGAACGGGCCATAAACCAAGCCCACTTAAAAAAATTGATAATTATTACAATCATACAACACAAATATCCTAGCATACACCTAGCAAATTGGGCTTGGGCTTTTGATCATCCTTCATGCACAATATCAAATATCATACACCATCAATTAATTATCACTATAATTAATTGATCCAATATTATGTATCTTGAACCAATCACTAACCGCCACAATTATAAATTAAATTAACAAAGTATACAAACCCCTTTGTCTACTTTCAAATTAATTTATTTATAATTGAATTTCTTATAAATCACAATTTACTATAAATAATTAAAGTCCCACTTCAATTATTTATTTTATGAAAAATATATGTGCAACATTTGTAATTTTAAACTTAAGGGCCCAAAACTCATTTTTCACCAAAAATACTTTGGCCCATTTAAAATTCACAAATTATGTTGGCCATCCAATGGCCCAACATCTTAAGGCCCATGACACTTGGATTATCCAAAACACTTTTGGAAACCCTAGTCGTCACCGCCGTCGCCGGAGCTCCGTCGCCGGATTCCGGCAACACACAAAAAAAAATTTTTTTTTTTATTAAAATCGAATTTTCCGGGCAGCCCGTAGGCTGCCCAAACATGCTGCCCGAAATATTTCGGGCAGCCCGAAACTCACGGGCAGCAACATGCTGCCCGAAAATATTATTTTTGGTTTGTTTCTCAAAATTTCGGCCTTGAAGATTTATGCACAAAAAATTTCAAGCGGTTAGAAATCGATACTCAACATAATATAACGTAAATATAGTACAAAATCCGCAACCTAAGCTCTGATACCACTTGAAAGCGGACCGGTTACGGGGGCAATAAGCGCAACGGAAGCAAAATTTAAAATTTTATCATGCATTTTTCGGCCCCCTTGATTTGCACTATATTTACAAATAAAAATCCATACATAGGAGGTAAGAAAAATATACCTATCAACTTAGCAAAGTTGATGTATGGCTCCAATCAAGTTGTAAACAACTTGACTCTTCTAGGTTGAAGATCTACAAGCCTCCAACACCTTTCTTTTCTTCAAAATAAGGCCCACCACTCACAAGGTAAACCCCCTCAAAAATTGCACTAGAAAAGTTTGAGGATTTTTCAAAGAGAAAGAATTTTTGTCTCCAAAATGAAGAACAAAACTTGAGAGAAAAATGAGAGAAAATTGGTGTAAAATCCTTGAGAATTTTTCGGCCAAGAGGTATGCATGGAGGAGTGGGAGACTAGCCTAGGTAGTTGCAAAAGTTGTCTCAAAAGTTGCACTACTTTTGAATATTTTATTAAAAAGTATTTTGGCTATTACTCCAAGCATGCAAACCCTAATCCCCTTTGCATGTGGGCTTGAAACCCTTCACAAGGGCCCATGGACTAATATTATTGTCTCAAACAATTTGAGCCCAATACTACTTTGCTTGAATTTTATACAAGCCCACTAGTTTAAATAATAATTTCCAATTGGGCTCTACAAGGCCCAATTATATAAAATTAATTCAACACTTGAATTAAAATAATTATTTGGACTCTACTAGGTCCACTAGTGTTTAATTAATTCAACACTTGGATTAATTTAATTTAGTCCATAATAATGTTTATGAAAATCACAATTTTCAAACACATTATTCACTTGGCCAAATTTTAATTTAGGAACACTTCCAAAAATTAAAATTAATATTTCTCTCATAGAAGTCATACTTCTAAATTTTTCTTTTCCGCTCATAAACACATTTACAAGCCGTTCAACACATTGAACTATTTTACTTCTCTTCGGGATTTACAAAGCAAGTACTTGTGTGGCCCTCAATGGTTCAGTGATACAACTAGCCGTGGGTTCACATCATAATGTGATTCGGACTAAACATGTCCTTATTCGAGCATACCCTAATTGCTCCATTCTTACTTATCAACACCTTGATAACAAGAACGTCAGAACTCAAGTCTGATAGTACCCAACCAATCACGTTAAACGTCTAGCAGCATCGCTTACGTGATTCCCTAGGTATCACATGATAGTGCCTGCAAGAACCAATCAATTATGGTTAGCGTACAGTACGGTCCCTTCATCTCATATATCCCGACCGATTCGACAACTATTGGTTTATCGAGAGTTGTCAATGAATCGATACTATGTGTCATGTTGTGGTTGCATCGATGGTGTAATCTATGAAACCCCTTTCATAATTACCACCATACTCTGATCAGAGATTTCAACCCACATATACATGAAAAACACATAGGATATCCATACCCGTAGGTAAGCGGTGAATCCCCGACTACAATGCATCGACTCCTATATGTTTCGCCGTAACACCCAACCTTGCCACCTAATGACCCCATAAGAGTCGGTAAACAAGTCAAAGTGAAACGCTAGCACATAGAGTCTCAATGTTGTCCCGGGTCATAAGGACTAATTCTGTACAACCATAAACCAGGACTTTTCCACTCGATAAGTGAGAACCACTTGGAAAGTCCTTTTATGGAGGGTTGTTCAGTGCACTCTACAAGGAGCACCTATCTGCATGATCGGACATCACAATGTCCCCTACCAATGAAACATGGTACTCACATCGCAGATACTAGTCTCTAACTCGAGCGGCCTTTATCCTTCTTAGTGGCGGCTGAATCGACTAGGAACGGTTTAGAATATACAGTATTCCAAATATGAGTTTCATGATACTCATCATATGAGCATCTCATATTCTTTCTACTATTTGTATATTCAAGGACTTTATCTATGCAACTAGCATGGGTATAAAGATAAAGATGCGCCAAATTAATAAATTGAAATATTATTAAAATAAAGATCGTTTATACAAAGAGTTTCATTGTGAACAGTCGCCCAACACTTGGCTCGACGTGCACCTACTCTAACAATAATAAGTCATATCCATTAGTGCTAACATCCAGCACTATATAGCTCTACCAAAATCTTTCACAATCTGTACAATACATTCTGACTGTCTGCCAGTTGTAACACAATCTAAGAAGAAACTCATGATACACTCTATCACAAGTACAAAATCAACCAGAAAATCACATTCTGATCTACTCTATCTCAACATTCTGTTGACTCTGATCATTCTTCTGACATCAATCTGTGTCATCTGGTTCTGTTTGTACGTTATCTGGTACAACTAATTGATATATATTGAACAATCTGTCAATCATAATCATATTATCTTACTATCTGAAGAAAAATGGCAGTAATGTCATTACTAAAGCCATAGAAATGCACTCCCATTTCTATTCAGAATTATACAAATTCTGTAATAATCTTCTGATTCCTATCTTTCTGCCTATTCTGTTATTAAGTCAGACATATCAATACAATTTCTGCCAACATTTCCATACAAATTCTGTTACAACTGATTTAATCTGTTTATATCAAAACTATCTGCTATCCGAATGAAAATTGAATCTATCACTGTGCATGTCTGACACTACTCGTGATATCTGATTCGGCACAACTAAATCAGTTAATAATATAAATTAAAGAAGAAATACCTACCTGGTATTCGGCTCTAATTCTCAATGTCACTTCTGTTTTACAATTCTGAAACATTCTGACATATTCTGCTTTCATTTCTGAACTGCCGTAACTTGCGAATTTAACTCGGATACAATTGAACTGTATATAATCTCAACGGTTCATAACAATCTAGTGAGTTCAGGGAACTCATAAAAAACGATTTCTGGTCAATATATTCATGTCATTCTGATCAACTGTTATATCTCATCTCGGACTTTTCTGAAATTTCTGATCTTTCTGACATCGATATCGTGCTCTGTCACTGATCCTAATCTAAACTGTATCAGATCAATCTGTATACTACTTCCAGATATCGCATATTCTGAATACAATCTGTTTCAAGCGGAATTCTTATCTGACTAATTTCTGTATACAATAATCTCCGTTCTCTGAATATTCAACAAATCTTTAAATATTCAATATCATTCTGTACTAAATCTAACAGACAAACAATACTAGATCGTAATTCAATTCTGAATCTATCTTTCTGATATAAATCAAATCTGAAATCTTATCTGACAACATCAGTCAACTCATACATTATTGACATATCTGTCAATGCTAGACTCGATTTCAGTATATCTACTGAATACATAAGGATACTATCTGTTCTTTTCTGTAATACTCGAGTCCTATATCACACAGATATCGAAGGAATTCTAAATCTAGAATCCTTACTGTGAAATCTCTACTCTTCAGCCATATCTGGTCTGAATCTTATACTTTCCTAACGGGAATCTATAATAGTTCTGTACTTGTTCAGCATATATATATCAATAATGCGTTCAAATCAGAAACACAAGTACATCATAATCTATTTCTATTTCATTTTCATCTTACTGTAGTATACAATATATACAGAAATCTCTGATATCAACACTTCCTCAACAAGCAAGGACATCAATACTACAGTACATACAAACCCAACAGCTACAGCATATCTCCATGCAACTCAGTCAAAGATATTCTTAACAGATGCATTAGTATATATCAATACATATGCAATAGAATCATAAAGACTAGTACCTGTTGTGAATTCTGAATTTGTGGTTTCGAGTGAACTCTGTTCCCTACGATCTTCGGGAACGCTTCTGGGGACAAACTTTAGCAAAGTGTCCCGGCTGTCCACAAATATTGCATCTACCAGTTACTCCCTGGCATTGTTCGGTGGAATGTCTCCCTCCGCAACTCCTGCAATACACTCCAGTATATCTTGGACTAGAACTACTGGAACTTGAGGAACCACTTCCTAACTTCTTGAATGGCTTCTTCCGAGCTTTCAGCAAATCTTGCTTCCCACTCGTACTGTCGTGATCATATCGAAGAGGGGATTGCTGTGCCTGAAGTGGCTTCACACACAATCTTGTCAATTGTCTAATCAGACTCGCCTCAGCTCTCTTTGCTCTACTCAAGATATCAGCAAAATGGTAAGGACGTTGCAAATTCCTAAATGCAACTACCTCCGAATTCAGCCCTCTGATGAACTGATTCACTACAGCTTCATCATTTCCAGCTATCTGAGGAGCAAAATGCAGTAGAGTAGAGAATTTAGCAATATATTGGTCAATATTCAGCTGCCCTTGGCTCAAATTCTCAAACTCTAATTTCTTGTCCTCTCGGTACGAAGCTGAGAAAAATCTTCGATAGAATTCAGTTCTGAATATTTCCCACGACATCACTGTACCTCTCTGTGCCCACATTCTTCCACTGGTAATCCACCAACTCCTGGCGGCTTCTCGTAACTGATAAGGCACCATTTTAACCCTCTGTTCATCTGTACAGTCAAGTAAATCGAACAAGATTTCTATATCATCAAACCAGTTCTGACAATCTTCAGATGTCTCGGTACCATTCAGAACCGGCGGCTGTAATAACTCAAATTCTTTCATCTATTCTTCTAACTGAATTTCTGATACATCTCTCTGTTCAGACGAAGTACTGCCCTTTTCTGAATTTCTTCGAGGCGGTATATCTGAATATCAAACAGATTAGTACACAATCTATACAATCTGTCTCAGCCCTTCTCTGATCATATACTTCTGATTCAGACTCGGTTCTGATCCAGGCTTAACAATTACATGCTGCAATCAACTCAGATAACAACCAACATGTAATAGGGAAAGCAGTAAATCATGCTAGCACACACAATGTAGTCAACATTGAAATAAATCTCATGCTAGCAATCACATGCAAGGACAAAAAAATTCAATCTACCCCGCTCATTCTCTGCTATATTAGTCTGAAGAATCTATCAACTCTGATTATCTCAATCTAAAGGATCTATCGCTCTGATACCACCTGTTGTGGGGACCCGGACGCTAATTATCTTCTTACTCATTATTGGGATTTAATTATCAGTTCTGATAAACAGGGTCTAAAAAAATTTTCTTTTTAAAATGTAACTGCGGAAGGTAATGGAATCTAAACAATATACATCTCTGTATAAAAACTACAGTTCAGCAGAAAAGTACAATACTGTACAACCTAAGTCTAAGGTTCAATTACTAAATTCAAGTAATAAACCAAGTCTGCTACAAGTCCGGAATCACCTCGCTAACTCGTCTTCTCTCATCGTCATCTCGACCCTGATCCAGCCCCACCTGTTGTCATGCACACATACAAAACAAGACAACAGCCGGATAACTCCGGTGAGAATAAATCCCAGTATAAAACATGGTAAACATGCATATACACATAATGATTCATGGAACATGCTTTCATGAATAAAAGCAAAGACAATAGTAATAGATTTCATCATCTATGAACTCTAATCTAACTAAACATGCAATTCAAATCAGATAAACATGCATGTAAATAGTCTAAATCATGAAACATGCTGTCATGACTGAAAGTAATAACAATAGGTTCCATAGTCTATGAAACCAATTCATCTACACGTGCTGTTCTAATCAAATCATGTCTAGACTTGACTCAACTATAACTCTAGGGATCCCGGGGTGAATAAGACGTCACTGGCTGTCACCTACCCAACCACTCGGGGCGACTGTACGTCTTATTCCTAGACTTCGGTCCGAGCTGTATCAACGGCTGGCAATAGGAGTAATGGCTACTCCTAAGCTGAGATACACCGAACGTCTAGAAGTCTGACAATGGCTGTCAAGACTTTCCTATCTTAAATGCAATGAATAACAATCTGTAAACAAAGCATAATCATATTCATAACTGAATATCACAATTATATTACCTGCTCGAATACAATTCTATAATCAAAGCATAACCAGGTAACAATATAAACAATAATCTAGTATGTGATTTTAGTGGGAAACTCAAATTAATCTAATTTGAGTTATTGTAATGCCCGGAAATTTAATCCTAGTAATCGGTAATTATTGATTTATAATTTGATATGATTACGAAAGGATTAATCGGGACACGAAATAAAAATTATATTTGAAGGGTGCAATTGTTGGACAGAAACATTGGCGCCCGAGCGGTAAGAAATGACCGCTCGAGCGCCAAAGTCCAATAGGAACACATCTTGGACAGAAGAAGTGGCGCCCGGGCGGTAGTTTTTGACCGCCCGAGCGCCAATGTATAAATCCGAAAGGAATCGGACAGAAACTGCCGCGCTCGAGCGGTAGTTTATTACCGCTCGAGCGCCAGCCGAGATTCAAGAAATGTGACACGTTGCTGAAACATGCAACGTAAGTATATATATATACATATATACGTTTATTCTTTGATAAGAAAACAAAGAAGGAATCGAGAAAAGAGTCAGGGAAAGTTCACCGAAAATCCTTACGCCTTTTCTGAGGAATCCGTCCGTCTGAATTGTAATCCGACTTCAGTACTGTAATCCTATCGACGTAGGCTACACTTTGACGTAAGTTTTGCTACGTTTTGACATGCTTTGAAATTATGCTATTGTCAGAATTGAATAGGATTCATATATGATGTTCTTGACATGTTAGACATCATAGAATCGAAGTCAGATTTAGAAACGGACTGATTATGGAATTGTTATGAATTGTTAGGGTATATTGATTTATACCGGACAGATTTGGATTATGAATCGATTACAGTTTATATTGGATATGGGTTATAGATTGTAATTGATAGATGTTGAGATGGTATTGACGGGAATAGTGAAATGATACTGTTATGCCGTTGATTTTGAATTAAATTCAGATTGATCAGATTGTTATCGATTTGGGAGGTATATTGATATGAGATTATTGATATTGTGATTGCCAGACAGACTGTGAATTCAGGACTTCGACTGAGCGGGAAACCGAGACTGCAACGAAAGGTATAAGTCAATGTGGTATTGGGAGATGGACTTGAGTCGGTTTAGACTTGGGTTTCCCTAAATCACATACTTTATTTTATTGCATGGATATTTGCATTACATTGATTAATGTACTTGTTCTCTTGTATTTAGATGACAGGTATTAGACAAGTTATCTTGTGACAGAAGTGCCGGATAGTGGTGGTATCGCCACGGCACATTGCACTATGTCTCAAGATAGGATACTAGCGATAGAGCTACAGTCCTTGACGGTTAGGTTAGGACACTGGATGTTTGGTTATATCGAGTAATGGAATATATTACGGAATTCGATATAGGAACACCATATTTGGTTATATCGAGTAAAGGGTATTGGAATTCTTCTATTACGTAAGGATTTTCTAGAACTATCCCCAGACCCTTTTTTTCTGATTTCCTTCGTTTTTCCTTTATGAAGGATTAGCATGTTTATATATATATATATATGTATATATATATATGTACTCGAAACATGCAAGAAGGCAAGTGGCGAAATCTCGTTTTGCATGATTCGCGCTCGAGCGGTCAATATTTACCGCTCGAGCGCGGAGCCTTCTGTCCAAGCCTCGGCGATTACACACTGGCGCTCGAGCGGTAACTTTCTGCCGCTCGAGCGCCAGACATTCTGTCCGAACAATACTTTGCGATGCATTGGCGCTCGGGCGGTGCTTTTCTACCGCTCGAGCGCCGAGGGTTCTGGCCCAATCCTTGGCTACTTATGCAACGACGCTCGGTCTCGGCATAACGGTTCATTTAAGTTCTTACAACCTTAATCATGCCAATTAATCAACGTCTGATTATAATAATTAAATCTCGGGCATTACAGAAGCTGCCTCTTGTGGAATTCACATATAATAACAGCTATCAGTCCTCGATTGGCATGGCACCTTATGAAGCTCTGTATGGGAGAAGGTGTCGTTCACATTTGTTTTGGGATGAAGTAGGTGAAATGTAATGCCCGAGATTCTTGTAGATAATTATAAGAACAGACGGGGCGAAACGATGTGATAAAATATGAAATTTGGAATGTGCAACACCGCACCCGCGGTAGAATAAGACCGCACCCGCGGTGCATGGACAGTAGGGTGCCCAAATTTTAGTTTGCAAGACCGCACCCGCGGTCCTAACCATACCGCACCCACGGTGCTGAGACCGCACCCGCGGTGTTTACATGACCGCACCCGCGGTCGACTATTTTGGAAAATGCTAGGGCTGTCGAAGGCACAGCGCACCCGCGCTCTTGCTGATACCGCACCCGCGGTGATGCGTGTTATGCAAAGACATTGACATGTGTTCGAACCATGCAAGATATATATATATTGCTTCGATTCTTTCTTCATTTCAGCAGAGAGAGGGTCGAAATTCAGAAAGAAAGCTACCATTTCTTTTGATCTTTGGCTTGCGATTTTGTAGGAGTTAGTTATCCAAATTTGAATCTGACTTCGGTTTTGAGCTCCTCTCGTTATTGGCTACGAAGTGATGTAAGTTTTGTTCAGTTCTATCATGTTTCAAGAACTTCATGTAAGGGAAATGCTATTATGATTGTATTTAGTTGTTCTAGTGAAGATTATGAGTTTATAATCGTAAACGGAACGAAGAAATGATATCATATGCAATTCCTATGAGTTTCAGTATGTTTGATGAATAGTTGGGGCAGAATTATTGTGTTTTAGATTGATATTGTAATTTTTATGAGTTGAGGATGGTATATGTTGTTATCTGTTGAGATTTGGATTGACCGGTGTTAAGAACATATGTCGTTATGCCGTCAAATTGTATCGAGATCACGTAGTGACTTGGATATGTGTTGATTAGATAAGAGATTGATAGATTTTGTATCAACATTTCCATTTCAGATTCGTATTGTCAACCGTGACAGCAACTGTGCGACGAAAGGTATAGTACATGTTTTGTTTGGGGAATCACGACTCAAATGAGCTCACATTTGAGTTTCCCAACCAAAATCACATACTTGTTTTATTGTTTATATCTAGATATGATTATGATTGTTTATAGATTTGTTTATAGAACTTGTATACAAATCTTGCTATGCTTTGTTTACAGATCATGTGGCATTGCATTAGAATGATTATGCTTGTTTACAGATTGTGTATTCATGCATTAAGATAGGACAGTCTGGAGATCAGGCAGACTACTAGACGTTCGGCGATATCACAGCTTAGGGGAAGATCACCGCCCCTATTGTAGACGCGGATACAGATCTGGCCGAAGTCTAGGAATAAGACGGTCAGCACCTCGATTTGGGAGGGTAGGTGACAGACAGTGCCGTCTTATTCACAACGGGATCCCTAGAGTTCTAGTCGAGTCGCGTCTAGACATGATTAGACTCGCATTGCATGATTATATATGAATGACATTCATATTAGCATGTTTTAGATTGTTTTAATGCATGTATACATGTTTATACTGGGATTTGTTCTCACCGGTTTTCCGGCTGTTGTTATGTCTGTATGTGTGCATAACAACAGGTGGGGCAGGATCTGGGCCGAGACAGAGATGATCGGGTTAGCGTGGAGATCACGGGCGTAGCAGATGAACCAGTAGTTGTCTTTTATTATGTACTGTATTTTAATACTGGTTAGTTGAGGACATACAGAGCAAGACATGTAATTGTGTTTGTATGTTGTAAATTTAATAAAGAACTTATGTTTGTTTAGTTACATTTGATTTAATGTAAAAAGCGAAAAATTGACCTCTATTTTAGAATAACGATCCATTTAATCCCAAGAAAAAGAATTAGAGCCCGGGTCCCCACAACAGGTGGTATCAGAGCGAGAGTTCCTTTAGACTGAGATAAGATAGAATGAGCGGGGTAGATTGAGTCTTCTTCCTTGCTTGATGATGTGCTAGCATGATTTCTTGCGTTCCATAGTACATGTTGTTTGTATTTGATTGATTACAGTATGTAACTAACTGAATCAGAACTGATTCTAGATCAGAGGTAACTGACTAGAGGAGGGCTGAGACGGTGGTATATTTGGTATAATAATCAGTTGGATTATTAGATACATGCCTCCTCGAAGAGCAGCAGTGCCTCTACGACCCACAGCACCAGAACAGTGTAGCACATCCGGAGATCCAATGGACGTTACTGCTACGCCAATGGAGACGCTGCTCAAAAGATTTCAATCCTTTCGACCGCCAACCTTGAAAGGTACAGAACTGGCGGTGGATTGTGAAATTTGGCTTGAAGACATTGAGATGTTATTCGAGTCTTGGGAGTATGGTGACGAGAAAAGAATAAAGCTTATTGGCCATCAACTCCAGGATGTAGCTAAGAACTGGTGGTTAAACATGAAGAGAGCACTAGAGCAACGTGGTACCGAAATTACATGGAAAGTGTTCAAGACGGAGTTCTATCTGCGTTTCTTTCCCATATCCTACCGTAAAGATAAATGCGCTGAGTTTGCAAACTTGAGGCAAGGGCAACTGAATATTGAAGAGTATGTTGCTAAATTTTCTTCTTTGCTTCGCTTTGCACCTCACGTTTCAGGGAATGATGAGGCCATGGCGGATCAATTTATAAATGGCCTAAATCCAGATATCTTTACATTGGTAAACACGGGGAGACCGAATAATTTCGCAGATGCGTTAAATCGGGCCAAAGGAGCAGAAGCAGGATTGATAAGACAGCGGAGTGCTCCATATGTTGCTCCTACGCCAAGACCACCACAACCTTCAGTGCAATCTCCTCCTCCTAGATTTGAAAGCAGCGGTAGTAGCAGTGGCAGAAAGGAACAGCTGAAGGCGAAGGGGAAACAGTTTAAAAGACCTGGGAGCAGCTCTTCAAGCTCCAGTGGATCAAGACAGACGGGTTTTGATCAGCGTACCAGGTATTCAGGTGTTTATTGTAGTTCCTGTGGAGGAAAACATGCGACTGAACATTGCCAGGGAGTTACAGGCCGATGCAACATTTGTAGGCAACCGGGGCATTTTGCCAAAGTCTGCCCACAGAGGAGTGTACAGCCAGCCCAGAGTGGACGAGCCTCCGGGCCAGTACCTCAGTTTGAGCGGCAGGCATCATCGGTTCACTCTTTCCAGCCTCCACCAGCACCGACTCAACCCAGAGCGCGAGGTAGTCAGACAGTGAGTCAACCTCCGAGGCAACATGCTCAAGTGTTTGCATTGACAGAAGAGCTAGCACAAGATGCACCAGACAATGTTATAGCAGGTAACTGCTCTCTTTATGGTTATCCTGCTTATATTTTGATAGATACGGTTGCATCGCATACATTCATATCAGAACGATTTGCATTATTGCATTCCTTGCCTGTTGAGTCTTTGTTAGATGTTGTGTCTATTACTTCTGTAATATCACAAGTTTTTATTGTGCTATGATCAATGATTTCATGTTTTATGGTTATGGGATATTCATATATTGATATGGTAAAGTTTTAGTGTTGTTTATAGTTCATGTTATTGTCAATGGGTTAGAGAAATTATAGGGGCCTAGTTGTTGATGAATATGGGAATGGTCAAGTTTTGGTGATAGTTTTATGCTTGATTTTTAGAAGGAGTTTGGTTGTTAAAATTCATAATAATTGAGTGGAATAAGAAAAGGTTGGATATTAATTCAAGAAAAGTCATTTTTTTAGGAGTTCGGGTCGGGCGTCGCTGTGCGGTGCAGCGCAGCAGCGCACCCACGGTGCTGAGACCGCACCCGCGCTGCCTGCCGATGCAGCTGTGGGGACCCGGGCTCTAACTCTATTCTTTTGGGATTTAATTGGATCTTTGTTCGAAAATGTGGGTCAAAATTTTGCTTTTAACATTAATTTAAATGTATTAACGAAAGCATCACATGTCTCAATAGAAATTAAACAACGTAATGTACATACAAGTCTGTGCGTACAAACATACACTAGTGTTCAATAACAACTACAAACATAAGTGCTACAAGTCCAGTAGGAAACACTAGGAATCTTCCACGCCCGAGATCTCCACGCTATCAACTCTCTCTTCCTCGTCGTGACCCTGATCCTGCCCCACCTGTTGCCATGCACACATACAGACACGACAACAGCCGGATAACTCCGGTGAGAACATATCCCAGTATAAAACATGGATGCATGCAATGTCATAATCATGTACAAATGCATAGAATATATCAAGTAACATGAATAAAATCTAAACATGTAGAAGAATACAAATCTGTATTCAACATTTAAATCTTGACTCGACTCTTTTCTAATCTAGGGATCCCGGTGTGAATAAGACGGTCTGTCACCTACCCAGCCACTCGGGGCAACGGTACGTCTTATTCCTAGACTTCGGTCAACTCTGTATCGAGGGTCTACACATATAGCAAATCTGCTCCTATGCGTCGATACACCGAAACGTCTAGTTTTGGCAAGTCTGCCAATCTCTCCTATCTCAAGACTCGAATATAAATCAATAAACGAAACATTACATAATCAATGTAATAGCAATCTAGTATGTGATTTAGGGAAACTCGTATCAAATCTGAATCGAGTTGTGCAATCCCGTGACCACATGAATTATACCTTTCTTGTCGAATCGTCGGTCGAAGTCTAGTAGTCGGAATGTCACTTTGTCAAAACTAATCTGAAATGACAATATAACAATGCATTCTATCAAGATTTCATATCAAAATCTTGTACAAGTCAATATTCCATCTCGGTAACAATTGACGGCATAACGGCGTATGTCTTTGATACCGGTAACTCAATCTCAACATAACAATATCATAATCAATCCCAACAACTCATAATCTCATCTAAACATCAATCCACCAGCTAGAATCTGTAAAATCTTCACATAATACATGCTGGAATTTCGAACAAAAGCATACGATATCCGAAAATTAATCCGATAGTAAATATAACAAGCTCAAGATATCAAGAACACATATTCTAACTCAAATCTGAATTTCCCCAACATCATTATTTCGAAACATGTTGAAAATAGAAGAAACTTACATCCTTGAATAGCTCTTGTTACAAGGATCACAAATCCGGACTCGAACTTAAAATCAGATGAACAAATCTTGCCTAATATAGTTTCTAGGGTATGAAAACTTGAGGATTCTTGAAGAGGACTCTCGGTTCTTGCATGCTGGAAATCTGAAGAATGAGATGTCATGCCAAGGTATATATATAACATGCCAAGTGTCAACATAAAAATCGAAGGTGGCATTTTCGCATGCAAACTGCGGGTGCGGAAACTCAAGAGCGCGGGTGCGCTGTGCTCACGGCAAATTAATCTAACATTGCAGCACCTAGACCGCGGGTGCGGTCCTTACATGACCGCGGGTGCGGTCTCACACCGCGGGTGTGGTCGTGCTAGCACCGCGGGTGCGGTGTCTGTTCGCACAATTTCACTAATTTCCTCTCAATGCACCGCGGGTGCTGTATCTCTAACACCGCGGGTGCGGTGTGGCTTCGGCCATGCTTCAAAAATTCCACTCTATATGTCATACATTCTCATGGTTTCAAGTCTCACATCAATGCCAATTGACAATTCTCGAGCCTTACATTTCTCCCCCTCTTAGACAAGAGTTCGTCCTCGAACTCACAAGCAATTATTCATGCAGTTATATACAAAATTGTAAAGTCAAATCGGGAAGAAAGACTCACATCATAAGAATAGCTCGGGATGCCTCTGTCTCATTTCAGACTCTGTCTCCCAAGTTGCTTCCTCGATGCCATGACGACTCCACTAAACCTTCACAAGCGGAATAGTCTTTGTTCTGAGCTGTTTTTCTTTCCGATCAAGAATCTGTATCGGTCGCTCAACATAGCTCAAAGTCTGATCTAACTCGGCTCCATCAGGTTGA
The DNA here is from genome assembly GCF_022965805.1 of Primulina eburnea. Lineage (NCBI taxonomy): Eukaryota > Viridiplantae > Streptophyta > Magnoliopsida > Lamiales > Gesneriaceae > Primulina > Primulina eburnea. The sequence continues at coordinate 14,789,565 of NC_133106.1, read as the reverse complement.
ATGACATGAGAATCATCCGGCATATATTTGCGCAACATCGATACATGAAAAACATCATGTATACCGGACAGTGAAGGAGGAAGAGCAAGTCTGTAAGCTCGATCGCCAATCTTCTCAAGAATCTCATACGGACCGACGTATCTAGGAGACAACATTCCTCGCTTGCCAAATCTGACAACGCCTCTGAAAGGTGAAATCTTCAGAAATACTCTGTCTCCCTGTTCGAATACTAACGGTCTGCGTCTAATATTGGCGTACTTCGCTTGCCTATCCTGTGCCGTCTTCATTCGCTTCTGAATGATCTTCACTTTCTCTGTCATCTCACGAATCATAACAAGCCCCAACACTGGTTCCTCAGAAATATCATCCCAGTACAACGGAGATCGGCACCTCTTTCCATATAAAGCTTCGAACGGTGCCATCTCAATGCTAGTCTGATAGCTGTTGTTGTATGAAAACTCACACAACGGCAATGAATCTTGCCAACTAGTAACAAAATCTAGTACTACAGCTCTCAGCATGTCCTCTAAAGTCTGGATAGTCCGCTCTGACTGTCCGTCTGTCTGAGGATGATAAGCAGTGCTCAGGTGTAAAGTCGTACCCAAAGCCTGCTGCAGGCTGTGCCAAAAGTGAGAAGTGAATCGTGGATCCCGATCTGATATGATCGACTTCGGCACACCGTGTAATCTGACGACCTCTCTGACATACAACTCTGCCATCTGATCGTGTCGATAGGTCATTCTGTACGGAATAAAGCACGCTGATTTGGTTAATCTGTCACTGATGACCCAAATCGAATCACAACCACGGGATGATCGAGGTAACTTCGTCACAAAGTCCATGAAAATGTGGTCCCATTTCCATTCAGGAACAGACAAACTCTGAAGTAAACTTCCGGGCTTCTTTCTCTCTGCCTTCACCTGCTGGCAATTCAGGCACTTAGACACAAATTCTGCAATGTCTGTCTTCATCTGCTTCCACCAGAATTGTGTCTTCAAGTCGTTATACATCTTCCTGCCACCAGGATGAATGCTGAACCGAATACAGTGTGCCTCCGACATGATCTGTCGTCTCAAATCTGAAATCTCTGGCACTACTAAGCGGTTATTCACATATAGAACAGAATCTCTGACCTGATATTCTGAGATATGTCCAACTCTGACCATATCAATCGATCTCTGCACACTCGGATCAGTCCTCTGCGCTTCTTTGATCCTCAAAATCAGATCTGGCTCAATCTGAATCGCAGCAAGTCGCAGCGGTCTACTCTCTGTATCAAATATCAATCCAGACAAGCAACAATCTTCCACTAAACTCGATACACCTACAGTCGACAAGGAAAGAGCACATACCTTTCGACTCAAGGCGTCTGCCGCTGCATTCGATTTTCCTGGATGGTATTTGATCTCGCAATCAAAATCTTTCAGCAGATCAAGCCATCGTCGCTGCCTCATATTCAACTCTGACTGAGAAAAGAGATACTTCAGGCTCTTATGATCGGAATAGATCTCAAATTTCTCGCCATATAGATAATGACGCCAGATCTTGAGTGCAAAAACAATCGCCGCCAATTCGAGATCATGAATCGGATAACGAGTCTCGTGCGGCTTCAGCTGTCTAGAGGCGTATGCTATCACGTGCCCTCGCTGCATAAGAACACATCCTAACCCTCTGTGAGATGCGTCACAGTATACAACGAACTCACCTGTACCTGCAGGAATCGTCAAGACAGGCGCACTAGTCAGCCTCTTCTTCAGCTCTACAAAACTGGCTTCACAATCTTCGGACCACACAAATGGCATATTCCTCTGTGTCAACTGGGTGATAGGCTTCGCTATACTGGAGAAATCTCGAATAAAACGACGATAATACCCGGCTAGACCCATGAAACTGCGTATCTCAGGCACAGAAGTCGGTCTCGGCCAACTGATAACAGCCTCAACTTTACTCGGATCTACCGCAATACCATCTCCCGATATAATGTGCCCCAAGAAGACAACCTGTCTCAGCCAGAATTCACACTTGGACAGTTTGGCATACAACTGCTCTTTTCTTAAAGTCTTCAATACGATCCTCAGATGATCTGCATGCTCAGTCAAACTCTTCGAATACACCAAAATGTCGTCAATAAACACAATTACAAAATCATCTAAATATCTCTGAAAAATGCGGTTCATCAAACTCATGAACACCGCAGGTGCATTCGTCAAACCGAAAGCCATAACAACAAACTCGTAATGCCATACCTGGTTCGGAATGCAGTCTTCGGAATATCAACGTCTCTAACTCGGAGCTGATGATACCCTGATCTCAAATCAATCTTCGAATATACCGAAGATCCCTGTAACTGATCAAACAGATCGTCGATGCGAGGCAAAGGATACTTGTTCTTCACTGTTGCCTTATTCAGCTGCCTATAATCATTACACAGTCGCATCGAACCATCTTTCTTTCTAACGAAAAGCACCGGAGCACCCCAAGGAGATACACTGGGTCTGATATATCCCTTGGACAAAAGATCCTCCAACTGTGCTTTCAACTCTTTCAGCTCTATCGGTGCCATCCTATACGGAGCTCTCGAAATAGGAACAGAACCGGGCATAAGATCTATGCTGAAATCAACCTCTCGAACCGGAGGCAACCCTGGAATCTCATCAGGAAAAACATCTGCAAACTCGCAAACCACTGGCAAATCTGCCAATGCTGGGCTCGACTTCAGTAAATCTACTGAATATACGAGAAAGCCCTCTGCTCCTCTCTGAAGCAGTCTACTCATAGTCAGAGCAGATACTAAGGGAATCCGAGATCTGGAACCCTTGCCGTAGAATTTCCACTCGTCTGTCATCTCGGGTCTGAATCTGACAATCTTGTGGAAACAATCTACCGTGGCCCTGTACTTGGTCAACATGTCTATACCAACTATACAGTCAAAATCAGCTAAACCAAGTACTACACAATCAAGATCAATCTCATGCCCCTCAAACTGAAGCATACAGTGTCTAACAGTAGTCACAGATATCAAACCACTTCCCAACGGAGAAGTTATAGATACTACAGTCGACAACGACTCAACAGGCAATGAATATCTCAATGCAAAATGTTCAGATATGAATGTATGAGATGCCCCTGTGTCTATCAACACATATGCAGGATAACCGCAAAGAAAACAGTTACCTGCAATGACGTCATCTGGCGCCTCCTGCGCCTGTTCCTCTGTCAGGGCAAAAACACGTGCCTGCTGTCTGGGAGGCTGACTCACCGTCTGACTACCTCCTGGTCTCTGCTGGGTCTGTGTAGAGGGTGGCTGGAAGGAGTGTACAGAAGATGCCTGTCTCTCCATCTGTGGCGCTGGTGCTGATGATCCGGTGCTCTGGAATCGTTGTGCACCTCTCTGGGGACAAACTCTGGCGAAATGTCCCTGTTGCCTACAGATGTTGCAGCGTCCCAGAACTCCTTGACACTGCTCCGTCGCATGTCGCCCTCCGCACGAACCACAGTATGCGCCACTATACTCTGACCCCTGACCTCTCTGTCGAGATCCACTCGAACTCGATGAACTACTCCCAGATTTCTTAAACTGTTTGCCTTTAGCCTTCAGAAATTCCTTCTTACCACTACCACTAGCTCCGCTGTCAAAACGAGGAGGAGGTGGTGGAAACTGTATGGTAGTAGGCTGTGGCGGTCTCTGCCCCTGAACACCGTAGGAAGCCCCTCGCTGCCTGATCAAGCCAGCCTCTGCTCCCTTTGCTCGGTTCAGTGCCTCTGAAAAAGTACTAGGCCGGCCCGTGTTTACCAAAGTAAAGACATCGGGATTCAGCCCGTTGATGAACTGATCGGCCACTGCCTCATCGTTCCCGGCCACATGCGGTGCAAATCGTAGCAATGCAGAAAATTTAGCAACATACTCCTCGATGTTCCACTGTCCCTGCTTCAGATTCGCAAATTCAGCTCCCTTATCTTTCCGGTAGGAGACGGGGAAGAAGCGCTGATAGAATTCATCTTTGAAGACTTTCCACGTGATGTCAATGCCTCGGTGCTCCAAGGCTCTCTTCGTAGTCAACCACCAGCTCTTGGCAACCTCCTGCATCTGATGCCCTATCAGTTTCACACGTCGCTCATCAGTATATGCCAAAGACTCAAACAACATCTCGATATCATCAAGCCAGCTCTCGCACTCCACTGCACTCTCTGTGCCCTTCAGGGTAGGCGGATGGAAAGACTGAAATCTCTTCAATAAAGTCTCCATCGGCGTAGCGGTAACATCCATCTGTGCACCGGATGTGCTACCCTGCTCTGGCTGTGGCACTCGTCTAGGCGGCATAAATCTGATTATCAAACTGATTAGTACACAATCAATATCATCTGTCTCAGCCCTCCTCTGATCATATACCTCTGATCGAGAATCGGTTCTGATTCAGGCTTGAAATGCTGTAAATCAATTCAGATACGATACAACATATAATAGGGAAAGCAATAAAGCATGCTAGCATCTCAAAAGCAAGGAAGATGACTCGATCTACCCCGCTCATTCTACTCTATCTCAGTCTACAGAACCTACTGCTCTGATACCACCTGTTGTGGAGACCCGGGCTCTAAATCTATTCTTTTGGGATTTAATTGGATATTTGTTCGAAAATGTGGGTCAAAATTTTGCTTTTAACATTAATTTAAATGTATTAACGAAAGCATCACATGTCTCAATAGAAATTAAACAACGTAATGTACATACAAGTCTGTGCGTACAAACATACACTAGTGTTCAATAACAACTACAAACATAAGTGCTACAAGTCCAGTAGGAAACACTAGGAATCTTCCACGCCCGAGATCTCCACGCTATCAACTCTCTCTTCCTCGTCGTGACCCTGATCCTGCCCCACCTGTTGCCATGCACACATACAGACACGACAACAGCCGGATAACTCCGGTGAGAACATATCCCAGTATAAAACATGGATGCATGCAATGTCATAATCATGTACAAATGCATAGAATATATCAAGTAACATGAATAAAATCTAAACATGTAGAAGAATACAAATCTGTATTCAACATTTAAATCTTGACTCGACTCTTTTCTAATCTAGGGATCCCGGTGTGAATAAGACGGTCTGTCACCTACCCAGCCACTCGGGGCAACGGTACGTCTTATTCCTAGACTTCGGTCAACTCTGTATCGAGGGTCTACACATATAGCAAATCTGCTCCTATGCGTCGATACACCGAAACGTCTAGTTTTGGCAAGTCTGCCAATCTCTCCTATCTCAAGACTCGAATATAAATCAATAAACGAAACATTACATAATCAATGTAATAACAATCTAGTATGTGATTTAGGGAAACTCGTATCAAATCTGAATCGAGTTGTGCAATCCCGTGACCACATGAATTATACCTTTCTTGTCGAATCGTCGGTCGAAGTCTCGAAGTCGGAATGTCACTCTGTCAAAACTAATCTGAAATGACAATATAACAATGCATTCTATCAAGATTTCATATCAAAATCTTGTACAAGTCAATATTCCATCTCGGTAACAATTGACGGCATAACGGCGTATGTCTTTGATACCGGTAACTCAATCTCAACATAACAATATCATAATCAATCCCAACAACTCATAATCTCATCTAAACATCAATCCACCAGCTAGAATCTGTAAAATCTTCACATAATACATGCTGGAATTTCGAACAAAAGCATACGATATCCGAAAATCAATCCGATAGTAAATATAACAAGCTCAAGATATCAAGAACACATATTCTAACTCAAATCTGAATTTCCCCAACATCATTATTTCGAAACATGTTGAAAATAGAAGAAACTTACATCCTTGAATAGCTCTTGTTACAAGGATCACAAATCCGGACTCGAACTTAAAATCAGATGAACAAATCTTGCCTAATATAGTTTCTAGGGTATGAAAACTTGAGGATTCTTGAAGAGGACTCTCGGTTCTTGCATGCTGGAAATCTGAAGAATGAGATGTCATGCCAAGGTATATATATAACATGCCAAGTGTCAACATAAAAATCGAAGGTGGCATTTTCGCATGCAAACCGCGGGTGCGGCAACTCAAGAGCGCGGGTGCGCTGTGCTCACGGAAAATTAATCTAACATTGCAGCACCTAGACCGCGGGTGCGGTCCTTACATGACCGCGGGTGCGGTCGTGCTAGCACCGCGGGTGCGGTGTCTGTTCGCACAATTTCACTAATTTCCTCTCAATGCACCGCGGGTGCTGTATCTCTAACACCGCGGGTGCGGTGTGGCTTCGGCCATGCTTCAAAAATTTCACTCTATATGTCATACATTCTCATGGTTTCAAGTCTCACATCAATGCCAATTGACAATTCTCGAGCCTTATAGCAGCTGCGCACCCGCGCTGCCTTAGGCAGCGCCGGTGCGCTGCGCACCCGCGCTGCAAGGAGGCGCGCGGGTGCGGCGCTTCATATATTTGGCCGAAAAGTGTGGTTCCGAAATGCGATTTTAAGGTTATGAATTGATTTTTATATCAAGGTATTGAGAAATATCTTCATTCTTCATTTTTCCCATTTCTCCCATACGTAACTTCTCTTTCTTCTCCAAAATTCTTTCTTCTAAATCTTCTCCAAGTTCAAAGATTTTGAGGAAATCTTAGCATCTCCTAGTCTAGGTGCTAGCTGCAAGGTAAGATCTTAATTATTTATGGGTTTTGTGAAGAATTGTTGGGTTGGATGGATGCGTTGACTTCATGGATCTAAGTATATATGATGTTAATTCATAGTTTTTATGGTGTTTATTGTTGTAGGGATTCTATTGAGGTCATCTTTGCAATCAAGTGTTGATTGGGTTGTAAGTAGAAGCTATTTCTTGTGCTCACATGATATATATGTATCCAAGCCATGTTTATTGATGTCTAGCTTCTTTTATGGTTATATTATGCCATATTCATTGTTATATATTCAAAGATCCAAGAATTCTATTGATTCCATTGTTAAAGAAGCTAGCAAACTATTGTGCCTATCAAGTGTTTGATGAATTGTCCCAATAAATTCATATGCTACAATCTTTTGTGCATATCAAGTGTTTGATGAATTGTCCCAATGAATTTCATATGCTACAATCCTTTGTGCATATCAAGTGTTTGATGAATTGTCCCATTGAATTCCATATGCTACAATCCTATGTGCATATCAAGTGTTTGATGAATTGTTTCAATGAATTTCATATGTTCCAATCCAAGGAAATGATAGTAATTCATGCATGTCATTGGCCAATCACATGAAGAGTGTCTCTCACAGCCTGGTATATATTTTCATATATCACAGAGATGCTATACATAGATTATCTCTCACAGTCCGATATATATTTATATATATCAAAAGAGATAATATTCACAAGTCACAGATTACATGTTACATACTATCATTTCATTTCATGGTTATCTCTCACAGTCCGATATATATTTATATATATTAACAGAGATAACATTCACAGATTATAGATCATTGAGCTATTGTTTCATATTCATGCTATGGTATACCATCTATATTATTCTTTCATTATTGTTCATTGAAGATGGTATTGTTCACTTTCATTGCCATTGAGATTTTTCAAGCCAAGCCATATAAATATGTATTTGTTATGTAAAGTTCTCTACTTACTGAGTTTTATCTCATTCCAGTTATTTCATGTGATGCAGGTAATAAAAAGATTTGAAGCAGATTGTCCAAGGAGAAGAAGTCATATAGCTATTGAAAATGGAACAACTTTTATTTGGTTATGTTAATGTTTTATTGGTGTGAGTTGAACATTTAAAGTTTTAAAAATATCATGTATTTTATTATATGTATTTTGGGTATTTGATTTATGATGTATTGAATTTATGTATTGTTTGGTTTGTATTTTATGAAAATGGTTACAATGGATATAAAGTATATTTTCTTTACGATAAATGCTTCCGCTGATGTCAAGTTATATTTCATTTTAAAATAATTTTAAGTGGGGTGTTTCAACTTCTCCGTTGGGAAGTGGTTTGATAGCTGTGACCACGGTTAGACATTGCATCTTACGGTTTGAGGGTCATGAAATTGATCTAGATTGCATAGTACTCGGGTTAGATGATTTCGATTGTATTGTTGGAATTGACATGTTAACAAAGTACAGAGCCACCGTGGATTGTTTCCACAAGATTGTCAGATTCAGATCAGAAATGACAGACGAGTGGAAATTCTACGGAAAGGGTTCCAGATCTCGGATTCCCTTGATTTCGGCTTTGTCCATGAATAAGTTGTTACAGAAAGGAGCAGATGGGTTCCTTGTGTATGCTGTAGATGTACAGAAATCTAGCCCGACATTGGCAGATTTGCCAGTAGTACGGGAATTTGCAGATGTGTTTCCAGAGGAGATTCCAGGGTTACCTCCGGTGCGAGAGGTAGATTTTAGTATTGATTTGATTCCTGGTACCACTCCTATTTGAGAGCTCCGTATAGGATGGCACCAATAGAGTTGAAAGAATTAAAGGCACAGTTGGAAGATCTTCTAGCCAAGGGATATATCCGACCAAGTGTATCTCCTTGGGGCGCTCCGGTGCTATTCGTGCGAAAGAAAGATGGATCGATGCGGTTGTGTATCGATTACAGGCAACTGAATAAGGCAACGATCAAGAACAAATATCCTTTGCCTAGAATTGATGATCTATTTGATCAGTTGCAGGGATCCTCTGTCTATTCTAAGATTGATTTACGTTCTGGGTATCATCAGCTCAGAGTTCGAGATGTAGATATACCGAAGACAGCATTTCGAACCAGGTATGGACATTACGAATTTATTGTCATGCATTTTGGTTTAACAAATGCTCCTGCGGTATTTATGGGCTTGATGAACCAAGTGTTTCAGAGGTATTTGGATGAATTTGTGGTTGTCTTCATTGATGATATTTTGGTATATTCCAAGAACAGAAATGAGCATGCAGAGCATCTCAGAATTGTCTTGAAGACGTTGAGAAACGAGCAACTGTATGCAAAATTGTCAAAGTGTGAGTTTTGGCTGAATCGTGTTGTATTCTTGGGGCATATCATTTCTGGAGATGGTATTTCTGTTGATCCGAGTAAAGTGGAAGCTGTGATCAATTGGCCAAGACCGACTTCGGTACCAGAAATACGCAGTTTCATGGGTCTGGCAGGATACTACCGAAGATTTATCCAAGATTTCTCCAGTATTGCAAAGCCAATCACACAATTGACACAGAAGAATATGTCATTCGTTTGGTCAGAGGAGTGCGAGTCTAGCTTCCTAGAACTGAAGAAAAAGCTGACTAGTGCTCCAGTGTTGACGATACCTTCAGGTACGGGTGATTTCGTTGTCTATTGTGATGCTTCTCACAGAGGTTTGGGATGTGTACTTATGCAGCGGGGTCATGTGATCGCATACGCCTCGAGACAACTGAAGCCACATGAAATACGATACCCCATTCATGATCTGGAATTGGCGGCTATCGTTTTTGCCTTAAAGATTTGGCGTCATTATCTTTATGGCGAGAAATTTGAGATCTATTCAGACCATAAAAGTCTAAAATACTTGTTTTCTCAGTCGGAGTTGAATATGAGGCAGCGCAGATGGCTTGATCTGTTAAAAGACTTTGATTGCGAGATCAAATATTATCCAGGGAAGTCAAATGCAGCAGCGGACGCCTTGAGTCGAAAGGTTTGTTCCCTATCCTTATCGACGATAGGTGTTACAAAGCTAGTTGAAAATTGCTGTATGTCTGGATTAGAATTTGATGCAGACAGTAAGCCACTACGACTTGCTACGATCCAAGTTGAGCCCGATTTGATTATGAGAATCAAAGAAGCACAGAGAAGAGATCAGAATGTGCAGAAATCTATTCAGATGGTCAGATCAGGACATATATCAGAATATCAGGTACGTGATCATGTGTTGTACGTGAATAACCATCTTGTCGTGCCAGATGTTGCAGATTCTGCCAGAGGCACACTGTAGTCGGTTCAGCATTCATCCTGGTGGACGAAAAATGTACAATGACTTGAAGACACAATTCTGGTGGAAACATATGAAATCAGATATTGCAGAATTCGTGTCTAAGTGTTTGAACTGCCAACAGGTAAAAGCTGAAAGGAAGAAGCCCGGAGGGTTACTTCAGAGTTTATCTATTCCAGAATGGAAATGGGATCACATTTCCATGGATTTTGTGACGAAGTTACCTCGATCATCCAGAGGTTGCGATGCGATTTGGGTTATTATTGACAGATTGACCAAATCTGCTTGTTTCATTCCGAACAGAATGACGTATAGACAAGATCAAATGGCGGAGATATATATTCGAGAGGTAGTCAGGTTGCATGGAGTGCCGAAGTCTATCGTATCAGATCGTGATCCACGATTCACTTCTCACTTCTGGCACAGTTTACAGCAGGCTTTGGGTACGACATTACACCTGAGTACTGCTTATCATCCTCAGACAGACGGACAGTCAGAGCGGACTATCCAGACATTAGAGGATATGTTGAGAGCCGTTGTGCTGGATTTTGGCATTAGTTGGCAAGATTCCCTACCTCTTTGCGAATTCTCTTACAATAATAGCTACCAGACGAGCATTGAGATGGCACCGTTTGAAGCTTTATATGGTAAGAAATGCAGATCTCCGCTATATTGGGATGATATCTCAGAAATACCAGAACTGGGGCCAGACATGATTCGTGACATGACTGAGAAGGTGAAAATCATTCAGAAAAGAATGAAGACAGCACAGGATAGGCAAGCAAAGTACGCCAATAACCGACGTAGACCATTAGTATTTGAGGCAGGAGATAGAGTATTCTTGAAGATTTCTCCTTTCAGGGGCGTTGTAAGATTTAGCAAACGCGGGAAACTATCTCCTCGATACATTGGTCCTTACGAGATTCTTGAAAAGATTGGTGATCGAGCTTACAGACTTGCTCTTCCTCCTTCTCTGTCCGGAATACATGATGTGTTTCATGTATCAATGTTACGAAGATATATACCAGATGCTTCTCATGTCATTCAACCTGATGAAGCTGAACTTGATCAGACTTTGAGCTATGTAGAACAACCGATACAGATTCTTGATCGGAAAGAAAAGAATCTCAGAACGAAGATTATTCCACTTGGGAAAGTTCAGTGGAGTCGTCATGGCATTGAATAAGCGACTTGGGAGACAGAGGCATGCATGAAACAGAAACACCCTAAGTTATTTTTGTGACGTAAGTATTTATTCAGCTTTTGATTTTAATGCTGCTTTAAATACCTTGATTGATTTAATTCAAGTTCGAGGACGAGCTTATGTCTTAGAGGGGGAGAAATGTAATGCCCGAGATTCTTGTAGATAATTATAAGAACAGACGGGGCGAAACGATGTGATAAAATATGAAATTTGGAATGTGCAACACCGCACCCGCGGTAGAATTAGACCGCACCCGCGGTGAATGGACAGTAGGGTGCCCAAATTTGAGTTTGCAAGACCGCAACCGCGGTCCTAACCATACCGCACCCGCGGTGCTGAGACCGCACCCGCGGTGTTTACATGACCGCACCCGCGGTCGACTAGTTTGGAAAATGCTAGGGCTGCCGAAGGCACAGCGCACCCGCGCTCTTGCTGATACCGCACCCGCGGTGATGCGTGTTATGCAAAGACATTGACATGTGCTCGAACCATGCAAGATATATATAGATTGCTTCGATTCTTTCTTCATTTCAGCAGAGAGAGGGTCGAAATTCAGAAAGAAAGCTACCATTTCTTTTGATCTTTGGCTTGCGATTTTGTAGGAGTTAGTTATCCAAATTTGAATCTGACTTCGGTTTTGAGCTCCTCTCGTTATTGGCTACGAAGTGATGTAAGTTTTGTTCAGTTCTATCATGTTTCAAGAACTTCATGTAAGGGAAATGCTATTATGATTGTATTTAGTTGTTCTAGTGAAGATTATGAGTTTATAATCGTAAACGGAACGAAGAAATGATATCATATGCAATTTCTATGAGTTTCAGTATGTTTGATGAATAGTTGGGGCAGAATTGTTGGGTTTTAGATTGATATTGTAATGTTTATGAGTTGAGGATGGTATATGTTGTTATCTGTTGAGATTTGGATTGACCGGTGTTAAGAACATATGTCGTTATGCCGTCAAATTGTATCGAGATCACGTAGTGACTTGGATATGTGTTGATTAGATAAGAGATTGATAGATTTTGTATCAACATTTCCATTTCAGATTCGTATTGTCAACCGTGACAGCAACTGTGCGACGAAAGGTATAGTACATGTTTTATTTGGGGAATCACGACTCAAATGAGCTCACATTTGAGTTTCCCAACCAAAATCACATACTTCTTTTATTGTTTATATCTAGATATGATTATGATTGTTTATAGATTTGTTTATAGAACTTGTATACAAATCTTGCTATGCTTTGTTTACAGATCATGTGGCATTGCATTAGAATGATTATGCTTGTTTACAGATTGTGTATTCATGCATTAAGATAGGACAGTCTGGAGATCAGGCAGACTACTAGACGTTCGGCGATATCACAGCTTAGGGGAAGATCACCGCCCCTATTGTAGACGCGGATACAGATCAGGCTGAAGTCTAGGAATAAGACGGTCAGCACCTCGATTGGGAGGGTAGGTGACAGACAGTGCCGTCTTATTCACAACGGGATCCCTAGAGTTCTAGTCGAGTCGCGTCTAGACATGATTAGACTCGCATTGCATGATTATATATGAATGACATTCATATTAGCATGTTTCATGTTTTAGATTGTTTTAATGCATGTATACATGTTTATACTGGGATTTGTTCTCACCGGTTTTCCGGCTGTTGTTATGTCTGTATGTGTGCATAACAACAGGTGGGGCAGGATCTGGGTCGAGACAGAGATGATCGGGTTAGCGTGGAGATCACGGGCGTAGCAGATGAACCAGTAGTTGTCTTTTGTTATGTACTGTATTTTAATACTGGTTAGTTGAGGACATACAGAGCAAGACATGTAATTGTGTTTGTATGTTGTAAATTTAATAAAGAACTTATGTTTGTTTAGTTACATTTGATTTAATGTAAAAAGCGAAAAATTAACCCCTATTTTAGAATAACGATCCATTTAATCCCAAGAAAAAGAATTAGAGCCCGGGTCCCCACATGAAAGGAAGATGTTAGGACCAGAGTTGGTTCAACAAATGGTTGATGTTGTAGCATTGATTCGAGAAAGAATGAAAACTGCCCAGTTCCGACAGAAAAGCTATGCAGATGTTCGAAGAAGGCCTTTGGCATTCGAGGTAGGTGATCACGTATTTGTTAAGATAGCTCCTCTCAAGCGATTTATGAGATTTGGAAAGAAGGAAAAGCCGAGTCCTCGTTTTATTGGACCTTTCGAGATTCTTGATAGAATTAGCGAGCGAGCTTATCGAGTGGTTTTGCCTCTGGATTTGGATAGAGTGCATAATTTATTTCATGTCTCAATGATTCGTAAATATGTATCGAATCCAACTCATGTGCTTCGTCATGAACCACTACACTTAACGCGAAATTTAAGTTATCATGAACGGCCGGTACAAATACTGGATCGAAAGGTTAAAGTGCTTAGAAATAAAGAAATTGGGATCGTGAAGGTGTTATGGAGTAATCATATCATTGAAGAAACAACAAGGGAACTTGAGGAAGAGATGAAGCAACGTTATCCTTGCTTGTTTACGTCTTGAGGTAAATTTCGGGGGCAAAATTTTTATAAGGGGAGGAGAATTGTAATAGCCGATCGTTCATGTCTTTTATTATGAATTACGGTATTTTTATTGTGATGGTTTATGGCTTTACATTATGATATGAATGGTAATGAATGTTATAATATGAAATAGATAATGGATGGGTAGAATAGAAGGTTGAATTTGAGTTAAATAGGTAATGGAAGTGCTGAAACGGTATGAAACTGTGGCAGTAGTTGTGGTTTTTAGCGTAATGTTTTGTATATTGATCCAATTGATGTGAGGCCTCTTTCATTAAAAAGATAAGATATAAGGCTATAATTTTTGTGTTTTGAGTTTCGTTCTTATCATTGTGGAACATAGGCCGAAAGCGCCCCGAAGTGTGTCGTGCGTATCGTCGTTCCTACAATGACACATGTTGGGAGAATGGGCATAATTTTTTATTCAGACCTCCAAATGACCTGAACTTAGTGGGAGATTCAAGAAAAGACCTAGTGCTACAACTTTCCTGTTTACCACTTTTTCAAATTCCGAAGGGAAGAGGCGTTTCGGAAGCAATATTTATAGTGGCTGTGCGCAGAGTGGCGCCCGAGCGGTAAGATTTGACCGCCCGAGCGTGCCCCGTTCTGAATTTTTGAGTTTTGGGCAGTAAGTTCGTCGCTAGGGCAGTAATATGTGACCGCCCGAGCGCCCAGCAAGTTAAAAAGCGTGTTTTGGTGTTTGGGAAGGCATAAAATCGAATGGGATCATCTTTGTACTCATTTTCCTTCTCTTCTTTTCTCTCCATCGGTTTAGAGCTAGGGTTCTTCCATTTTTCTTCTTCCCCTCCTATCATCTCTTGATTTATTCCTTCAATCCAAGTTGTCATCTTCATCTAAGCTAAGAGAAGTATCAAGGTAAGCTATTACTTAGTCTTGTTCTTAGATTCCTTGAGTTGTAAGTTTGTATTGGTAAATTTTCGACTTCCGGGGGATTGAAAGCTTAATTGTATGTTATGTTTAATATGTAATTTGAATTGAATTACATTACATTTCCGCTTTGTATTTTTAAAAAAAAAAAATTAGACCCTGTTTATTATAAATGATTAAATATTCCTAACAGGGATTAAGGAATGAATTAGCGTCCGGGTCCCCACAACAGGTGGTATCAGAGCTGTAGGTCCTTGAACTGTATGTTCCTTAGCACTGAGATAGAGGAGAGTCAGCGGGGTAGATTGAGTTTTCTTATTTGCTTTTGATTGATATCATGTGATTTCTTAAACTGTTGCTTGACATTGTATATGCTAGCATGCTAAGTACGATTTACTATTTTTAAATGTATGTTACCTGAATATCTGAATTGATTTGGTAATATATCTGATTTGAAAATGAATCAGAACCAATTTTTTATCAGAGTTAAGCTGATCATAAAGGGACTGAGATTGATTTATCTCCTGTGACTACTGACTCTTATAATCATCAGATATACCTCCTAGAAGAATTCCAGATAGGGGTAGTACTTCGTCTGATCAGATAGATGTATCAGAAACTCATATGGAAATACGGTTGAAAGAGTTTCAGTTATTTCAGCCGCCGATTCTGAATGGTATCGAGACGTCGGAAGATTGTGAGAACTGGTTTGATGACATAGAAATACTGTTCGATTTACTTGATTGTACAGATGAACAAAGACTTAAAATGGTGCCTAACCAGTTACGAGAAGCCGTCAGGAGTTGGTGGATTACAAGTAAAAGAATGTTAGAACAGAGAGGTACAGTGATTTCGTGGGAAATATTCAGAACTGAATTTTATCGAAGATTTTTCTCAGTTTCGTACCGAGAGGACAAGAAAGCAGAATTTGAGAATTTGAGGCAAGGTCAACTGAATATTGAAGAGTATGTTGCTAAATTCTCTACTCTACTGCGTTTTGCTCCTCATGTAACTGGGAATGATGAAGCTGTAGCGGATCAGTTCATCAGAGGATTGAACTCGGAGATAGTTGCATTGATGAATATGCAGTGACCTTACCATTTTGCTGATGCCTTGAGTAGGGCGAAAAGAGCGGAGGCGAGTCTGATTAGACAACTAGAAAGGTTGTGTGCGATGCAACCCCAGACACAGCTATTCCCTCTCTGATTCGATCGCGGAAGCACAAGTGGAAAGCAAGATTTGCTGAAAGCTCAAAAGAAGCCATTCAAGAAGTTAGGGAGTGGTTCCTCTAGCTCCAGTGGTTCTAGCACGAATTATACTGCAGGACTTGTGGAGGAAGACATTCCACGGAGCAATGCCAAGGAGTAATTAGTAGTTGCCGTATCTGCCGACAGTCTGGAAACTTTGCTAGAGTCTGTCCACAGAGAGGTTCCCGAAGATTTCAGGGAGCAGGATCATCTGGTGGGAGTTGTGGGGACCCGGGCTCTAACTCTATTCTTTTGGGATTTAATTGGATCTTTGTTCGAAAATGTGGGTCAAAATTTTGCTTTTAATTTTAATTCAAATGTACTAACTAAAGAATAACATATCTCGATAGAAATTAAACAACGTAATGTACATACAAGTCTGTTCGTACAACATACACTAGTGTTCACATGACAACTACAGACATAAGTAGTACATGTTCCATAAGAAAACACTAGTAATCTGCAATGCCCGAGATCTCCACGCTATCATCATCTCTCATCTAGCTCGTGACCCTGATCCTGCCCCACCTGTTGCCATGCACACATACAGACACGACAACAGCCGGATAACTCCGGTGAGAACATATCCCAGTATAAAACATGGATGCATGCAATGTAATAAATCATGTACAATGCATAACATAAATCAAGTAACATGAATATACATCTAAACATGTAGTAGAATACAAATCTGTTTTCGACAATTCACAACTTGACTCGACTCTTTTCTAATCTAAGGATCCCGGTGTGAATAAGACGGTCTGTCACCTACCCAGCCACTCGGGGCAACGGTACGTCTTATTCCTAGACTTCGGTCAACTCTGTATCGAGGGTCTACACATATAGCAAATCTGCTCCTATGCGTCGATACACCGAAACGTCTAGTTTTGGCAAGTCTGCCAATCTCTCCTATCTCAGGACTCGAATATAAATCGATAAACAAGGCATTACATAATCAATGTAATAACAATCTAGTATGTGATTTAGGGAAACTCGTATCAAATCTGAATCGAGTTGTGCAATCCCGTGACCACATGAATTATACCTTTCTTATCGAATAGTCGGTGTCGTAGTCGAAGTCTCGAGTTCACAATAGCCAATACAAATCTGAAATGGCATAAACAATGTGCACTTCAATCATATACATCTCAAGCAAATCAATATACAAAGCTAACATCGGTTTCAATGCAATTCGACGGCGTAACGGCATAATTCTTCGATACCGATAACTCAAGAATATCATACTCGATCATAATCAACTCATAAACTCATCAACCTCAATACATAAGCTGAAATCTGTACCATTTTACCGTAATACATGCTGGAAACTAACAATCTTAGCAAATAACATCCGTTTCTTGATGCGGTTACGAATATACCATGCTCAATACCTCAAGAACACAATCTAATTAACATATTACAATTTCTCCAACATCTATATTTCGAAATAGGCTGGAATGGAACAATACTTACATCCTTTGATAGCCCTTGACGAGGTGAGTTCAAAACCGAAGTCGGATCTAAAATCGGATAACCGGAAATAGCAAAATCTCAAGTGCAAAGATCAAAAGAATGAAAGCTCCTCCCAAACCTTCTCTCGGTTCTTGTTCTGAATAGTTTACTGAAATGAAGACACATATCATATATTGCATGCAAAAGGGACGAGTGTTCATGTTTTTCAAACGACACGCACTACCGCGGGTGCGGTAGCATAAGGGCGCGGGTGCGCTGTGCTCACGGCGAGTTCATCCAAAAATGCAGCACCTAGACCGCGGGTGCGGTCCTTACATGACCGCGGGTGCGGTCTCACACCGCGGGTGCGGTCGCGCTAATACCGCGGGTGCGGTGTCTGTTCGCAAAATTCCACTAATTTCTGTCACCTACACCGCGGGGGCGGTAGTCTTAGCACCGCGGGTGCGGTGTGGCTTCGGCCCTGCTGCTCAAAATCTCATAATTGTACATTCTTATCTCTACAAGTCTAACATCCATGCCAATTGACAATTCTCGAGCCTTACATTTCTCCCCCTCTTAGACAAGAGTTCGTCCTCGAACTCACAAGCAATTACTCATGCAAGTATATACAAAATTGTAAAGTTAACACGGGAAGAAAAACTCACATCATAAGAATAACTCGGGATGCCTCTGTCTTATCTCAGACTCTGTCTCCCAAGTTGCTTCCTCGATGCCATGACGACTCCATTGAATCTTCACTAACAGAATAGTCTTCGTCCTGAGCTTCTTTTCTTTCCGATCAAGAATCTGTATCGGTCTTTCAACGTAGCTCAAGGTCTGATCCAGCTCGGCTTCGTCAGGTTGAATGACATGAGAATCATCTGGCATATATCTGCGCAACATCGATACATGAAAAACGTCATGTATACCGGACAATGAAGGAGGAAGCGCAAGTCTGTAAGCTCGATCGCCAATCTTCTCAAGGATTTCATACGGACCGACGTATCTAGGAGACAACTTTCCTCGCTTGCCAAATCTGACAACGCCTCTGAAAGGTGAAATCTTCAGAAATACTCTGTCTCCCTGTTTGAATACTAACGGTCTACGTCTAAAATTGGCGTACTTCGCTTGCCTATCCTGTGCCGTCTTCATTCGTTTCTGAATGATCTTCACTTTTTCTGTCATCTCACGAATCATATCAGGCCCTAACTCTGGTACCTCAGAAATATCATCCCAGTACAACGGAGATCTGCACTTCTTTCCGTATAAAGCTTCGAACGGTGCCATCTCTATGCTCGTCTGATAGCTGTTGTTGTATGAAAATTCACACAACGGCAATGAATCTTGCCAACTAGTACCAAAATCTAGTACTACAGCTCTCAGCATGTCCTCTAAAGTCTGGATAGTCCGCTCTGACTGTCCGTCTGTCTGAGGATGATAAGCAGTGCTCAGGTGTAAAGTCGTACCTAAAGCCTGCTGCAAGCTATGCCAAAAGTGAGAAGTGAATCGTGGATCACGATCTGATACGATCGACTTCGGCACACCATGCAATCTGACGACCTCTCTGACATACAACTCGGCCATCTGATCATGTCGATAGGTCATTCTGTACGGAATGAAACAGGCAGATTTGGTCAATCTGTCAATGATGACCCAAATCGAATCACAGCCCCGTGATGATCGAGGTAACTTCGTCACGAAGTCCATGGAAATGTGGTCCCATTTCCATTCAGGAACAGACAAACTCTGAAGTAAACCTCCGGGCTTATTTCTCTCTGCCTTCACCTGCTGGCAATTCAGGCACTTAGACACAAATTCTGCAATGTCTGTCTTCATCTGCTTCCACCAGAATTGTGTCTTCAAGTCGTTATACATCTTCCTGCCACCAGGATGAATGCTGAACCGACTACAGTGTGCCTCTGACATGATCTGTCGTCTCAAATCTGAAATCTCTGGCACTACTAAGCGGTTATTCACATACAGAACAGAATCTCTGACCTGATATTCTGATATATGACCAGCTCTGACCATATCAATCGATCTCTGCACGCTCAGATCAGTTCTTTGTGCTTCTTTGATCCTCGAAATCAGATCTGGCTCAATTTGGATCACAGCAAGTCGCAACGGTCTATTCTCTGTATCAAATGTCAATCCAGACAAGCAACAATCTTCCACTAAATTCGATACACCTATAGTCGACAAGGACAGAGCACATACCTTTCGACTCAAGGCGTCTGCCGCTGCATTCGACTTTCCTGGATGGTACTTGATTTCGCAATCAAAATCTTTCAGCAGATCAAGCCATCGTCGCTGCCTCATGTTCAACTCTGACTGAGAAAAGAGATATTTCAGGCTCTTATGATCGGAATAGATCTCAAATTTCTCGCCATACAGATAGTGACGCCAGATCTTGAGTGCAAATACAATCGCCGCCAATTCAAGATCATGAATCGGATAACGGGTCTCGTGTGGCTTCAGCTGTCTAGAGGCGTACGCTATCACGTGTCCACGCTGCATAAGAACACATCTCAGCCCTCTGTGAGATGCATCACAATATACAACGAACTCACCTGTACCGGTAGGAATCGTCAAGATAGGCGCACTAGTCAGCCTCTTCTTCAGCTCAATAAAACTGGCTTCACAATCTTCGGACCACACAAATGGCATATTCTTCTGGGTCAACTGAGTGATAGGCTTCGCTATACTGGAGAAATTTTGGATGAAACGTCGATAATACCCGGCTAGACCCATGAAACTGCGTATCTCTGGCACAGAAGTCGGTCTCGGCCAACTGATAACAGCCTCAACTTTATTCGGATCTACCGCAATACCATCTCCAGATATAATATGCCACAAGAAGACAACCTGTCGCAACCAGAATTCACACTTGGACAGTTTGGCATACAACCGCTCATTTCTCAAAGTCTTCAACACAATTCTCAGGTGATCTGCATGCTCAGTCAAACTTTTCGAATACACCAAAATGTCGTCAATAAACACAATCACAAATTCATCTAAATATCTCTGAAAAATGCGGTTCATCAAACTCATAAACACCGCAGGTGCATTCGTCAAACCGAAAGGCATAACCACAAACTCGTAATGTCCATACCTGGTTCGGAATGCAGTCTTCGGAATATCAACATCTCTAACTCGGAGCTGATGATACCCTGATCTCAAATCAATCTTCGAGTATACCGAAGATCCCTGTAGCTGATCAAATAAGTCGTCGATGCGAGGCAAAGGATACTTGTTCTTCACAGTCGCCTTGTTCAACTGCCTATAATCAATACACAATCGCATCGAACCATCTTTCTTTCGAACGAAAAGCACCGGAGCACCCCAAGGAGATACACTGGGTCTGATATATCCCTTGGACAAAAGATCTTCCAACTGTGCTTTCAACTCTTTCAGTTCTATCGGTGCCATCCTATACGGAGCTCTCGAAATAGGAACAGAACCGGGCATAAGATCTATGCTGAAATCAACCTCTCGAACAGGAGGCAACCCTGGAATTTCATCAGGAAAAACATCTGCAAACTCGCAAACCACTGGCAGATCTGCCAATGCTGGGCTCGACTTCAGTAGGTCTACTGAATATACGAGAAAGCCCTCTGCTCCTCTCTGAAGCAATCTACTCATAGTCAGAGCATATACTAAGGGAATCCGAGATCTGGAACCCTTGCCGTAAAATTTCCACTCGTCTGTCATTTCGGGTCTGAATCTGACAATCTTGTGGAAACAATCTACAGTGGCCCTGTACTTGGTCAACATGTCTATACCAACTATACAGTCAAAATCAGCTAAACCAAGTACTACACAATCAAGATCAATCTCATGCCCCTCAAACTGAAGCATACAGTGTCTAACAGTAGTCACAGATATCAAACCACTTCCCAACGGAGAAGCTATAGACACTACTGTCGACAACGACTCAACAGGCAATGAATGTCTCAATGCAAAATGTTCAGATATAAATGTATGAGATGCCCCTGTGTCTATCAACACATATGCAGGATAACCGCAAAGAAAACAGTTACCTGCAATGACGTCATCTGGCGCCTCCTGCGCCTGCTCCTCTGTCAGGGCAAAAACACGTGCCTGCTGTCGGGGAGGCTGACTCACAGTCTGACTACCTCCTGGTCTTTGCTGAGTCTGTGTGGAGGGTGGCTGAAAGGAGTGTACAGAAGATGCCTGTCTCTCCATCTGTGGCACTGGTGCTGATGACCCTGTGCTCTGGAATCGTTGTGCACCTCTCTGGGGACAAACTCTGGCGAAGTGTCCCTGTTGCCTACAGATGTTGCAGCGTCCCAGAACTCCTTGACACTGCTCCGTCGCATGTCGCCCTCCACATGAACCACAGTATGCGCCACTGTAATCTGACCCCTGACCTCTCTGTCGAGATCCACTCGAACTCGATGAACTGCTCCCGGATTTCTTAAATTGTTTGCCTTTAGCCTTCAGAAATTCCTTCTTACCACTACCACTAGCTCCGCTGTCAAAACGAGGAGGAGGTGGTGGAAACTGTACGGTAGTAGGCTGTGGCGGTCTCTGCCCCTGAACACCGTAGGAAGCCCCTCGCTGCCTGATCAAGCCAGCCTCTGCTCCCTTCGCTCGATTCAATGCCTCTGAAAAAGTACTAGGCCGGCCCGTGTTCACCAAAGTGAAAACATCCGGATTTAGTCCGTTGATGAATTGATCGGCCACTGCCTCGTCGTTTCCGGCCACATGCGGTGCAAATCGTAGCAAAGCAGAAAATTTAGCCACATACTCCTCGATGTTCCACTGTCCCTGCCTCAGATTCGCAAATTCAGCTCCTTTATCTTTTCGGTAGGAGACGGGGAAGAAGCGCTGATAGAACTCATCTTTGAAGACTTTCCACGTAATGTCAATGCCTCGGTGCTCCAAGGCTCTCTTCGTAGTCAACCACCAGCTCTTGGCAACCTCCTGCATCTGATGCCCTATCAGTTTCACACGCCGCTCATCAGTATATGCCAAAGACTCAAACAACATCTCGATATCATCAAGCCAGCTCTCGCACTCCACTGCACTCTCTGTGCCCTTCAGGGTAGGCGGATGGAAAGACTGAAATCTCTTCAATAAAGTCTCCATCGGCGTAGCGGTAACATCCATCTGTGCACCGGACGTGCTACCCTGCTCTGGCTGTGGCACTCGTCTAGGCGGCATAAATCTGATTATCAAACTGATTAGTACACAACCAAAATCATCTGTCTCAGCCCTCCTCTGATCATAGACTCTGATCGAGAATCGGTTCTGATTCGAGCTTGAAATGCTGTAAATCAATTCAGATAATACAACACCACATATAATAGGGAAAGCAATAAACCATGCTAGCATCTCAAAAGCAAGGAAGATGACTCGATCTACCCCGCTCATTCTATTCTATCTCAGTCTACAGAACCAACTGCTCTGATACCACCTGTTGTGGGGACCCGGGCTCTAACTCTATTCTTTTGGGATTTAATTGGATCTTTGTTCGAAAATGTGGGTCAAAATTTTGCTTTTAATTTTAATTCAAATGTACTAACTAAAGCATAACATATCTCAATAGAAATTAAACAACGTAATGTACATACAAGTCTGTTCGTACAACATACACTAGTGTTCACATGACAACTACAAACATAAGTAGTACATGTTCCATAAGAAAACACTAGTAATCTGCAATGCCCGAGATCTCCACGCTATCATCATCTCTCATCTAGCTCGTGACCCTGATCCTGCCCCACCTGTTGCCATGCACACATACAGACACGACAACAGCCGGATAACTCCGGTGAGAATATATCCCAGTATAAAACATGGATGCATGCAATGTAATAAATCATGTACAATGCATAACATAAATCAAGTAACATGAATATACATCTAAACATGTAGTAGAATACAAATCTGTATTCGACAATTCACAACTTGACTCGACTCTTTTCTAATCTAGGGATCCCGGTGTGAATAAGACGGTCTGTCACCTATCCAGCCACTCGGGGCAACGGTACGTCTTATTCCTAGACTTCGGTCAACTCTGTATCGAGGGTCTACATATATAGCAAATCTGCTCCTATGCGTCGATACACCGAAACGTCTAGTTTTGGCAAGTCTGCCAATCTCTCCTATCTCAGGACTCGAATATAAATCGATAAACAAGGCATTACATAATCAATGTAATAACAATCTAGTATGTGATTTAGGGAAACTCGTATCAAATCTGAATCGAGTTGTGCAATCCCGTGACCACATGAATTATACCTTTCTTATCGAATAGTCGGTGTCGTAGTCGAAGTCTCGAGTTCACAATAGCCAATACAAATCTGAAATGGCATAAACAATGTGCACTTCAATCATATACATCTCAAGCAAATCAATATACAAAGCTAACATCGGTTTCAATGCAATTCGACGGCGTAACGGCATAATTCTTCGATACCGATAACTCAAGAATATCATACTCGATCATAATCAACTCATAAACTCATCAACCTCAATACATAAGCTGAAATCTGTACCATTTTACCGTAATACATGCTGGAAACTAACAATCTTAGCAAATAACATCCGTTTCTTGATGCGGTTACGAATATACCATGCTCAATACCTCAAGAACACAATCTAATTAACATATTACAATTTCTCCAACATCTATATTTCGAAATAGGCTGGAATGGAACAATACTTACATCCTTTGATAGCCCTTGACGAGGTGAGTTCAAAACCGAAGTCGGATCTAAAATCGGATAACCGGAAATAGCAAAATCTCAAGTGCAAAGATCAAAAGAATGAAAGCTCCTCCCAAACCTTCTCTCGGTTCTTGTTCTGAATAGTTTACTGAAATGAAGACACATATCATATATTGCATGCAAAAGGGACGAGTGTTCATGTTTTTCAAACGACACGCACTACCGCGGGTGCGGTAGCATAAGGGCGCGGGTGCGCTGTGCTCACGGCGAGTTCATCCAAAAATGCAGCACCTAGACCGCGGGTGCGGTCCTTACATGACCGCGGGTGCGGTCTCACACCGCGGGTGCGGTCGCGCTAATACCGCGGGTGCGGTGTCTGTTCGCAAAATTCCACTAATTTCTGTCACCTACACCGCGGGGGCGGTAGTCTTAGCACCGCGGGTGCGGTGTGGCTTCGGCCCTGCTGCTCAAAATCTCATAATTGTACATTCTTATCTCTACAAGTCTAACATCCATGCCAATTGACAATTCTCGAGCCTTACAGGAGTGATCGAGGAACAGACCCAGGACACATGTGATGACATAGTGGCAGATACTAATCTTTTATGATTATGTTGCATATGTATTGATATGTACTAATGCATTCTCGACGATTATCTTTCATTGAGTTGCATTGATATATGCTTTATCTATTGGGTCTGTATTTACTATAGTATTGAGCTTGGCACCTTTTGGGGAGAGGAATTGATATCAGTGAATTCTGTAATATATTGTATACTACAGTAAGATGAGAATGAGATTGAATTAAATTATGTTGTACTTGTGTTGTCTGATTTTGACCGCATTATTGATACCGATATACTAACAAGTACAAAGAGGTTGTAATTTCTTGCCAGGAGATGGTAAGATTCAGATTGGAAATGAATGGAGAATGAATGATATACGATAAGGATTCTCGATTTTAAATTCCTTGATATCTATATTATTAATGAATCCATGATTTATCGAAAGGAATTGAGTAATTCCTTATGTATTCAGTTAATTACTGAAGTTGAACCTATCAAGGATTGATTTACTAGTAGCAAGAAGTTTGTTATCATCTTTCAGATGAGATTTCAGGGTTGTCCTGTATCAGGGAGAATGATTTCAGCCTTGATTCGATACCAGCGTATGATTGAATTGAATCGAACAGTGGAAATTTGTATTGAACATTCTGGGAACTGAGATTGTTGTATACAGAATTGTTTGGAAAGGAATCTCGATTGTAACGGATTTTATTCAGAGTCTATGATATCTGAAGATAATATACTGATTGAGTATAGCACAGTTGAGATCGTGATCAGTGGCTGAAAACGACATTGAATATGGCAGAACATCAGAAATGTCAGAAATTGCGTCTTATAAGTTTATTAGATCCGTATTGCGTATTGTTATTTTGAATCTGATTCGATATTACTGTTATTCTGAATCCGTATTTGATACCGATTGTTATGAACCGTTGAGATATACAGTTCAAGCCGACTCAGAGCTGATTTTGAAGATTAAAGCAGTTCAGAAGTTTGATCCGACTGTCCAGATCTGATTTCGATAGTCAGAACAGTGTGTCTGTGGGGACCCGGACGCTAATTCATTCCTTAATCGTCGTTAGGAATAAGTCAAACAATTATAATAAACAGGGTCTAAATTAATTTTTTTTTTCTTAAATTATACAGCGGAAACGTAATGTAATTAAATTCAAATTACATATTAAACATAACATACAATTATTGTATGATCTACAATAATCTAACTAGGTTCGACTACAAGTCAGTGCTGAATCCTAAGCTGCTTCAAAGCCCGGATCTCCACGCTATCTAGTCCAGCCTCGTTCTCTTCTTGACCCTGATCCTAGCCCACCTGTTGCCATGCACACATACAAACAAGACAACAGCCGGATAACTCCGGTGAGATATAAATATCCCAGTATAAATCATGTATACATGCAATCATAAAACCATATAAAAGCATATAACAGAAAATCATATCCCATATCAAAATCATGACATGAAATAATAACAAGAATAAATCATATTCTAAACATGTACCCTATTCAGGAACATAATCAATATCAAGAATAATTCCTATTCTAAACCTGTACCAATATCAGGAACAGCAAGGAACATGAACCATATTCAGGAACAAAAATCAATATTAATCAATACAATAAGATATAACTGTCACTCAGTCCAGTGACTCTACATTTTAGACTAGACTCAATCCTAGCCTAGGGATCCCGGTTTCCAGACATTGGCATTCCATATCGACCAACAGTAATAGAAAAGACTCCAGTTCTATCCACGTCGATATAGTATCGATCACCAGTAATAGAGAAGCTCTGTTTCTATCCACACCAGTATAGTATCGATCAACAGTAATAGAAGAAACTCCGATTCTATCCACATCGATCAACAGTAATAGAAGAAGTTATAATTCTATCCACATCGATACAATACTGATCACCAGTAATAGAAGGAGCTCTAATCCTATCCACATCGATAGCCAATTATCCAGTAACAGACTATGGCACTTCCGCCAATACAATATCTTATGACATCGTGCAATGTGCCCGTGGTGATCCCACCACTATCAGGCACTTCTGTCATAAGACTATTCGTCTAACACCTGTCATCTATATCTCAAGAGAACGAGTATATCAATCAATTCATTGCAAATGTCAATGCAATAAATAAAGTATGTGATTAAGGGAAACTCGAGCCAAACCGTACTCGAGTTGTGCAATCCCAACTCCACATTAATTTATACCTTTATCTCCTCGCTCAGAAGAAGAAGAAGAATTCCCGACTCTATCTCGGTCCATTCTCAATCTGGTAATCACAAGACCGAACAGATATAATATCAATAAACAACTCAAGTCAATACCTGTTCTGATCAATACTCAAATCAACACATTATCTGATCAATGTCAATCAATTGATGTTTCGACGGCATAACAATACAGTCTTGATAACCCCGTTAGTCCAAACATCACAGATATAATACCAGAACTCATAATCAATATCGATATCAGTCATAATCTCAATAACCATACATATCTGATATGAATTCTCAGTCAAATCGATTCCAAAAATCATAACAATTACATAATCAGTCCGTTGCTTACTCTGACTTCGATTTTATGATGTCTAACATGATAAGAACATCATATATGAATTCTATTCAATTCTGACAACATCATAATTTCAAAGCATATCAAAACGTAGCAAAACTTACGTCCAGTTGTAGCCTACGTTGATAGGAACTCAATACCGAAGTCGGATTCAAAATCGGACAGACGGATTTCTCGCAAAAGGCATAAGGATTTTCAACACATACCCAGGGACCTTTCTCGATTTTCTTTCTGAAGATTTTCGTTTGTTACATATATATATCTATATATATACTCGCGCATGCATCAGGGCAAGTGGCACAATTTCATTCTGCATGATTCGCGCTCGGGCGGTAAGAAACTTCCGCTCGAGCGCGGCAGTTTCTGCCCGAAATCTTTCTTATCACACACTGGCGCTCGAGCGGTAATATTCTACCGCTCGGGCGCCACACGTTCTGTCTGAGTGATGTTCTTATGGAACACTGGCGCTCGGGCGGTAACTTTCTACCGCTCGGGCGCCAGACTTTCTGTCCAAAATCCACATCCATGGTGCATTGGCGCTCGGGCGGTCTCTTTCTACCGCTCGGGCGCCACGAGTTCTGTACAACAATCTTATTTTTCTTGCATCGACGCCCGGCCTCGTCATTTGAGTTCTTATAACCTCAATCACATCAATTAATCAACGTCTGATTATAATAATTAAATCTCGGGCATTACATTTCTCCCTCTCTAAGATATGATTTCGTCCCCGAAATCACAAACACTCAACTCGTGTTATACGGATAATCATATCATATCTCACATCAGATACAGGAAGGAGATATACAAGACTGCAATAAACTCATATCAACAACATCACTTGTGATAAAATCAATCTCAGAACAATAGCTATACAACATCCGTATATGCCAATTTCCAGTTCATAACAAATCAGTATTGACATCTGCTACCAAATTTGTTAATCCTAGACAAAGATATATTCAATCTTCCGCTTCAAATACCAACAGTCATCGTCCGACGTTAGCATGTTTAGTCTACTAATTCTGAGTTGTTTTCAGTTTCTTTATCAGATCACTGATCTCAGCAAATCTGCTCTCAAACATTACTGTAATATCATTCATATACGAAGGAAATCCACAGTTCTCATTTTACAATACCTCGACTAAAGCTATTTCGATACACATTTGATAGCTATTATTGTACAATGATTCCCAAGCGACAATGAATCATGTCAACTAGTGCTAAAATCCAGCACTACATTTCCTGGATATCCTCCAGTATCAGGAAAGTTCACTCCGACCATCCGTCAATCTATATATCATAGATACAAAATCATGTTATACATTCAGCCAAAAGTATAAAATCAAACGAAAATCACGGTCTGATATAATCAATTTTGGCATTCAATACAATCTGACCCCTTTTCTGACATACTTGCCCATCATCTGGTCATGTCTGCGCCTCTTCTTGTATCATATAACATGTATAGATGTGAACAATCGTTCAATTACAATCACCATCTTGGCCAGATTGCAGTAGTGTCATTGCACAATCCATAGAAATGTACTCCCATTTCTATTTAGTCAATAATCAAGATCAGTAATCGAAAAGTTTCTAGCTGTCTGTCTTCATCTGTCAGCGATTTAGACATTTCAATACAAGTTCTGACATAACTGATTTCCATCTGTTTACTTCAAAACGGTCTATTCGAATTATCACACGTTTCCTGTAACCAGAATAGTACTGAATCTACTATTGTGTGTATCTGACAATACCTGCCATTTCCAATTCGAACATCTGACACAAACAAATCAGTTAATAATATAAATTAAAGAAAAAATACCTACCTGGTATTCAGTTCTGACTATCAAAATCAAGTTCTGAACAGTCTGATCAAACTTCTGAACTGCTTTACTCTTCAAAATCAGTTCTGACTCGACGGACCTATATATAAACTCGACGGTTCATATCAATCGGTATCAAACACGGACTTAGAATGATAACAATATCAGATCAGATTCTGAATATCAATACGCAATACGGATCTAATAACTGCATAAAACTCAATCTCTGACATTTCGAAAATTCTGCCATATTCAATGTCGTTCTCAGCCACTAATCACAGTCTCACTGGCTATAATCAATCAGTATACTGTCTTCAGATATCACAAGCTCTGAAAACAATCTGTTACAATCGAGATTCATATCCGAACAATTCTGTATATAACAATCTCAGTTCCCAGAATATTCAATATCATTTTCAACTGTTCAATTCATTCAATCGTATGCTGCGAATATATCAAAATGTCATAGATAAATCGAGCATAAAATCATCAGAACACTTCCGAGCACAAGATTTATCAACCCACAAACAGAACTGAAGGATTTTCCAGAGAAACACATAATCAGATGTAACTCTAACTCTTCAGGCAATAAATCTTTCAACTGATATCTCAATTCTCTTAATTCAATCAATATCAGTCTATAAGAAATTCTAAAATGAAACCAATACCTGGAATCACATCAAGGCCAAAGTCACTCTCCCTGATACAGGACCAACCTGAAATCTCATCTGCCAGCCTATAGCAAACTTCCTGCTACTAGTAAATCAATCCCTGATAAGCTCATCTTCTGTCATCAACTGAATACATAAGGAATTACTCCATTCCTTTCGATAATCATCGGATCATATGTAATACGGATATCAAGGAATTCAAAATCAAGAATCCTTACCGTATATTATTCATTCTTTGGCCATTTCAGGTCCGAATCTTACCATCTCCTGGCAAGACTCTATAATAGCTCTGTACTTGTTCAATATATCAATATCAATCACGCAGTCATCATCAGACAATACAAGTACAAGCTAGTTTAACTCAATCTCATTCTCAACTTACTGCAGTATACAATATATTACAGAATATCACTGACATCAAATTCTTGCCCCAAAAAGGTAAGGAATCAATATTACAGTAAATATAGACTCAACAGGTACACCGTATATCAATGCAACTCAGTCAAAGATAATCGTAAATAATGCATTAGTATATATCAATACATATGCATCATAATCATTAAAATTCAATACCTGTCACGGTATCTTCAAGTGTGCCCTGGGTCTGTTTCTCGATCCCTCCCACCAGAGGATTCTGCTCCCTGAAATCTTCGGGAACTCTTCTGTGGACAGACTCTAGCAAAGTGTCCTTGCTGTTTACAGAAGTTGCACCGACCAGTCACTCCATGGCATAGCTCTGGGGAATGTCTCCCACCGCAATTCCTGCAATAAACTCCAGTATAATTCGGACTAGAGCCACTGGAGCTAGATGAACAACTCGGTCCACCTCCTACTTTCTTAAACTGTTTCTTTCGAGCTTTCAGCAACTCCTGCTTCCCACTCG
Organism: Primulina eburnea; assembly: GCF_022965805.1. NCBI lineage: Eukaryota > Viridiplantae > Streptophyta > Magnoliopsida > Lamiales > Gesneriaceae > Primulina > Primulina eburnea. The sequence continues at coordinate 14,759,005 of NC_133106.1, read as the reverse complement.
TACTGCCACTATCAAATCTGGAAGGGGATTGTTGTGTCTGGGGTTGCATCACACACAACCTTTTTAATTGTATAATTAGACTCTTCTCCGCTCTCTTCGCTCTACTCAGGACATCAGCAAAATGGTACGGCCGCTGCATATTCATCAATGCAACTATCTCTGAGTTCAATCCTCTAATAAACTGAGCCATTACAGCTTCATCATTTCCAGCAACATGAGGAGCAAAACGCAGTAGAGTAGAGAATTTATCAACATACCCTTCAATATTCAGTTGACCTTGGCTCAAATTCTCAAATTCTACTTTCTTGTCCTCTCGGTACGATCCTGAGACAAATCGTCGGTAGAATTCAGTTCTAAAGGCTTCCCATGTGATCGCAGTACCACACAGTTCTAGTATTCCTTTGGTTGTAATCCACCAACTCCTGGCAGTCTCTTGCAACTGATGGAATACCAGTTTAACTTTCTGTTCTTCTGTACAATCAACTAAATCAAACAGGATTTCTATATCATCAAACCAGTTTTCACAACCTTCCGACGTCTCGATACCACTCAGAATCGGCGGTTGCAGTAACTGAAACTCTCTCAGCTTTATTTCCATCTGAGTTTTTGATGCATCTATCTGATCAGACGAAGTACTACCTCTTTCTGGAATCCTTCTAGGAGGAATATCTGATAATCACAGATGTTAGTAGTAACAAGAGACAAATCCGTCTCAATCCCAATCCTGATCAGCTTACCTCTGAACAAGAATTGGTTCTGATCCAGTTTCAAATAATACATATTACCAAATCAACTCAGATATTCAGGTAACATGTAGCTTTCTAAACAATAACACATACTGAAATCTTAGTATATACAATGTAGTTTCAACATTATATTTACTCATGTGCCATATAAATCCAGGCAATAAAGCATCATATCATGCTAGCATACACAATGTAATCCACATTATAATCAATCACATGCTAGCAATCAAACGCAGGTAAGAAACTCAATCTACCCCGCTCACTCTTTTCTATCTCAGTGCTAAAGAACCTATAGTTCAAGGACCTACAGCTCTGATACCACCTGTTGTGGGGACTCGGACGCTAATTCATTCCTTAATCGTCGTTAGGAATAAGTCAAACAATTATAATAAACAGGGTCTAAATTAAATTTTTTTTTTCTTAAATTATACAGCGGAAACGTAATGTAATTAAATTCAAATTACATATTAAACATAACATACAATTATTGTATGATCTACAATAATCTAACTAGGTTCGACTACAAGTCAGTGCTGAATCCTAAGCTGCTTCAAAGTCCGGATCTCCACGCTATCTAGTCCAGCCTCGTTCTCTTCTTGACCCTGATCCTAGCCCACCTGTTGCCATGCACACATACAAACAAGACAACAGCCGGATAACTCCGGTGAGATATAAATATCCCAGTATAAATCATGTATACATGCAATCATAAAACCATATAAAAGCATATAACAGAAAATCATATCCCATATCAAAATCATGACATGAAATAATAACAAGAATAAATCATATTCTAAACATGTACCCTATTCAGGAACATAATCAATATCAAGAATAATTCCTATTCTAAACCTGTACCAATATCAGGAACAGCAAGGAACATGAACCATATTCAGGAACATAAATCAATATTAATCAATACAATAAGATATAACTGTCACTCAGTCCAGTGCCTCTACATTTTAGACTAGACTCAATCCTAGCCTAGGGATCCCGGTTTCCAGACATTGGCATTCCATATCGACCAACAGTAATAGAAAAGACTCCAGTTCTATCCACGTCGATATAGTATCGATCACCAGTAATAGAGAAGCTCTGTTTCTATCCACACCAGTATAGTATCGATCAACAGTAATAGAAGAAACTCCGATTCTATCCACATCGATCAACAGTAATAGAAGAAGTTATAATTCTATCCACATCGATACAATACTGATCACCAGTAATAGAAGGAGCTCTAATCCTATCCACATCGATAGCCAATTATCCAGTAACAGACTATGGCACTTCCGCCAATACAATATCTTATGACATCGTGCAATGTGCCCGTGGTGATCCCACCACTATCAGGCACTTCTGTCATAAGACTATTCGTCTAACACCTGTCATCTATATCTCAAGAGAACGAGTATATCAATCAATTCATTGCAAATGTCAATGCAATAAATAAAGTATGTGATTAAGGGAAACTCGAGCCAAACCGTACTCGAGTTGTGCAATCCCAACTCCACATTAATTTATACCTTTATCTCCTCGCTCAGAAGAAGAAGAAGAATTCCCGACTTTATCTCGGTCCATTCTCAATCTGGTAATCACAAGACCGAACAGATATAATATCAATAAACAACTCAAGTCAATACCTGTTCTGATCAATACTCAAATCAACACATAATCTGATCAATGTCAATCAATTGATGTTTCGACGGCATAACAATACAGTCTTGATAACCCCGTTAGTCCAAACATCACAGATATAATACCAGAACTCATAATCAATATCGATATCAGTCATAATCTCAATAACCATACATATCTGATATGAATTCTCAGTCAAATCGATTCCAAAAATCATAACAATTACATAATCAGTCCGTTGCTTACTCTGACTTCGATTTTATGATGTCTAACATGATAAGAACATCATATATGAATTCTATTCAATTCTGACAACATCATAATTTCAAAGCATATCAAAACGTAGCAAAACTTACGTCCAGTTGTAGCCTACGTTGATAGGAACTCAATACCGAAGTCGGATTCAAAATCAGACAGACGGATTTCTCGCAAAGGCATAAGGATTTTCAACACATACCCAGGGACCTTTCTCGATTTTCTTTCTGAAGATTTTCGTTTGTTACATATATATATCTATATATATACTCGCGCATGCATCAGGGCAAGTGGCACAATTTCATTCTGCATGATTCGCGCTCGGGCGGTAAGAAACTACCGCTCGAGCGCGGCAGTTTCTGCCCGAAATCTTTCTTATCACACACTGGCGCTCGAGCGGTAATATTCTACCGCTCGGGCGCCACACGTTCTGTCTGAGTGATGTTCTTATGGAACACTGGCGCTCGGGCGGTAACTTTCTACCGCTCGGGCGCCAGACTTTCTGTCCAAAATCCACATCCATGGTGCATTGGCGCTCGGGCGGTCTCTTTCTACCGCTCGGGCGCCACGAGTTCTGTACAACAATCTTATTTTTCTTGCACCGACGCCCGACCTCGTCATTTGAGTTCTTATAACCTCAATCACATCAATTAATCAACGTCTGATTATAATAATTAAATCTCGGGTATTACAGTGTCAATCAGAATACCAGGTAGGTAATGCTTTATTTTATATAATTAGCTGATTTGTTTGTGTCAGATATTTCGAATTTGAAATGATAGGTATTGTCAAACGCACACAGTAGTAGATTCAGTACTGTTCTGGTAACAGGAAATGTGTGATAATTCGAATAGACAGTTTTGAAGTAAACAGATGAAATCAGTTATGTCAGAATTTGTATTGATATGTCTAAATCGCTGACAGATGAAGACAGAAAGATAAAAACCAGGGCATTGGTTATACAGATTATTGATTCTCAAATAGAAATGGGAGTACATTTCTATGGACTGTGTGATGACACTACTGAAATTTTGAAAAGACTGTGCGGTGATGTGATTATGATTGAACGATTGTTCAAATCTGCATATGTTATATTGTACAGGATGACGTACAAATATGACTAGACGACTGAGAGGTATGTCAGAAACGGGGGTCATATTGTATTGAATGCCAAATTTAATTATGTCAGACTGTGATTTTCGTTTGATTTTGTACTTTTGGCTGAGTGTATAGGGTGATATATCATTTATCATTTATAGATTGACGGATAGTCGGAGTGAACTATCCTAGTTGACACAATTTATCACTAGTTGACACAATTTATCGTCACTTGTGAATTATTGTACAATAATAGCTATCAGATGAGTATCGAAATAGCTTTAGTCGAGGTATTGTACAATGAGAACTACTGATTTCCTTCGTATGGGGATGATATTGTGGGAATACCTGAGATCAGATTTGATAGGATCAGAGATCTGATAAAGAAAATGAAACTGATTCCGAAGCAAATGAAGATAGCTCAGAATGCATAGACTAAATAAGCCAACGTCGGACGATGAATGTTGGTATTTGAAACCAAAGACTGGATATCTTGGACATGGATTAACTAATTTGGTAGAAAATAGAAATATTGAATTGCTATGGAATTGTTGATTGGTATATACAGAAGTTGTATATGAAAGCGGACCGGTTACGGTGGCCGGAAGCGCAACGGAAGTCAAAAATTTTAATTTTAATCACAAAGTTTCGGCCACCATGGATTTGTTGTGCAATATTTACAAAAACACACCATACATAGGATGTAAGAAGGATTTTACCTATCAACCTCTTGAGGTTGATGTTTGGCTCCAACTTTGTTGTAAACAACAAAGCTCTTCTAGGATGAAGATCTACAAGCTTTCCTTCCTCCAAAATTAAGCCCACCACTAGCAATGTAAATCCCTTCTTGTTTTGCACTAGAAAAACAAGAAGATTTTTCAAGGAGAAGACTTTTATTCTCCAACACTTGAAGAACAAATGAGAGAATTTTTTTTTTTTTTGAGAGAAATTGGAGAGGGATTTCGGCCAAAGGGGAGAGATGGAGTGGGGGGAGACTAGCCTTGGTTGTTGAAAAAGTAGTATCACCTTTTTGCATGCCATGCTTTGAAAACACAAAAAGTAGTCTCCCAACCCTTCACCTCCCATGCATTCATATTATATGGTTTTTAATCAAATTAAAAACCTTGGACTAAATTTAATTATCTCAAACATATTTGAGACTAATTATACATTACTTGAATTTACCCAAGTCCCACTAGTTAAATAATTATTTTAATTGAGCTCTACAAGACTCAATATTATTTAATTAATTCAACACTTGAATTAATTTAATTATTTGGACTCTACTAGGTCCACTAGTGTCTAATTAATTCAACACTTGAATTAATTTAATTTAGTCCATAATAATGTTTATGAAAATCACAATTTTCAAATACATTATTCACTTGGCCAAATTTTAATTTTAGGAACATTTTCATAAATTAAAATTTATATTTCTCTCATAGAAGTCATACTTCTATTTTTCCTTACGCCTATAAACTCATTTATAAGCCGTTCAACCCATTGAACTATTTTACTTCTCATCGGGATTTAGAAAGCTAGTACTTGTGTGGCCCTCAATGGTTCATTGATACAACTAGCCGTGGGTTCACATCTCCATGTGATTCGGACCAAACATGTCCTTATTCGAGCATACCCCAATTGCTCCATTCTTACTTATCAACTCCTTGATAATAAGAACGTCAGAACTCAAGTCTGATAGTACCCAACCAATCACGTTAAACGCCTAGCAGCATCGCTTACGTGATTTCCTAGGTATCACATGATAGTGCCTGCAAGAACCATTCAATTATGGTTAGCGTACAGTACGGTCCCTTCAACTCATATATCCCGACCGATTCGACAACTATTGGTTTATCGAGAGTTGTCAATGAATCGATACTATGTATCATGTTGTGGTTGCATCGATGGTGTAATCTATGAAACCCCTTTCATAATTACCACCATAATCTGATCAGAGATTTCAACCCACACATACATGAAAAACACATAGGATATCCATACCCGTAGGTAAGCGGTGAATCCCCGGCTACAATGCATCGACTCCTATATGTTTCGCCGTAACACCCAACCTTGCCACCTGATGACCCCACAAGAGTCGGTAAACAAGTCAAAGTGAAACGCTAGCACATAGAGTCTCAATGTTGTCCCGGGTCATAAGGACTAATGGTGTACAACCATAAACTAGGACTTTTCCACTCGATAAGTGAGAACCACTTGGAAAGTCCTTTATAGAGGGTTGTTCAGTGCACTCTAAACGGAGCACCTATCTGCATGCTCGGACATCACAATGTCCCCTACCAATGAAACATGGTACTCACATCGCAGATACTAGTCTCTAACTCGAACGGCCTTTATCCTTCTTAGTGGCGGCTGAATCGACTAGGAACCGTTTAGAATATACAGTATTCCAAATATGAGTTTCATGATACTCATCATATGAGCATCTCATATTCTTTCTACTATATGTATATTCAAGGACTTTATCTATGCAACTAGCATGGGTATAAAGATAAAGATGCGCCAAATTAATAAATTCAAATATTATTAAAATAAAGATCGTTTATACAAAGAGTTTCATCGTGAACAGTCGGCCAACACTTGGCTCGACGTGCACCAACTCTAACAGTATAGCCATTGTTTTGAGATTTATTCTATCACGAGTGTTTTCGGTGATATGAGGTTATTGTAGTTTATGTACATCTCCTTCTGGTATCCGATTTGAGATCTGATATGATTATCTGTATTTTACAAGTGAATTATTGTGATTTCGAGGACGAAATCATATCTTAGAGGGGGAGAAATGTAAGGTCCGAGAATTTGATTACCGTAATCTGAAATGATTTGGGTATAATTACCGTAATCTGAGATTAATCTGCAATGATTTATTGATTATTCAAAGTAGTTATAGACGGAACAGAGTGGACCGGGAAAGGTGAGAAAAGACATGAAATTTAGGTGCAAGGAGGTGTGCTCGCGCACATGCGCGACGAGATGCGCGAGCCATGCACGGAGTGGACAGAAGACCCCGCGCATATGCGCGATGTGAGGGCGCGCATATGCGCGAGGTGTCCAGTAGCCTAGGGAAGTGCTCTGCGCATATGCGCGACGTGAACGGCGCACATGCACGAGCATGGCAGAACAATTGGCGAACATGCGCGGACTGGAGGCGCGCATATGCGCGGAAGCTGCCGAGACACACGCGCTGAGAGATTGTGTCTCGCGCATATGCGCCGATGGTGGTCGTGCATATGCGCGAGACGTGCCGCGTGAAGGAACGAGCCGCGTTTCTTGATTCATGCATGTGTATATCTACATATATGTAAAGGAACGAAATTTACATTCAGTAAGCCGAGGAAAGCTTCGGGGAAAAGGCTCATTTCTTGAGTTTGAAATTGATATATGAGCGAACCGTCTGTTCAAATTTAAATCAGACTTCAGTATTGAGTTCCTGTCAACGCAGGCTACAACTGGACGTAAGTTGTGTTATGTTTAGACATGTTCTGAAATTATGCTATTGTCAGAATTGAATAGGATTCATATATAATGTTCTTGTCATGTTAGACATTATAGAATCGAATTCAGATTGAGAAACAGACTGATTATGTAATTGTTATGATTTTTGGAGTTGATTTAATTGAGAATCGATATCAGATTTATATCACCATTGAGAGTATGATTCCTACTGATACTGATTACGAAGTCTGGTATTATATCTTTGATGTTGGGACTGACGGGGTTATCGAGATTGTATTATTATGCCGTCGAAACATCAGGGGATTAATGTTGTTCAGATTCAGTAGTGATTTCGATTATATTGTGATATCGTCGATATGGATTAGATTGTATCTTGAATTAAGTTGTGTATTGATATTATACCTATTCGATTGTCGTTATCAGATTGGATATGGACAGAGTTGAATTCGGGACTTCGTCTTCGTCAGACCGAGAAGATAAATGTATAAATTAATGTTGATTGGGATTGCACAACTCGAGTGAGGTTTGGCTCGAGTTTTCCTAAATCACATACTTTATTTTATTGCATAGATATTTGCAATGAATGAATTGATATGCTTGTCTTCTTGATTGATAGATAGCAGGTATTAGACGAGTAATCTTGTGACAGAAGTACCTTATAGTGGCGGGATCGCCACAGGAACATTGCACGATGTCACAAGATAGTGTATTGGCGTTAGTGCCAAAGTCTGTCACCGGATGTTTGGCTATCGATGTGGATAGAATTAGAGCTTTTTCTATTACTGGTGATCGATACCGTATCGATGTGGATATTCGGAGCTTTTTCTATTACTGGTGATCGATGTTATATCGATGTGGATAGAATCAGAGCTTCTTCTATTACTGGTGATCGATACTATCTCGATGTGGATAGAATCGGAGCTTTTTCTATTACTGGTGATCGATACCATATCGATGTGGATAGAATCAGACTTTCTTCTATTACTGGTGATCGATATGGAATGCCAACATTTGGAATCGGGATCCCTAGGCTAGGATGGAGTCTAGTCTAAAACGTTGAGTCACGAGTCTAAGTGACAGTTATATCGATTTATATTGATTGATGTTAATTTATGTTCCTGAATATGGTACACGCTTATCGGTGTTCCTCATTTTTGTACATGTTTAGAATAGGAATTATTCTTGATATTAATTCATGTTTCTGATTTTGTTACATGTTATGAAGGTTTGTTATATGCTTTTATATGATTTATATGACTGCATGTATACATGGTTTATATTGAGAATGTAATTCTCACCGGAGTATCCGGCTGTTGTCTTGTTTTGTATGTGTGCATGGCAACAGGTGGAATAGGATCAGGGTCAAGATGAGAACGAGGCTGGACAAGATAGCATGGAGATCCGGGCTTCAGAAACAACTTAGGATTCAGTACTGACATGTAGTTGAACCTAGTTGAATTATCGTAGAGAATACAATAATTGTATATTATGTTTAATATGTAATTTGAATTGAATTACATTACGTTTCAGCTTTGTATTTTTTTTTAAAAAAATTTAGACCCTGTTTATTATAAATGATTAAATATTCCTAACAGGGATTAAGGAATGAATTAGCGTCCGGTCCCCACATTCCAACCATCTCCTATGATGCATGTTCAATTCCTTTTGAGTAAACAGATATTTAAGGCTTTTATGATCTTAAAAAATCTCACACTTTACTCCATACAAATAGTTTCGCCAGATCTTCAAAGCGAATACCACAGCTGCCAACTCAAGATCGTGAGTAGGGTAATTCTTTTCATAATCCTTCAGCTGACGGGAAGTATAAGAAAATACTTTACCACGCTGCATCAATACAGCACCGAGTCCTTTCTTAGAAGCATCAGTGAACAATACAAAGTCCTCAACTCCTTCATGAAGTGATAACACTGGAGCCGATGTTAATTTATCCTTCAACTCCTGAAAACTTTGTTGACACTCATTGGTCCATTCGAATTTAACTGTCTTTCTTGTCAATGCGGTCAATGGCAAGGCTATCTTTCAGAAATCGGCTATAAAACAACGATAGTAACTTGCCAAACCAAGAAAACTTCGTACCTCAGAAACTATAGTAGGAATAGGCCATTTCTTCACTGCTTCTATCTTTGTTGTATCCACGGTAATTCCATCTTTAGAAACAATATGGCCTAGGAAAGTCACTTGGTCTAACCAGAACTCGCACTTCTTTAACTTGGCATAGAACTGATTATCCCTCAATTGTTGCAACACGGTTCTCAAATGTTCTCGATGAAGTTCTCGAGTCTTCGAATAAACCAGGATATCATCAATAAATACAATGACGAAACTATCCAAATAAGGCTTGAAGACTCGATTCATAAGATCCATAAAAACTGAAGGCGCATTCGTTAACCCGAAAGACATTACCAGAAATTCATAATGACCATACCTAGTTCGAAAAGCAGTCTTAGGTATGTCATCTTCTTTCACCTTCAATTGGTGATATCCTGATCGCAGATCAATCTTAGAAAATACCGTTGCTCCTTGTAATTGATCAAAAAGATCATCAATTCATGGCAAAGGATACATGTTCTTAATGGTAACTTTGTTGATCTCTCGGTAGTCAATACACAAACGTAGTGATCCATCTTTATTTTTCACAAACAACACTGGCCCCCATGGTGAAGAACTCGGTCTAATAAAGCCTTTATCTAACAGTTCTTGCAATTGGTTCTTTAATTCTTTCATTTCAGTCGGTGTCATTCGATAAGGAGCTTTAGAAATAGGAGTCGTACCAGGTACAACATCAATGACAAATTGGACTTCTCTATCAGGTGGCAACCCCGACACATCATCGGCAAATACATCCGCATAATCTCGAAAAATTTCAATATCATTCACATCCACATTATATTCCTTACTCACATCCATTACTGACGCCAGAAATCCCTGACACCCCTTAACCAACATCTTATTCACCTTCAAACAAGTAATAAAAGAAGTGTCAAGCGAAGTACCTCAACGCTTGAAGACCCTGTTGTCACCTTCCTCTGTCGAAAATCGCACCGTCTTTTCAACACAATCTATTACTGCACGATACGATGATAGCCAATCCATAACCAAAATCACATCAAACTCTATCATAGGAATCACAATTAAATCAGCAAATAAGAGTCTCTCATTAACTTGAATAGGACAAGCTTTAATCACACTTGTAGAACAAATCACATCACCCAAAGGAAGCACAATATTAAACTGGAGATGTTCAAATATAGGTGCAATACCCAACGATCTCATGAAAATTTCAGACATAAAGGAATTTGTAGCTCTAGTATCAATTAAAGTAAGAGCTACATTGCCGGAAATCATAATAGTACCTGATATAACCGACGTATCTAGATTAACACCCTCTTTGGTCAAAGAGAAGATGCACCCTTGGATTCGTCCTCGGCCTAAAGATTGGGTGCAGTTGATAGCAATGTGACCTGCACCTCCACATTTGTAACATTTGTTGCTCCCTACTAGACATTCACCCTTTTGTGGCTTGTTGCATTTGGGACATAAAGGTCTATTCGTCTCGGACTGAACCTCATGAGCTTTACCTTGATGTTCTTCTTTTCCTTTTCCTTTGTATCCCCCTTTCCAACTTTGACTCGAAGTTTGGATCTTTTGATGAAAGCTTTTTCTTCTCAATTGCCTTTCCTTCTCAATATCTTTCTCTTCATGCTCCACTAAAAGAGCTTTCTCCACGATCTCTTTGTACGTTGTGGCCTTAGACATTCTGACATCCCTCCTGATCTCAGCTCTCAAGCCTCTCATGAAGTGTTACCCTCGGTCTTTGTCATTCGAGGCAATGAAAGGAACAAACAACCTTCTTCAAACTTCAAAATATAATCATTCACATTCAAGTTGCCCTGCTTTAGTTCCAAGAACTCCTTCACTTTCTGTGTCTTGACATTCGTGGAGAAATATTTGTCATAAAATAGCTCCTTAAACTCATTCCATTGGAGGGTTTGAACGTTGACAGTTACCTTCGTGGCCTCCCACCAAATGCGTGCAGTCTTGGTTAGAAGAAACACTGCACAACTAACTCGATCAATATCCTCAAAGTGCAGGTAGTCAAAGAGAAACGTCTGCCCTTTTTATTGCTTTAAAAGTACTAGAATTTTTTTTTTTTTAAACTTCACATAGCATTCGGCCGAACCATAAAATTTCATAAAATATTTTTGACATCATTTTAAAAATAAACAACCAACTAACATTTTTCTAAATCTAAAAATAACATTTGAAAAGTATCGCCCATATTATAACCTCTCAAAAACCACTCACAATCATGATAAAAGTCATAAAATCTTTTAACATAAATCATAACATATATGCGGAAACTAGTGTCGGCCTCGGCTCATGTGCACCTTCAGTCCAGTCGGATCAACCATCAAGACCTCCATTAGCATTATCATGATAACCTGCATCCATCACACCTAGTGAGTCTAAAGACTCAACACACCATAATCTTTATAACAAATAATACATATAAAACCACATGCAACAGTGAAAAATACTTGTACTTAAAATATCATTTTCATGAAGATGCATAAACTTTAAACATGAACATTTTTATAAATATTTTCTTGTTGCATTCATAAACCTTAACCTTTTTCCTTTTCCTCAACATGACATGAAATAAAACCTTAAACATGATCATAAACATTTTCCTTTTCCTTTTCCTTTGTTGAATTCAGATCGTTAATTGTGACTTTCCTGATCATGATCATGAGGGTCGATGGATCAATCTACATATAACCACAGTACTGGGCGGCGGGGGACACCAGCAACACTCTCACCGGTCAACTAGGCCCTGGCCTATCATCATTCGAATAGAAATACGATCGTCGGGGCTCCCTCTGGGGCCTTTTCCAATGAATGGGCTCCCTCTGGGGCCTTTTCTCCTCACGATATTCCCATTCTTCCGTAACCACAAAACCGTTACCACTTTAACCGTTACCACATATTCGCAATGATGGAAACACGATCGTCGGGCTCCCACTGGGACCATAACCCTCACGACGTCGCCACCATTAACGAATTAGTCACAATCACTTCACATCCTTCAACATTTTTCATTCACATCACTTTAGAAAAATCATGAATATCATTACATTTTTCATTTTTGAAACCAAGCATGCAACATGTATTTTAAATGTCTTCTTAAATCATAAAAATCATTTAGACATTTAAAAATCATATTTTAATCATGAACATTAAAAAAAATAATCATAATATTATTAAAACAGCATTTAGAGCACTGCCATGACCTTTACTAATTTCCCGATGTAAAAAGACCGTTTTACCCCTGGACTAGACAATTTACGTTTTCAACTTTTTTCTTGATTTCATGACTCTAACATGTCCCAAATAATTATTTAAGCCAACAAGAATTTTCTCATATTTTTATTTGGCTTAAATCGATGACTTTTTAATTAATCTTTAAATGTGACGTATTAATGCGTTTTAATCCCGAATTAAACCAAACCTTAATATAAAATTCCCAAATTAAAAACTTAGACTTATAATAATTATTTAAGATTAACACTAATTTTTCATAATTTTATAAAGCTTAAAACTAGACTTTTCAATTAACTCGTTAATTGACGTTTCGTGCGGCGATTAAATTCCGAATAAATTCAAAACTTGTTATTTTGATCCCAAATTTTAAACATAGCATTTTTAATATTTATTCTACCCTTTCAAGTCACGAGCCACACTCGTGGACCCTTGGATCTAATTTTTGTTCTTAAAATCTCGTTTTTGACACCTTATCGAACAAACCGAGCCAACTCCCAAAATACCCGAGCCACGCCCGAGCCACCTTGAGCCAAAACCGAGCCAACCCATCTTGGAACCCACCTGACCAAGCCCAGCCCCTGGAACCTAGCCCAAACTCGCAAAAACCCTCCTGTAACTTGGCCCATGTTTCTGCATGTGTGTGTGCCTTGTGTTCTAGTTGTACTAGGACTCCTAGCTAGTCTAGGACTCTCCCAACCGAGCCACTACCGAGCCCACCTGACCCTAACCATCCCTGGACCACGCCTAGACTAGACCCAGACCAGGCCCCTGAGCACCCTCCTAGGACCCTAAAGAGTCGACCTAGCCCAGCCCAGAGCCCCCAGGCCGAGCCATCTCTTCCCTACACAAGCTGGAACCCTGCGCTACCTCTCTTCTAATCTCTCGGGTGGCTTTGGGGAAGAGTCCTTGTGCTCTTGGGCTCTTCCCTAGCCATCTAACTCGAGTCCTAGCATGTCTAGGACTCCTTCCTAGCCCCTAACATAAACCCAGCAGTGACCCAAGCAAGCCCATACATCGATATTCCCTAAAACCGAGCCCCAAGATCAATACGTTCCGATTCGGTCCCGACTTGTTTTTATTATCAGTTGCGGCTTGTTTCTTTTGTAATTGCCGTGAGTCTAGTGAGTGTTTTAGGCCCTAAAATCATGCATAAACACTACTAGTTCATACCTAAGACCATGGCAGCCCATTTACATGATAAAAACATGAGTTTGCATCAAAAATCTTAAGTTTTCCCCCATGTGCATGTCATATTCCGAAAATACAGAAAAATAAATTATGTTCTTCATGCACACAATATTTAAACAATATTATGATATGATGGATGAGAAAAGGAGATGTATGGCGTGCCTTTGTGTTAAATACGCTCGAATATCCGTTGACGACGAAGAACGGGACGCGACGATGGCTCCTACTTGCCTTGATGCCTTCGAAATTCCCTTGAAACTCTTAATATTTGTGTGTGCTGTGCCGTGAAGTGGTGTGTGTGGGGGAGAATATTTTTCAGAAAAATACACAAAGTGGCCGAGACTTGATGCAAGGTGTAGGGTTTTTGAGTTAATTAACAAATTAAATACTAGTTAAGCACCTACAAGGTTTATTAGGCCTATTAAGCCAATTAATTAGGCCCACTAGTTAATTTAGGACTTAAATAAAATAATAACAAATTTTTCTTTAATTAAATATGAGAATTTATTAGCCGGGTTGCCAAAAAAACTCGTATTTTAGTTGAAAAACCAACACCGATAAAATTTACGTCCCGGCGTATAAAATCACCTCAAAACCCTTATTTTCGAAAATACTAAAAAGCATCGACCATATTTTAAATAATTAAAAATAATCATTTAAAAATATTTTACATCTTTCAGCCCTCGGTCCCCGTTCCTCGATCGTCACTTGAATATTCCTAAAAATACAATTTTAATGCAACCATGCAGAAAATATAATTTAAACATATCAATATGCATCACATAAATAATTAATGCTATTAAAACAATTTAACTAAAATACAAAGAATGTAATAATTGCATGCACGTGGTTTGCGTGGACTTTAAAATTTTCGGGGCGTTACAATCTTCCCCCCTTAAATTGAATTCCGTCCTCGAAATTCGCTTATCCTAGACTTAGTTCTTGTATCCCAAAATCCACGCTTCCGCTACGCTACTCTTATATAACTTAAGTTCTAGAATGTCCTTACGTCTCCTTGATCCCAATTAATCCTTCTTTCTAAATCCTTATTTAGCAATCGCAACTTAAAAGAACCAAATGATTTAGTGCTAATACTATTATAACCACGAATTTCAATTTTTCTTGCAATTCCCAATATTAAAAGACGGATAACAAAACTTATCGTATATTATTTTTCTTATTTTATACCCAAAATTTTCATCAACTTATCATATTTCAATCTTAAAATCTCAAACGCATCCGCTAACGCTTAGATTTTCAAGCCTAATATCGATTCATCCTTAAAAATCATGGATTAAAATTTCTTATAATACTAAAACCGAGATATCCCAAGATTCTACATATTCTTAAAAGTCTAAATCCTCAAAATTTTTATCATTTAAACCATTTAATTATCGCTTATTGCTAAACTAGTTCGCAAATTCCTTAACAATTCCAAAAATAAATTCTTAAGTTCCTCAAAATTATCTTAATTGGTCTTTAATTTCGAAAATATGACGATTAACCCATAAGTTTTTATTATTCTTAATTTCCTTCTACGGGTTTCCCATAACATAATTTCAAAATTTTTAAACTTAATTACCCAAAAATCAATTCCTATAACCAATCTTACTTTTCATCAACTTAAAATCCTAATTTATCTATTTTCTTATTCCCAAAGTCGTTGTAATCCTCGAATAACTATTCCTTATGTCTAATTCTCAAAAATTAATTCAACTAATAACCATAAATCATAAAAATTGTCTAAGAAAACCTACGTGTCCCAAAACATTCATAAAATTTACGATTAACTTATAGCCCAAAAATAGAACGTCAACACTAAAACTCAAATATCAAGATAGTCCAATTCCACCACAAAACCAACATGCGTTGAAAAATAATTTTTCATTTCATATCATATCACGTATAAAAATTCAAAGCATATAAAACAAACATGTGACGTAAACATATAGGTCATGTACTTATGCAGGTAACATCATAAAATCATATAAAGCATGTAAACTTACAAATTTGAGGTTTGACGACTGATCTTTCCGGTGCTGATGGTGGCACAACCATTTACAGAACCATTGCTCTGATACCAACTGAAATGTCTGCCCTTTTTATTGCTTTAAAAGTACTATAATTTTTTTTTAAAACCTCACATAGCATTCGGCCAAACCATAAAATTTCATAAAATATTTTTGACATCATTTTAAAAATAAACAACCAACTAACATTTTTCTAAATCTAAAAATAACATTTGAAAAGTATAGCCCATACTATAACCTCTCAAAACCACTCACAATCATGATAAAAGTCATAAAATCTTTTAACATATATCATAACATATATGCGGAAACTAGTGTCGGTCCTCGGGTCATGTGCACCTTCAGTCCAGTCGGATCAACCATCAAGACCTCCATTAGCATTATCATGATAACCTGCATCCATCACACCTAGTGAGTCTAAAGACTCAACACACCATAATCTTTATAACAAATAATACATATAAAACCACATGCAACAATGAAAAAATACTTGTACTTAAAATATCATTTTCATGAAGATGCATAAACTTTAAACATGAACATTTTCATAAATATTTTCATGTTGCATTTCATAAACCTTAATCTTTTTCCTTTTCCTCAACATGACATGACATAAAACCTTAAACATGATCATAAACATTTTCCTTTTCCTTTTCCTTTGTTGAATTCAGATCGTTAATTGTGACTTTCCTGATCATGATCATGAGGGTCGATGGATCCATCTACATATAACCACAGTACTGGGCGGCGGGGGACACCAGCAACACTCTCACCGGTCCACTGAGCCCTGCCTATCATGATTCGAATATAAATACGATCGTCGGGGCTCCCTCTGGGACCTTTTCCCATAAATGGGCTCCCTCTGGGGCCTTTTCCCCTCACGATATTCCCATTCTTCCGTTACCACAAAACCGTTACCACTTTAACCGTTACAACATATTCGCAATGATGGAAACACGATCGTCGGGCTCCCACTGGGACCATAACCCTCACGACGTCGCCACCATTAATGAATTAGTCACAATCACTTCACATCCTTCAACATTTTTCATTCACATCACTTTAGAAAAATCATGAATATCATTACATTTTTCATTTTTGAAACCAAGCATGCAACATGTATTTTAAATGTCTTCTTAAATCATAAAAATCATTTAGACATTTAAAAATCATATTTTAATCATGACATTAAAAAAATAATCATAATATCATAAAAACAGCATTTAGGGCACTGCCATGACCTTTACTAATTTCCCGATGTAAAAAGACCGTTTTACCCCTGGACTCGACAATTTACGTTTTCAACTTTTTTCTTGATTTCATGACTCTAACATGTCCCAAATAATTATTTAAGCCTACAAGAATTTTCTCTATTTTTATTTGGCTTAAATCGATGACTTTTAAATTAATCTTTAAATGTGACGTATTAATGCGTTTTAATCCCGAATTAAACCAAACCTTAATATAAAATTCCCAAATTAAAAACTTAGACTTATAATAATTATTTAAGATTAACACTAATTTTTCATAATTTTATAAAGCTTAAAACTAGACTTTTCAATTAACTCGTTAATTGACGTTTCGCGCGGCGATTAAATTCCGAATAAATCCAAAACTCGTTATTTTGATCCCAAATTTTAAACATAGCATTTTTAATATTTATTCTACCCTTTCAAGTCGCGAGCCACACTCGTGGACCCTTGGATCTAATTTTTGTTCTTAAAATCTCGTTTTTGACAACTTATCGAACACACCGAGCCAACTCCCAAAATACCCGAGCCACGCCCGAGCCACCTTGAGCCAAAACCGAGCCAACCCATCTTGGAACCCACCTGACCAAGCCCAGCCCCTGGAACCTAGCCCAAACTCGCAAAACCCTGCTGTAACTTGGCCCATGTTTCTGCATGTGTGTGTGCCTTGTGTTCTAGTTGTACTAGGACTCCTAGCTGGTCTAGGACTCTCCCAACCGAGCCACTACCGAGCCCACCTGACCCTAACCATCCCTGGACCACGCCTAGACTAGACCCAGACCAGCCCAAGCCCCTAAACCCAGCAGCGAAGCTCCTGAAATCAGAAGCATCAACCTGCGCACAAGGGACCTCCCTCACGTTCTCATGTTCCCCTCAAGCCAGCAGACAACCAAGCCGCCACAGCCCCTGCCCAGGCCCCTGAGCACCCTCCTAGGACCCTAAAGAGTCGACCTAGCCCAGCCCAGAGCCCCCAGGCCGAGCCATCTCTTCCCTACACAAGCTGGAACCCTACGCTACCTCTCTTCTAATCTCTCGGGTGGCTTTGGGGAAGAGTCCTTGTGCTCTTGGGCTCTTCCCTAGCCATCTAACTCGAGTCCTAGCATGTCTAGGACTCCTTCCTAGCCCCTAACATAAACCCAGCAGTGACCCAAGCAAGCCCATGCATCGATATTCCCTAAAACCGAGCCCCAAGATCAATACGTTCCGATTCGGTCCCGACTTGTTTTTATTATCAGTTGCGGCTTGTTTCTTTTGTAATTGCCGTGAGTCTAGTGAGTGTTTTAGGCCCTTAAATCATGCATAAACACTACTAGTTCATACCTAAGTGTTAGAGTAGGTGCCTGGCAAGCCAACTTGTGGCTTGGGCTTTATTGACTCTAATGTAAAACAATCTTTATTTTAATATTATTTTACGATTTTATTCGATTATGGCATTATACTTTATCTGTATACCCATGCAAGCTGCATAGATAAAGTCCTTGAATATACAATAGGTACCATGAGGTCTGCGACTCAACGTAAGATCATGAAACTCATTAGGAAGTGTACCGTATATTCTAAACAGGTTCCTAGTCGATTCAGCCGCCTAAAACAAGGATAAAGGTCGCTCGAGCTCGAGACTAGCATCTGTGGAGTAAACACCATGTTTCATTGGTAAGGGCATGGAGATGTCCATTCACACAGATGAGTGATCATATGATGATGCACTGAACAACCCTCCCTCGGACTGTCCAAGTGGTTCTCACTTATCGAGTGGAATAGTCCGAAGTTATGGTTGTACACCATTAGTCCTTTGACCCGAGACAATGTAGAGGCTATACGTACTAGCATGCACTTTGATCCGTTAACCGACTCCATCGAGGGTCATCAGGTGGCGAGGTTGGGTGTAGTTTCGAAATACGTAGGAGCAAATGCATTGTAGTCGGGGATTCACCGTTCGCCTACGGGGGAAGACATCCTATGTGATCTGATGAGTTAATAGTGCAAGAAGTCTCTGGCCAGAGCAAGAAATGTGCTTTAGGGAAAGGTGTTTTCCTAGTTGCACATACCATGCCACTATTTATACTCAAAGATAAATCGCATCGTTATCGAATTCATATGCAACTCTCGATGTACCAATGGTTGCAAATTCGATCGGGATATATGTGTTGAAGGGACCGTACTGTACGCTAACCATGACTAAAGGTTCTTGCAGGCACTATCAGTGATACCTAGGGGATCATGGGGCGATGCTACTAGACGCTCTTACCATGATCCGATGGGTGCAATCAGAAATGAGTTCTGACATTCTTGATCAAGGTGTTGATGAAAAGAATGGGGCTAACTAGGGTAAGCCCGAATAAGAATAAATGTTATTCTGAATCACATGGAGATGTGAACCCACAGCTAGCTGTATCCCTGAACCATTGAGGGTCACACAAGTATCGGATTCTGTGTTCCCGTTGAGATAGTCAAATTTCAAGGAGTTGAAATTTGACGATTATAGTTTGATGGAGATCAAACAAGAAGCTTATAAAGGAGTTTATGAGCTGATTCCATAGGATGGAAGAAGTGGAAGTTAGCATGATTGCTAAATAAGGAAGGAGAGTGGAACTGCCTGTTTTGTGAAGGAGTTCACTAACACTGGCAGCTGCCAAATATGGTAACTGCCATATATGGTAAGTTCTAAATTTGGCAAATGAAAATTTTGATCTTCGAAATTTTTGATTTTCATTACATGAACAAGATTTGTATCATTGGTTCATCGGCGCTCTCGGATCGTCGATCGGGATTATAATGAGTTCGGAATCAATTTTTTAGTGAATTTGGAATTTACTAATTAAATGATTGTGCTAGTAGTGGTGACTACTAACATGCACAAATTCTCATATATGTTCTAGAGGAGTCTAGAATTAAATTAACCAATGAGTTAATTTATTAATTAAATAATGGTTATTTAATTTAATTAATATACACGTATATATTTTATATGGTGATATAAAATATGTGTATATAATATTATTATATCATGTATTATTAAAGGTTAATAAATACATTATATATTAATTATATGAGAGTTTAAATATAATGAAATTAATAGAGTCCTTGTGGGAGAGGGACTCCTAATTAGATTTGGAGTTTTACTCTATAAATACACCATTAGGGTTCATTGATTGTTAATGAAATTTTTCACACAAAAGCACATGAAAAATTCCTTCCATTCTCCAATAAAACCACACGGCCACTTCATTGATATTTGGAAGAAAATTTTGGTTAAAAGCATATATTTGATTTGCTTAATTATGGATTGTGAATCCATAATAATTGATTAAGAATCAATTAACAAAATCTCCCCATATTTTGATGGAGAACTCACGGCCAAACTTTAAAGGGGTTGGGAAAGTTTTTGGCCAAGTGATTTTCTTCCACCACTGCGCCGACGACGCAACACCATCACCGGATTTTGGAAATTTGGAGGCTACAGTCTCAACGCACAAATCGTTTGTGATTTCTAGTGCAATCCAAGCGAGGAACAAAGTTTCTGATCGTGGACCTAATTAGGCGATAATATTGGAAGAGCCGTTCGTATGGATTTACAAAAAGGGCTATCTCCGCTTAAACACCGGAATAGTTTGGAGTCCAAGCGTTAAGAACGCAAATGTATAATTCTAAACGCCCTATGCATGTTTTAAACACACGACGCCCAAAAAAAAATATTTTTAAACTTCCGCTGCGTCTTGGGTGCGAGAATACGATGTCCCAACACTAAGACCATGGCAGACCATTTACATGATAAAAACATGAGTTTGCATCAAAAATCTTAAGTTTTCCCCCATGTGCATGTCATATTCCGAAAATACAGAAAAATAAATTATGTTCTTCATGCATACAATATTTAAACAATATTATGATATGATAGATGAGAAAAGGAGATGTATGGCGTGCCTTTGCGTTAAATACGCTCGAATATCCGTTGACGAAGAAGAACGGGACGCGACGATGGCTCCTACTTGCCTTGATGCCTTCGAAATTCCCTTGAAACTCCTAATATTTGTGTGTGCTGTGCCGTGAAGTGGTGTGTGTGGGGGAGAATATTTTTC
Source organism: Primulina eburnea (assembly GCF_022965805.1). Taxonomy (NCBI): domain Eukaryota; kingdom Viridiplantae; phylum Streptophyta; class Magnoliopsida; order Lamiales; family Gesneriaceae; genus Primulina; species Primulina eburnea. The sequence continues at coordinate 14,737,904 of NC_133106.1, read as the reverse complement.
AGAAAAATACACAAAGTGGCCGAGACTTGATGCAAGGTGTAGGGTTTTTGAGTTAATTAACAAATTAAATACTAGTTAAGCACCTACAAGGTTTATTAGGCCTATTAAGCCAATTAATTAGGCCCACTAGTTAATTTAGGACTTAAATAAAATAATAACAAATTTTTCTTTAATTAAATATGAGAATTTATTAGCCGGGTTGCCAAAAAAACTCGTATTTTAGTTGAAAAACCAACACCGATAAAATTTACGTCCCGGCGTATAAAATCACCTCAAAACCCTTATTTTCGAAAATACTAAAAAGCATCGACCATATTTTAAATAATTAAAAATAATCATTTAAAAATATTTTACATCTTTCAGCCCTCGGTCCCCGTTCCTCGATCGTCACTTGAATATTCCTAAAAATACAATTTTAATGCAACCATGCAGAAAATATAATTTAAACATATCAATATGCATCACATAAATAATTAATGCTATTAAAACAATTTAACTAAAATACAAAGAATTTAATAATTGCATGCACGTGGTTTGCGTGGACTTTAAAATTTTCGGGGCGTTACAATCTTCCCCCCTTAAATTGAATTCCGTCCTCGAAATTCGCTTATCCTAGACTTAGTTCTTGTATCCCAAAATCCACGCTTCCGCTACGCTACTCTTATATAACTTAAGTTCTAGAATGTCTGTGGGGACCCGGGTTCTAAATCGAATCTAATTGGGATTAACTGGATCTTTATTATAAATACGGGTCAATTTTTCGCTTTTACATTAAATCACATGTAAACTAAAACATAAGGTGATTCTATATCATACAACAAACCAAATGTACATCCAAATCTGTTTAGTATAAACATCTAACTAATGTTCGAATCTCAAATACAAGTAGTTCGAATCTAAACAGAAACTACTAGTAATCTGCTGCTACACCCGGCATCACCACGCTATCAACTCTCTCTTCCTCGTCGTGACCCTGATCCTGCCCCACCTGTCGCCATGCACACATACAGACACGACAACAGCCGGATAACTCCGGTGAGAACAAATCCCAGTATAAAACATGTATGCATGCAATGTAATAAATCATGTACAAAAGCATAGCTTATATCAAGTAACATGAATGCAAATCTAAACATGTAGCAGAATACAAATCTGTATTCAACATTTAAATCTTGACTCGACTCATTTCTAATCTAGGGATCCCGGCGTGAATAAGACGGTCTGTCACCTACCCAACCACTCGGGGTGACGGTACGTCTTATTCCTAGACTTCGGTCAACTCTGTATCGAGGGTCTACACATAGAGCAAATCTACTCCTATGCGTCGATACACCGAAACGTCTAGTTTTGGCCAATCTGCCAATATCTCCTATCTCAGGACTCGAATATAAATCAATAAACAATACATTACACAATCAAATGTAATAACAATCTAGTATGTGATTTAGGAAAACTCGTATCAAATCTGAATCGAGTTGTGCAATCCCGTGACCACATGAATTATACCTTTCTTGTCGCACTGTCTGTGTCGAGATCTTGAAGTCGGAATGTCACTCTGTCAAGACTAATCTGAAATGACCATATACAAATGTTCTATATCAAAACACAACTCAAGCAAGTCTTGGAATAATCAATAATCAGTCTCGGTACAAGTTGACGGCATAACGGCGTACTTCTTCGATACCGATAATCTCACAACAATATACTCACTCACAATCACCTCATAATCTCATCAACACTTCAATACACAAGCTGAAATCTATACAATCTTAATATAATACATGCTGAAAGTTCGAATAATAGCATACGGTTTCCGAAAATCAATCCGGTAACGAATATACCAAGCTCAAGATATCAAGAACACATATTCTAACTCAAATCTGAATTCCCCCAACACATATATTTCGAAACATGGTGCAAGTGAGTAAAAAGTATACCCTTATGAAGCTTGTGATACCAGGAGCAAGAATCTTCACTCGGATTCCAAATCAGATGTGTAAATCTCTCACAATTCCAAGTGCGCTATGAAGAAAGCTTGAAAGCATTCCATGGAGAGGGGTCTCGGTTCTTGTTCTGAATGCAAGGGAAATGAAGACACCTATCATATATTGCATGCAAAGGGACGAGTGTTTAAGCTTTTCAAATGACACGCACTACCGCGGGTGCGGTATCTCAAGAGCGCGGGTGCGCTGTGCTCACGGCAGCCCTTGTATTTTCTGAAATTCTCGGACCGCGGGTGCGGTCCTCGCATGACCGCGGGTGCAGTCGCACCACCGCGGGAGCGGTCTTACTAGCACCGCGGGTGCGGTCTTGCTTCGCACAAATTCACCAAATTTTCTGTCAATGCACCGCGGGTGCGGTCCTTCCTGTACCGCGGGTGCGGTGTGGCTTCGGCCCAAACCTCACCATTCTGATTTAAATGTCATGCATTCTTACCTTTACAAGTCTAACATCAATGCCAGTTGATATTTCTCGAGCCTTACATTTCTCCCCCTCTTGGACAGGAGTTCGTCCTCGAACTCGTAAACAAGTAATCATGCAAGTATATATGAAACAGTCTAATCAAAATTTCAAGGAAGACTTACATCATATGAATAGCTCTGGATGTTTCTGTCTCATATCAGACTCTGTCTCCCAAGTCGCTTCCTCGATGCCATGACGACTCCACTGAACCTTCACCAGCGGAATGGACTTCGTTCTGAGCTGTTTTTCTTTCCGATCAAGAATCTGTATCGGTCTTTCAACATAGCTCAAAGTCTGATCCAGCTCGGCTTCGTCAGGTTGAATGACATGAGAATCATCCGGCATGTACTTTCGCAACATCGATACATGAAAAACGTCATGTATACCGGACATTGAAGGAGGAAGAGCAAGTCTATAAGCTCGATCGCCAATCTTCTCAAGGATCTCATATGGACCGACGTATCTAGGAGACAACTTCCCACGTTTGCCAAATCTGACAACGCCTCTGAAAGGTGAAATCTTCAAAAATATTCTGTCTCCTTGTTCAAACACTAACGGTCTGCGTCTGACATTGGCGTATTTCGCTTGCCTATCCTGTGCCATCTTCATTCTGTTCTGAATGATCTTCACTTTCTCGGTCATCTCACGAATCATATCAGGCCCCAACTCTGGTACCTCAGAGATATCATCCCAGTACAATGGAGATCTGCACTTCTTTCCGTATAAAGCTTCGAACGGTGCCATCTCGATGCTAGTCTGATAGCTGTTGTTGTATGAAAACTCACACAACGGCAATGAATCTTGCCAACTAGTACCAAAGTCTAGTACTACAGCTCTCAGCATGTCCTCTAAAGTCTGGATAGTTCGCTCTGACTGTCCGTCCGTCTGAGGATGATAAGCAGTGCTCAGGTATAAGTTCGTACCTAGAGCATGCTGCAGGCTGTACCAAAAGTGATAAGTGAATCGTGGATCACGACCTGATACGATCGACTTCGGCACACCGTGCAATCTGACGACCTCTCTGACATATAACTCTGCCATCTGATCATGTCGATATGTCATTCTATACGGGATGAAACAGGCAGATTTGGTCAGTCTGTCAATGACAACCCAAATCGAATCACAGCCCTTCGAAGATCGAGGTAGCCTCGTCACGAAATCCATGGAAATGTGATCCCATTTCCATTCAGGAATAGACAAACTCTGAAGTAAACCTCCGGGTTTCTTTCTTTCTGCCTTCACCTGCTGGCAATTCAAACATTTAGACACAAATTCTGCAATATCGGTTTTCATTTGCTTCCACCAGAATTGTGTCTTCAAGTCATTGTACATTTTCCTGCCACCCGGATGAATGCTGAACCGACTACAATGTGCCTCTGAAATAATCTGTCGTCTCAAATCTGAAACATCTGGCACCACTAGACGGTTATTCACATACAGAACAGAATTTCTGACCTGATATTCTGAGATATGTCCAGCTCTGACCATATCAATCGACCTCTGAATGTTCGGATCAGTTCTTTGTGCTTCTTTAATCCTCAAAATCAGATCTGGCTCAATCTGAATCGCAGCAAGTCGCAACGGTCTACTCTCTGTATCAAATGTCAACCCAGACAAGCAACAATCTTCTACTAAATTCGATACACCTACAGTCGACAAGGAAAGAGCACATACCTTTCGACTCAAGGCGTCTGCCGCTGCATTCGACTTCCCTGGATGGTACTTGATCTCGCAATCAAAATCTTTCAGCAGATCAAGCCATCGTCGCTGCCTCATGTTCAACTCTGACTGAGAAAAGAGGTACTTCAGGCTCTTATGATCAGAATAGACCTCAAATTTCTCTCCATACAGATAATGATGCCAGATCTTCAAGGCAAAGACAATCGCCGCCAATTCAAGATCATGAATCGGATAGCGGGTCTCGTGTGGCTTCAGCTGTCTAGAGGCGTACGCTATCACGTGCCCTCGCTGCATAAGAACACATCCCTGCCCTCTGTGAGATGCATCACAGTATACAACGAACTCACCTGTACCTGAAGGAATCGTCAAGACAGGCGCACTAGTCAGCCTCTTCTTCAACTCTACAAAACTGGCTTCACAAGCTTCAGACCACACAAATGGCATGTTCTTCTGTGTCAACTGAGTGTTAGGCTTCGCTATACTGGAGAAATCTCGTATAAAACGACGATAATACCCGGCTAGACCCATGAAACTGCGTATCTCAGGCACAGAAGTCGGTCTCGGCCAACTGATAACAGCCTCAACTTTACTCGGATCTACTGCAATACCCTCTCCAGATATAATATGCCCCAAGAAGACAACCTGTCTCATCCATAATTCACACTTGGACAGTTTGGCATACAACTGCCCTTTTCTCAAGGTCTGCAATACAACTCTCAAATGATCTGCATGCTCAGTCAGACTCTTCGAATATACCAAAATGTCGTCAATGAAAACAATAACAAAATCATCTAAATATCTCTGAAAAATGCGGTTCATCAAACTCATAAACACCGCAGGTGCATTCGTCAAACCAAAAGGCATAACAATAAACTCGTAGTGCCCATACCTGGTTCGAAATGCAGTCTTCGGAATATCAACGTCTCTAACACTGAGCTGATGATACCCTGATCTCAAATCAATCTTCGAATATACCAAAGATCCCTGTAACTGATCAAACAAATCGTCGATGCGCGGCAAAGGATACTTGTTCTTCACTGTTGCCTTGTTCAACTGTCTGTAATCAATACACAATCGCATTGAACCATCCTTCTTTCTAACAAAAAGCACCGGAGCACCCCAAGGAGATACACTGGGTTTGATATATCCCTTGGACAGAAGGTCTTCCAACTGTGCTTTCAGCTCTCTCAGTTCTATCGGTGCCATCCTATACGGAGCTCTCGAAATAGGAACAGAACCGGGCATAAGATCTATGCTGAAATCAACCTCTCGAGCTGGAGGTAACCCTGGAATCTCATCTGGGAACACATCTGCAAACTCGCAAACCACTGGCAGATCTGCCAATGCTGGGCTCGACTTCAGTAGATCTACTGAATATACGAGAAAGCCCTCTGCTCCTCTCTGAAGCAATCTACTCATAGTCAGAGCAGATACTAAGGGAATCCGAGATCTGGAACCCTTGCCGTAGAATTTCCACTCATCTGTCATGTCGGGTCTGAATCTGACAATCTTGTGGAAACAGTCTACAGTGGCCCTGTACTTGGTCAACATGTCTATACCAACTATACAATCAAAATCAGCTAAACCAAGTACTACACAGTCAAGATCGATCTCATGCCCTTCAAACTGAAGCATACAGTGTCTAACAGTAGTCAATGAAATCAAACCACTTCCCAACGGAGAAGCTATAGACACTACTGTAGACATCGACTCAACAGGCAATGAATGTCTCAATGCAAAATGTTCAGATATAAATGTATGAGATGCACCTGTGTCTATCAACACATATGCAGGATAACCGCAAAGAAAACAGCTACCTGCAATGACGTCATCTGGCGCCTCCTGCGCCTGCTCCTCTGTCAGGGCAAAGACACGTGCCTGCTGTCTGGGAGGTTGACTCACTGTCTGACTACCTCCTGGTCTCTGCTGGGTCTGTGTGGAGGGTGGCTGAAAGGAGTGTACAGAAGATGCCTGTCTCTCCATCTGTGGCACTGGTGCTGATGACCCGGTACTCTGGAATCGTTGTGCACCTCTCTGGGGACAAACTCTGGCGAAGTGTCCCTGTTGCCTACAGACGTTGCAGCGTCCCATAACTCCTTGACACTGCTCCGTGGCATGTCGCCCTCCGCACGAACTGCAGTACGCGCCACTGTAATCTGACCCCTGACCTCTCTGTCGAGATCCACTCGAACTCGATGAACTGCTCCCGGATTTCTTAAAATGTTTGCCCTTAGCCTTCAGAAATTCCTTCTTGCCACTACCACTAGCTCCACTGTCAAAACGAGGAGGAGGTGGTGGAAACTGAACGGCGATAGGCTGTGGCTGTCTCTGCCCCTGAACACCATAAGAAGCGCCTCGCTGCCTGATCAAGCCAGCCTCTGCTCCCTTAGCTCTGTTCAGTGCCTCTGAAAAGGTATTAGGCCGTCCCGTGTTCGCCAAGGTAAAGACATCCGGATTCAATCCGTTGATGAACTGATCGGCCACTGCCTCGTCGTTCCCTGCCACATGAGGTGCAAATCGTAGCAATGCAGAAAATTTAGCCACATACTCCTCGATGTTCCACTGTCCCTGCCTCAGATTCGCAAATTCAGCTCCTTTATCTTTTCGGTAGGAGACGGGGAAGAAGCGCTGATAGAACTCATCCTTGAAGACTTTCCACGTAATGTCAATGCCTCGGTGCTCCAAGGCTCTCTTCGTAGTCAACCACCAGCTCTTGGCAACCTCCTGCATCTGATGCCCTATCAGTTTCACACGTCGCTCATCAGTATATGCCAAAGACTCAAACAACATCTCGATATCATCAAGCCAGCTCTCACACTCTACTGCACTCTCTGTGCCTTTCAGCGTAGGAGGATGGAAAGACTGAAACCTCTTCAGCAAGGTCTCCATCGGAGTAGCGGTAACATCCATCTGTGCACCGGATGTACTACCCTGCTCTGGCTGTGGTATACGTCTAGGCGACATAAATCTGATTATCAAAGTGATTAGTACACAAATTATGCAATCTGTCTCAGCCCTCCTCTGATCATATACCTCTGATCGAGAATCGGTTCTGATTCAGGCTTGAAATGCTGTAAATCAATTCAGATAATACAACAACATATAATAGGGAAAGCAATAAAGCATGCTAGCATCCCAAAAGCAAGGAAGATGACTCGATCTACCCCGCTCATTCTATTCTATCTCAGTTTACAGAACCTACAGCTCTGATACCACCTGTTGTGGGGACCCGGGTTCTAAATCGAATCTAATTGGGATTAACTTGATCTTTATTATAAATACGGGTCAATTTTTCGCTTTTACATTAAATCACATGTAAACTAAAACATAAGGTGATTCTATATCATACAACAAACCAAATGTACATCCAAATCTGTTTAGTATAAACATCTAACTAATGTTCGAATCTCAAATACAAGTAGTTCGAATCTAAACAGAAACTACTAGTAATCTGCTGCTACACCCGGCATCACCACGCTATCAACTCTCTCTTCCTCGTCGTGACCCTGATCCTGCCCCACCTGTCGCCATGCACACATACAGACACGACAACAGCCGGATAACTCCGGTGAGAACAAATCCCAGTATAAAACATGTATGCATGCAATGTAATAAATCATGTACAAAAGCATAGCATATATCAAGTAACATGAATGCAAATCTAAACATGTAGCAGAATACAAATCTGTATTCAACATATAAATCTTGACTCGACTCATTTCTAATCTAGGGATCCCGGCGTGAATAAGACGGTCTGTCACCTACCCAACCACTCGGGGTGACGGTACGTCTTATTCCTAGACTTCGGTCAACTCTGTATCGAGGGTCTACACATAGAGCAAATCTACTCCTATGCGTCGATACACCGAAACGTCTAGTTTTGGCCAATCTGCCAATATCTCCTATCTCAGGACTCGAATATAAATCAATAAACAATACATTACATAATCAAATGTAATAACAATCTAGTATGTGATTTAGGGAAACTCGTATCAAATCTGAATCGAGTTGTGCAATCCCGTGACCACATGAATTATACCTTTCTTATCGCACTGTCTGTGTCGAGATCTTGAAGTCGGAATGTCACTTTGTCAAGACTAATCTGAAATGACCATATACAAATGTTCTATATCAAAACACAACTCAAGCAAGTCTTGGAATAATCAATAATCAGTCTCGGTAAAAGTTGACGGCATAACGACGTACTTCTTCGATACCGATAATCTCACAACAATATAATCACTCACAATCACCTCATAATCTCATCAACACTTCAATACACAAGCTGAAATCTATACAATCTTAACATAATACATGCTGAAAGTTCGAATAATAGCATACGGTTTCCGAGAATCAATCCGGTAACGAATATACCAAGCTCAAGATATCAAGAACACATATTGTAACTCAAATCTGAATTCCCCCAACACATATATTTCGAAACATGGTGCAAGTGAGTAAAAAGTATACCCTTATGAAGCTTGTGATACCAGGAGCAAGAATCTTCACTCGGATTCCAAATCAGATGTGTAAATCTCTCACAATTCCAAGTGTGCTATGAAGAAAGCTTGAAAGCATTCCATGGAGAGGGGTCTCGGTTCTTGTTCTGAATGCAAGGGAAATGAAGACACCTATCATATATTGCATGCAAAGGGACGAGTGTGTATGCTTTTCAAATGACACGCACTACCGCGGGTGCGGTATCTCAAGAGCGCGGGTGCGCTGTGCTCACGGCAACCCTTGTATTTTCTGAAATTCTCTGACCGCGGGTGCGGTCCTTGCATGACCGTGGGTGCGGTCGCACCACCGCGGGTGCGGTCTTACTAGCACCGCGGGTGCGGTCTTACTTTGCACAAATTCACCAAATTTTCTGTCAATGCACCGCGGGTGCGGTCCTTCCTGTACCACGGGTGCGGTGTGGCTTCGGCCCAAACCTCACAATTCTGATTTAAATGTCATGCATTCTTACCTTTACAAGTCTAACATCAATGCCAGTTGATAATTCTCGAGCCTTACAATGTCCTTACGTCTCCTTGATCCCAATTAATCTTTCCTTCTAAATCCTTATTTAGCAATCGCAACTTAAAAGAACCAAATGACTTAGTGCTAATACTATTATAACCTCGAATTTCAATTTTTCTTACAATTCCCAATATTAAAAGACGGATAACAAAACTTATTGTATATTATTTTTCTTATTTTATACCCAAAATTTTCATCAACTTATCATATTTCAGTCTTAAAATCTCAAACGCATCCGCTAACGCTTAGATTTTCAAGCCTAATATCGATTCATCCTTAAAAATCATGGATTAAAATTTCTTATAATACTAAAACCGAGATATCCCAAGATTCTACATATTCTTAAAAGTCTAAATCCTCAAAATTTTTATCATTTAAACCATTTAATTTTCGCTTATTGCTAAACTAGTTCCCAAATTCCTTAACAATTCCAAAAATAAATTCTTAAGTTCTTCAAAATTATCTTAATTGGTCTTTAATTTCGAAAATATGACGATTAACCCATAAGTTTTTATTATTGTTAATTTCCTTCTACGGGTTTCCCATAACATAATTTCAAAATTTTTAAACTTTTTTACCCAAAAATCAATTCCTATAACCAATCTTATTTTTCATCAACTTAAAATCTCAATTTATCTATTTTCTTATTCCCAAAGTCGTTGTAATCCTCGAATAACTATTCCTTATGTCTAATTCTCAAAAATTAATTCAACTAATAAACATGAATCATAAAAATTGTCTAAGAAAACTACGTGTCCCAAAACATTCATAAAATTTACGATTAACTTATAGCCCAAAAATAGAACGTCAACACTAAAACACAATTATCAAGATAGTCCAATTCCACCACAAAACCAACATGCGTTGAAAAATAATTTTTCATTTCATATCATATCACGTATAAAAATTCAAAGCATATAAAACAAACATGTGACGTAAACATATAGGTCATGTACTTATGCAGGTAACATCATAAAATCATATAAAGCATGCAAACTTACAAAATTGAGGCTTGACGACTGATCTTTCCGGTGCTGATGGTGGCACAACCCTTTACAGAACCATTGCTCTGATACCAACTGAAATGTCTGCCCTTTTTATTGCTTTAAAAGTACTATAATTTTTTTTTTTAAACCTCACATAGCATCCGGCCAAACCATAAAATTTCATAAAATATTTTTGACATTATTTTAAAAATAAACAACCAACTAACATTTTTCTAAATCTAAAAATAACATTTGAAAAGTATAGCCCATACTATAACCTCTCAAAAACCACTCACAATCATGATAAAAGTCATAAAATCTTTTAACATAAATCATAACATATATGCGGAAACTAGTGTCGGTCCTCGGGTCATGTGCACCTTCAGTCCAGTTGGATCAACCATCAAGACCTCCATTAGCATTATCATGATAACCTGCATCCATCACACCTAGTGAGTCTAAAGACTCAACACACCATAATCTTTATAACAAATAATACATATAAAACCACATGCAACAGTGAAAAATACTTGTACTTAAAATATCATTTTCATGAAGATGCATAAACTTTAAACATGAACATTTTCATAAATATTTTCATGTTGCATTTCATAAACCTTAACCTTTTTCCTTTTCCTCAACATGACATGACATAAAACCTTAAACATGATCATAAACATTTTCCTTTTCCTTTTCCTTTGTTGAATTCAGATCGTTAATTGTGACTTTCCTGATCATGATCATGAGGGTCGATGGATCCATCTACATATAACCACAGTACTGGGCGGCGGGGGACACCAGCAACACTCTCACCGGTCAACTGGGCCCTGGCCTATCATGATTCGAATAGAAATACGATCGTCGGGGCTCCCTCTGGGACCTTTTCCCATAAATGGGCTCCCTCTGGGGCCTTTTCCCCTCACGATATTCCCATTCTTCCGTTACCACAAAACCGTTACCACTTTAACCGTTACCACTTTAACCGTTACCACATATTCGCAATGATGGAAACACGATCGTCGGTCTCCCACTGGGACCATAACCCTCACGACGTCGCCACCATTAACGAATTAGTCACAATCACTTCACATCCTTCAAGATTTTTCATTCACATCACATTAGAAAAATCATGAATATTATTACATTTTTCATTTTTGAAACCAAGCATGCAACATGTATTTTAAATGTCTTCTTAAATCATAAAAATCATTTAGACATTTAAAAATCATATTTTAATCATGAACATTAAAAAAATAATCATAATATCATAAAAACAGCATTTAGGGCACTGCCATGACCTTTACTAATTTCCCGATGTAAAAAGACCGTTTTACCCCTGGACTTGGCAATTTACGTTTTCAACTTTTTTCTTGATTTCATGACTCTAACATGTCCCAAATAATTATTTAAGCCTAAAAGAATTTTCTCTATTTTTATTTGGCTTAAATCGATGACTTTTAAATTAATCTTTAAATGTGACGTATTAATGCGTTTTAATCCCGAATTAAACCAAACCTTAATATAAATTCCCAAATTAAAAACTTAGACTTACAATAATTATTTAAGATTAACACTAATTTTTCATAATTTTATAAAGCTTAAAACTAGACTTTTCAATTACCTCTTTAATTGACGTTTCGTGCGGCGATTAAATTCCGAATTAATCCAAAACTCGTTATTTTGATCCCAAATTTTAAACATAGCATTTTTAATATTTATTCTACCCTTTCAAGTCGCGAGCCACACTTGTGGACCCTTGGATCTAATTTTTGTTCTTAAAATCTCGTTTTTGACACCTTATCGAACACACCGAGCCAACTCCCAAAATACCCGAGCCACCTTGAGCCAAAACCGAGCCAACCCATCTTGGAACCCACCTGACCAAGCCCAGCCCCTGGAACCTAGCCCAAACTCGCAAAACCCTGCTGTAACTTGGCCCATTTTTCTGCATGTGTGTGTGCCTTGTGTTCTAGTTGTACTAGGACTCCTAGCTAGTCTAGGACTCTCCCAACCGAGCCACTACCGAGCCCACCTGACCCTAACCATCCCTGGACCACGCCTAGACTAGACCCAGACCAGCCCAAGTCCCTAAACCCAGCAGCGAAGCTCCTGAAATCAGAAGCATCAACCTGCGCACAAGGGACCTCCCTCACGTTCTCATGTTCCCCTCAAGCCAGCAGACAACCAAGCCGCCACAGCCCCTGTCCAGGCCCCTGAGTGTTAGAGTAGATGCCCTGCAAGCCAACGGTTGGCTAGGGAATTTATTGACTCAAGTGAAATAAACAATCTTTATTTTAATATAATTTAACTTTTAATGATTTCGTTATACTTTATCTGTATACCCATGCAAGCAGCATAGATAAAGTCCTTGATTATGCTTTAATACAAATGAATCGTAATTCGATGTTGAAACTCATTTGTAAACACTGCATATTCTAAATTCGTTCCTAGTCAATTCAGCCGCCTAAAACATGGATAAAGGTCCTTGAGCTCGAGACTAGCATCTCTGATGTTGTGTATTGCGTTTCTTGGTAAGGGCATAGAGATGTCCAAACATACAGATGGGTAGTCATATGATGATTATACCGAACAACCCTCCCTCGGACTTTCCAAGTGGTTATCATTCATCGAGAGGATAAGTTCGTGGTTATGATTGTACACCATTAGTCCTTACGACCCGGGACAACACTGAGGTTCTATATGCTAGGGCTGTGCTTTGACTCGTTTACCGGCTCCAGGAGAGTCATCAGGTGGCGAGGTTGGGTACAGTTGCGACACATATAGGAGCCAGTGCATTGTAGTCGGGGATTCACCGCTCACCTACGGGTGTGGATATCCTATGTGATCTAATGAAATAATAGTGCACAGAATCTCTGGCCAGAGTACGAGATGTACGTTGGAGAAGGAGTTCTCCAAATAGTATACGCGATGCCACTATTATAGTTATCACATAGTTATCGAATTAATATGCAACCCTCGATGAACCAATGGTTGCAGATTCGATCGGGATATATGAGATGAAGGGACCGTACTGTACGTTAATCATAATCGACTGGTTCTTGCAGGCACTATCAGTGATACCTAGGGGATCATGGGGCGATGCTACTAGACGCTCTTACCATGATCCGATGGGTGCAATCAGAAATGGGTTCTGACATTCTTAATCAAGGTGTCGATGAAAAGAATGGGGCTAACTAGGGTAAGCCCGAATAAAGGATTATGTCCTGAATCACAAAGAGTTGTGAACCCACGGCTAGCTGTATCCCTGAACCATTGAGGGTCACACAAGCACTGGATCGTTTATTTCCGTTGAGAGAATAAATTCAAGAAGTTGAATTTATATTATGATATAGTAAATTCAAGGAGTTGAATTTATGATAATTAAATTTTGAGAAAATAAATTCAAGGAGTTGAATTTATAAGATAGTAAATTCAAGAAGTTGAATTTATGAAATTTGGAGAGAATAAATTCAAGGAGTTAAATTTATAAAATTTGAGGATTTAATTTATTAAGCTCAAAAGTTGAGTTTATTAAATATTAAATTTTGGAGGTGATAAATTCAAGGAGTTGAATTTATAATTTAAATATTAAATTCAAATGTTGAATTTATAAAGGAATTAAATTAAATGTAATGGGTATATGTATAATGAGCTTGTAGGAGTACAAGATCAACATACATATTATTAAGGATCTTAATTGGACTTTAAAAGATTAATTAATTAATTAAACTAGTTGGACTAGAATAATTTATTGATGAAGCCCATTAAGTATTTAATTAAGTTAATGGGCCCTAAGCTTATATATATGTATATTAGGCTTAGAGTTTAATTGAATTCATTCATAATTTTTGAAAACCCTAGCCTCCATCTCCTAAGGATTTTCGAAAACTCTCCCCTCTCCTATCAAAGAATTTCGGCCACTTTCTTTTGAAGAAAAGTTTGAGCCGTCTCTCGTTTTTATCTCAACGTAAAATATCTTCCAATTTTCTAGTGCAAATTGGAAGAGAAATAAACCATCTAGTCGTGGACCTAATTCGAAGTAGATCGAAGGACGTTCGTATGGATTCACGAAGAGCTATCTCCGCTAACCACGGAATAGTTGGAGCCAAGTGATTTAATTCACAAAGGTATAATCTTTAACATCCTATGTATGTTTGATTATGAAAATCATACGAGCGTCCAAACATATTTTGATTGTCAAAATAAAATAAAATTTTTAAACTTCGGCTGCGTTTGGGCGTGTAGAAAACCGGGATCCAACAGTGGTATCAGAGCCAGGTTTTTCTAAATCGTATGGTTTGATATTGAATAATTTATTTCTTACCACACAAGAAAATTTTTCAGAAAATTGATGCACCACGAAAATTTATTTTTCCAGATTTTCGAAATTAAAAAAAAAAAATTAAATCTGCCCGGAACTGTTTCGCGCAGTCCGTGCGCGCAGCGCAGGCGTCCGACGCCTGCGCGCGGCGTCGGCGCGCCTCTGCGCGTTCTGCGCGCACAGGGCCGCTGCCGCTGCCCGAAACGTTCGGGCAGCGGGCGGGCGGCTGCCCGGAAGCGTCTCGGGAAGCGCGCTGAATAATGGGCTTGAATTGTTTGGGCCTAGGGTGCAATTTTCTGATTTTTCAAAATTTTGGGTAAAATTGATATTTTTGAAATTGGTTCAATTTTTATTTTGGAAAATTAATTTTTGGAAAATTTATAATTTTCTTGTAAAATAAATAATTAGAATATGATTTTAATTATTTATGGTAAAAATGAGTTTTTACAAGAAATCAATTATTATTGATTTAATTGGAAATTAAATAAAAGAGTTTATTTAATTTATTAAATCCTTTAATAATTGTGGTGGTTAGTGATAAATTATTTGATATATGGTTTATCAATTAATTAAATTGATGTTAATATTCGATATTAAATGCATGAAGGATAATCGAGAGTCTTGACCAATGTGTTAGGTGTATGTTAGGATATTTTACTGTTTTATTCGTTTTTTTTAATATTTGATATTATTAAAGTGGGCCTGGTTTATGGCTCGTTCCCACCCCATGAGATGTATCCCTTATGTGCCATGGCTATTTAAATGTAATATTAGAAATAGTGGGAGATAAAAACTGGAAGATGGTGGGCGCGATGATCAAGACGAAGACATGTAAAATATTGGAAGCTCTTGTAATAGTTGCATTTGCATCTCTGCATTCACCTAGGTTTGGACCAGGATCCATGTATGGCTCACATGGATCTAATAGTGTTGGCGATCGATCATCCTTATTTATTGTTGAATGTCATATTATGATATATGTGATATATAGTAGTATGCATATATGTATATTATTATATAATATAGTTGCATGAATCCGGCAAACATACAAACTCGTGGCACGCGATTTTAAAATTAAAATGATGAGACAATTTTAAAATTAAAATCCCTCATTTTGAATATGATTCAAAATTTATATCAAACCGGAAAAGTAAAAATTAAAAGAGTTTAATTTTTCCTTGCATTCCATCAACCGTGGTTGCATGTTGATCGCTACCCGCGGACAGTGTCTGGCTCATATTATTGGGGAGGCCTGGACGCCGGAAAGCTGTGACTTCCACCGGACATATGATGTGAATTGAGGGGAACTCCCATGACTTCGGCTGATATTATTGGGGGTACTCATGGCGACCGTCTACTACAATTCAATATTGATGGGTCAGTTTGACACGCGAAAATAAACAGCGTCATATTATTGGGTCCTTATTAAACGTGAGGCAAAACACGCGGAGGTTGCATAGGGATGCAATTGGATTCTACCTTTTAGAAATTATAATTGGCTGATATTATTCGGGATTATAATTGGCTAATTGGACTCTACGTGCCTACTAAGGAAATACGATTTCCCTTTTTCATCAGAGGGTGGTGGAAATGTCAAAATAATAGGAGGGTAATTTATAAAATGAAATCCATATTTTATATCTTAAAATTATTTTAAAATAATCAGCAACCATTATTCTGTTTCCGTATCAGTATATTTTCGATTTCGTCACGTAATTCATTTTTAGTATTAACAAGCTAATTGAATCTAATTTTCAAGACTGGTTGGGAAAATTGTTCTGAGTTCGGAGAAAATGGCATACACACTAATGTCAGTCCTGCTGAACTGACAAAGCATGCAAGATGGTAGGACCATAGTATGCAAGCTAAAGTGTAACATGCTCGCTTTTACGTCAAATGAACTGTAGGGACAGTTTGAGGAAAATTTGAATGCTGCTGACATTCGAATGCTCATGCAAGAGTTGCATGGTGCATAAAACTCGTACAATGAGGCACACCACTTTGAAAAGCTCATGACTACACATATGCAAGATGGGGCTTTGGCCCATGAGCGTGGTGTACATATGACTGGGCTTATTGAGGATGTGGTGGGCCTGGAATATGTGATTCCTAACGAGTTACTAAATAACAACAATTTGTTGTTTTTCTCTTCCTCATTTGACGAGGTTATGGTGAACTTCAATTTGAATAAGATAGATGATAGCCTTGAAGAGCTAGTCAATATACTTATGACTTATGAGATCACCATAAAACAAGTAATTGTTGTTTTTCTAATGGGCCTTTCTTCAGACGGAAAATAGCCCACAAGGTAAGGGAAATAAATGTTCTGCCCCTCACAAGAAAAACAAACTCAATAAAAGGCAAACTCTGAAGGACACTTAAAAGGCCTACAATGCCCGATAAGTTAGAACATGTTTATTTCACTGCAAGAAGTTCGGCCATAAGAAATTATATGCGCCAGAAATGTTCTGGAAATGATAAGTGAATGTACAAGTAAACATGATTTCAACAACAAACAAAAAAGGAAAGTTAGATGATCCAAATCTCGCACAAATATGGCACGCTAGACTATGTCACATTTCCCAAAGAAGGATGCACAAACTAGTGGGAGAAGGCATGTTTGACTTGTCAGACATAAATTCTCTACTTTCTTGTAAATCCTGTCTAAAAAGAAAAAATGACAAAGACTCCATTCGATGGAAACGTAGAACGTGCGCATGGTCTACTGGATTTGATCCACACAGACGTTTGTGGCCCGGTAATTGTTAGCACAAAATATGGGCAATCCTACTTCATTACCTTTACTGATGACCATTCGAGGTATTGGTATGTTTATATGATGAAACACAAATCTGAAACATTTGAAAGGTTCAAAGAATTCAGTTCTGAAGTAGAAAACCAGCTAGAAAGAAGTATTAAGGCATTTCGATCTGATCGAAGTGGAGAATACTTGAGTGCTGAATTTTTGGGTTATCTAAAAGAGAATGTGATTCTCACAGTGGACTCCACCAGCAACACCACAATTGAACGGTGTTTCTGAATATTGTAAGCGAACCTTGTTGGACATGGTTCAATCAATGATGAGGTTCACTAAATTGCCTACATCGTTTTGGGGCTTTGCGCTTGAAACTGCGGCAATGTTGTTGAATAATGTTTATACTAAGGTAGTGTATAAAACACCATATGAGATATGGATGGGTAAAACTCCCAAATATTCTTACATGAGAATATGGGGATGTCCTGCTTACGTGAAGCAGACAGTGGGAGACAAATTGGATAGTAGATCCACTTTGTGCTACTTTGTAAGATATCCAAAGAATTCTGTTGGATATTATTTCTATCATTTCAACGAAGCAAAAGTGTTTGTTTCAAGAAATGCCACCTTTTTGGAAAAAGGAATTTCTATTAGATAGAAAAGGCAAGATGATAGAACTTGAAGAAATTCAAGAAACTCCCTCAACTATAGTAGTTGAACCTAATCCCCAACAACCAGTAGTTGAAGTACAAGCTCCTAGAAGGTCTGATAGGGTTATTAGACCACCTGCAAGATATACGCTTCTTCATGAACAAGGCCATGATGAGCGTTGTGTTGGATGTGATCCAATGAATTTCAAAGAAGCAATATCTGATACTGATTCTACCAAATGGCTTGAAGCCATGCAGTAAAAAATGGACTCTATGTATTCAAACCAAGTCTGGACATTGGTGGATCAACCTGAAGGAATCATTCTTATAGGGTGCAAATGGATCTACAAAAGAAAGTTTGGGGCGAATGGGAAGGTAGTGACCTTCAAAGTAAGACTGCTTGGAAAAGGTTATACTCAAAGGCAAGGAGTTGTCTATGAGGAAACTTTTTCACCAGTTGCTATGTTTAAGTCCATTAGATTACTACTAGCCATAGCATCATGGCATGACTATGAGATATGTCAAATGGATGTAAAGACTACATTCCTCAATGGAGACATCAAAGAAGAAATTTATATGTCTCAACCTGAGGGATACACATCAGTAGGAAGTGAGCATAAGGTATGCAAACTTCACAGATCAATATATGGTCTCAAGCAGGAGTCAAGGAGTTTGAAGCTCAGATTCGATAACACTATCAAAGAGTTTGGTTTTGCTTAGAATCCTGAAGAACCGTGTGTGTACAAGAAAGTTAGTGGGAGTGCAGTGACATTCCTAGTACTTTATGTTGATGATATCCTGCTCATTGGGAATGATGTAGGATTACTGCAATCAACTAAAGTATGGTTAGAAAGTAAATTCTCCATGAAAGACATGGGTGAAGCATCCTATGTATTGAGAATACAAATCTATAGAGATAGATCAAAAGGATGCTAGGGGTAACCCAAGCGATTTATATCGATATCATTCTAAATAGATTCTCTATGGAAGAGTCCAAGAGAGGATACTTACCAATGTGTCATGGTATTACTCTATCTAAAGCTATGTGTCCCAAAACTGATGAAGAGATAGAGATGATGACACGTATTCCATATGTGTCAGCTATTGGTAGTATCATGTATGGTATGATATCGACACGTCCTGATGTTGCTTACGCTTTGAGAGTTACAAGCAGATATCAGGCGAACCCTGGTCCAATAAATTGGAAGGCCGTGAAAGATAGTCTTAAGTACTTGAGAAGGACTAAGAACTTGTTTATGGTCTATGGGGTGGAGAATTGAAATGAGAAGGCTACACGGATTCTAGCTTCCAATGTGACGTAGATGATTCAAAATCGACCTCTGACTTTTTATTCATGCTTAATGGTGTGGCTGTCTCTTGGAAAAGTTCCAAGTAAGACACCGTTGCGGATTCCACCACTGAAGCTGAATATATTGTTGCATCTGATGCAGTCAAAGAGGTAGTTTGGATGGGGAATTTTGTCCAAGTGTTGGGCGTTATTCCTAATGAAGTTGATCCAGTCCCGTCGTACTGCGACAACACTGGTGCCATTGCGCAAGCAAAGGAACCAAGGTCTCATCAGCGATCCAAACATGTACTGAGGAAGTTCCACATCATACGGGAGATTGTGGAAAGAGGAGACATATCAGTCGAAAGAGTCCCCTCTGCAGATAATGTTGCTGATCCACTTACATAGCCCTTGCCAGGACCATTGTTTCAGAAGCATCGCGAAACAATGAGATTAAAGTTAAGGGTAGTTGGCTCTAGGGCAAGTGGGAGATTGTTAGAGTAGATGTCCTGCAAGCCAACGGTTGGCTAGGGAATTTATTGACTCAAGTGAAATAAACAATCTTTATTTTAATATAATTTAACTTTTAATGGTTTCGTTATACTTTATCTGTATACCCATGCAAGCAGCATAGATAAAGTCCTTGATTATGCTTTAATACAAATGAATCGTAATTCGATGTTGAAACTCATTTGTAAACACTGCATATTCTAAATTCGTTCCTAGTCAATTCAGCCGCCTAAAACATGGATAAAGGTCGCTTGAGCTCGAGACTAGCATCTGTGATGTCGTGTACTGCGTTTCTTGGTAAGGGCATAGAGATGTCCAAACATACAGATGGGTAGTCATATGATGATTATACCGAACAACCCTCCCTCGGACTTTCCAAGTGGTTATCATTCATCGAGAGGA
Organism: Primulina eburnea; assembly: GCF_022965805.1. Taxonomy (NCBI): domain Eukaryota; kingdom Viridiplantae; phylum Streptophyta; class Magnoliopsida; order Lamiales; family Gesneriaceae; genus Primulina; species Primulina eburnea. The sequence goes on along the minus strand of NC_133106.1, from coordinate 14,717,827 downwards.
TAAGTTCGTGGTTATGATTGTACACCATTAGTCCTTACGACCCGGGACAACACTGAGGCTCTATATGCTAGGGCTGTGCTTTGACTCGTTTATCGGCTCCAGGAGAGTCATCAGGTGGCGAGGTTGGGTACAGTTGCGACACATATAGGAGCCAGTGCATTGTAGTCGGGGATTCACCGCTCACCTACGGGTGTGGATATCCTATGTGATCTAATGAAATAATAGTGCATGGAATCTCTGGCCAGAGTACGAGATGTACGTTGGAGAAGGAGTTCTCCAAATAGTACACGCGATGCCACTATTATAGTTATCACATAGTTATCGAATTAATTTGCAACCCTCGATGAACCAATGGTTGCAGATTCGATCGGGATATATAAGATGAAGGGACCGTACTGTACGTTAATCATAATCGACTTGTTCTTGCAGGCACTATCAGTGATACCTAGGGGATCATGGGGCGATGCTACTAGACGCTCTTACCATGATCCGATGGGTGCAGTCAGAAATGAGTTCTGACATTCTTAATCAAGGTGTTGATGAAAAGAATGAGGCTAACTAGGGTAAGCCCGAATAAAGGATAATGTCCTGAATCACAAAGAGTTGTGAACCCACGGCTAGCTGTATCCCTGAACCATTGAGGGTCACACAAGCACTGGATCGTTTATTTCCGTTGAGAGAATAAATTCAAGGAGTTGAATTTATATTATGATATAGTAAATTCAAGGAGTTGAATTTATGATAATTAAATTTTGAGAAAATAAATTCAAGGAGTTGAATTTATAAGATAGTAAATTCAAGAAGTTGAATTTATGAAATTTGGAGAGAATAAATTCAAGGAGTTAAATTTATAAAATTTGAGGATTTAATTTATTAAGCTCAAAAGTTGAGTTTATTAAATATTAAATTTTGGAGGTGATAAATTCAAGGAGTTGAATTTATAATTTAAATATTAAATTCAAATGTTGAATTTATAAAGGAATTAAATTAAATGTAATGGGTATATGTATAATGAGCTTGTAGGAGTACAAGATCAACATACATATTATTAAGGATCTTAATTGGACTTTAAAAGATTAATTAATTAATTAAACTAGTTGGACTAGAATAATTAATTGATTAAGCCCATTAAGTATTTAATTAAGTTAATGGGCCGTAAGCTTATATGTATGTATATTAGGCTTAGAGTTTAATTGAATTCATTCATAATTTTTGAAAACCCTAGCCTCCATCTCCTAAGGATTTTCGAAAACTCTCCCCTCTCCTATCAAAGAATTTCGGCCACTTTATTTTGAAGAAAAGTTTGAGCCGTCTCTCGTTTTTATCTCAACGTAAAATATCTTCCAATTTTCTAGTGCAAATTGGAAGAGGAATAAACCATCTAGTCGTGGACCTAATTCGAAGTAGATCGAAGGACGTTCGTATGGATTCACGAAGAGCTATCTCCGCTAACCCCGGAATAGTTGGAGCCAAGTGATTTAATTCACAAAGGTATAATCTTTAACATCCTATGTATGTTTGATTATGAAAATCATACGAGCGTCCAAACATATTTTGATTGTCAAAATAAAATAAAATTTTTAAACTTCCGCTGCATTTGGGCGTGTAGAAAACCGGGATCCAACACTGAGCACCCTCCTAGGACCCTAAAGAGTCGACCTACCCCAGCCCAGAGCCCCCAGGCCGAGCCATCTCTTCCCTACACAAGCTGGAACCCTGCGCTACCTCTCTTCTAATCTCTCGGGTGGCTTTGGGGAAGAGTCCTTGTGCTCTTGGGCTCTTCCCTAGCCATCTAACTCGAGTCCTAGAATGTCTAGGACTCCTTTCTAGTCCCTAACATAAACCAAGCAGTGACCCAAGCAAGCCCATGCATCGATATTCCCTAAAACCGAGCCCCAAGATCAATACGTTCCGATTCGGTCCCGACTTGTTTTTATTATCAGTTGCGGCTTGTTTCTTTGGTAATTGCCGTGAGTCTAGTGAGTGTTTTAGGCCCTTAAATCATGCATAAACACTTCTAGTTCATACCTAAGACCATGGCAGCCCCTTTACATGATAAAAACATGAGTTTGCATCAAAAATCTTAAGTTTTCCCCCATGTGCATGTCATATTCCGAAAATACAGAAAAATAAATTATGTTCTTCATGCATACAATATTTAAACAATATTATGATATGATGGATGAGAAAAGGAGATGTATGGCGTGCCTTTGCGTTAAATACGCTCAAATATCCGTTGACGACGAAGAACGGGACGCGACGATGGCTCCTACTTGCCTTGATGCCTTCGAAATTCCCTTGAAACTCCTAATATTTGTGTGTGCTGTCCCGTGAAGTGGGGTGTGTGGGGGAGAATATTTTTCAGAAAAATACACAAAGTGGCCGAGACTTGATGCAAGGTGTAGGGTTTTTGAGTTAATTAACAAATTAAATACTAGTTAAGCACCTACAAGTTTTATTAGGCCTATTAAGCAAATTAATTAGGCCCACTAGTTAATTTAGGACTTAAATAAAATAATAGCAAATTTTTCTTTAATTAAATATGAGAATTTATTAGCCGGGTTGCCAAAAAAACTCGTATTTTAGTTGAAAAACCAACACCGATAAAATTTACGTCCCGGCGTATAAAATCACCTCAAAACCCTTATTTTCGAAAATACTAAAAAGCATCGACCATATTTTAAATAATTAAAAATAATCATTTAAAAATATTTTACATCTTTTAGCCCTCGGTCTCCGTTCCTCGATCGTCACTTGAATATTCCTAAAAATACAATTTTAATGCAACCATGCAGAAAATATAATTTAAACATATCAATATCCATCACATAAATAATTAATGCTATTAAAACAATTTAACTAAAATACAAAGAATTTAATAATTGCATGCACGTGGTTTGCGTGGACTTTAAAATTTTCGGGGCGTTACACGAAGATTGTTTCAATAGCTTTAACACATTCCATAGCTATAAGAGGGTCCGCGCTTCCCACGAACTCAGGTGGATTCATTCTTTTAAATCTGTCATACGCTCCCTCTGAACTGGGCTCCTGTCTCACAAGACCTTTACCTCTCCCTTGAACTGGGTTCTGCAATCTCAATAACTGTTGGATGTGATCTCCATGAACTTTGGCTTGCTCCTTGAGCAACTTACTAAATTCATCAAAAACTCGTGATGAGGAACTATCTTCTCCCTCTAAATCTTTTCTCTTAGGTGGCATCTCCTACATTGCATCTCAGTTTAAAATCATTTTAAATCATCGAGATACCATTAAAGATACTTATCATCATATCAGTACATCAATGAGATGTAGAAATATACATACCGAAGTGTCGCCAACAGAAGAAGTCATGTGCCAAACATTGGTCCGAAAACGTCTGCTCTGATACCACTAACTGTGATACCCTGACCCGTTTTAAAATAATAAACTCTACAATGCAGAAGCTTTAAAAAAATAGATTTGGAGGAAAGTATGTAATTTAAAAATTTTGACAGAGTTTCTCCATAAAAAGGAACTCACCATCTGTCTCAAGAAATAAAACCAGTACATCAAAACATTCCCACAACTAATATATAGATATATACAAAATCAAAAGCATTCCATTTGAATTACCAAAATACTTGAGACAAATTTAAACTCCCAAAATATCAGGTGGTTTACAACAAAATATATTAGCCAACTCCAACCATTACAAAAAACAAAATACTTTCTTAAACCATCCATTGACAAAATAATCCTTTCACCCTTCCTCCAAGCTTGGCACATTTCTTTCTTCCATCTCGACACCCCACCGTATCAATCTCGGTTACTTGTATCTGCATCTCATGAACATAACTGAAATGAGTTATAAAACTCAGCAAGTAGACGTTTAAATAACAAGTACATATACAACAGTGTAAAGAAGTAATCCATATCATTTCTTAACCATAATATGCCATCAGTCAATAAAATGCGTATATAACAATTATAAGATGGCATCCATAGAAGAATTCATTTCTTTTCATTCGTATGGCATTGATAGGTCATCAGTCAATGGTACACATGTACGTTTCAGTCAATATCAGCCACAGTACATGTCATTATGTTGATCAACTTCAGTCAAGTGGGTTTAGAATTACTATATGTAACACCACAATACCACATAACCATCAATCCATAAAAACATTCATTGAAGCATTTTATCAAACACGTGGTGTGCGTGCTAAAACCTTAGCTGGCATCAATTCCATCTCTTTTCAATATATCAATACATACAATGTACATAATCAATGAGTTAAAGGAGCTAAAATCATTTAAAACATCATTCATATACATAGATCATGAGATGCATTCAAAGGAAAATTCTACTTATAACCAACTAGAGATATACTAGCCTTGGCACTTGGTGATGATTCTACAAGGTAAAACCATAATAAAATCCATTAATATCACTTTCTTAAGCTTTCAATCCCCCGTAACTCAAAAACTTACCAATACAAACTTACAACTCAAGGAATCTAAGAACAAGACTAAATAATAGCTTACCTTGATCCTTCTCTTAGCTTAGATGAAGATACCAACTTGGATTGAAGGAATAAATCAAGAGATGATAGGAGGGGAAGAAGAAAAATGGAAGAACCCTAGCTCTAAACCGATGGAGAGAAAAGAAGAGAAGGAAAATGAGTACAAAGATGATCCCATTCGATTTTATGCCTTCCCAAACACCAAAAAACGCTTTTTAACTTGCTGGGCGCTTGGGCGGTCACATATTACCACCCTAGCGCCGAACTTACTGCCCAAAACTCAAAAATTCAGAACGGGGCGCGCTCGGGTGGTCAAATCTTACCGCTCGGGCGCCACTCTGTGCACAGCCACTGTAAAGATCGCTTCCGAAACGCCTCTTTCCTTCGGAATTTGAAAAAGCGGTAAACAGGAAAGTTGTAGCCCTATGCCTTTTCTTGAATCTTTCACTATTTCAGGTCATTTGGAGGTCTGAGTAAAAAGGTATGACCATTCTCCCAACATGTGTCATTGTAGGAACGACGATACGCACGACACACTTCGGGGCGCTTTCGGCCTATGTTTCACAATGATATGAACGAAACTCAAAACACGAAAGTTATAGCTTTATATCTTATCTTTCTAATGAAAGAGGCCTCACATCAATTAGATCAATATACAAAAAATTATGCTAAAAACCACAACTAATGCCACAGTTTCATACCGTTTCAGCACTTCCATTACCTATTTAACTCAAATTCAACCTTCTATTCTACCCATCCATTATCTATTTCATTCTATAACATTCATTACCATTCATATCATAATGTAAAGCCATAATCCTTCACAATAAAAATACCGTAATTCATAATAAAAGACATGAACGATCGGCTATTACAGAAAATATCGTAACTGAGGCCTTACTTAAGCTTATTAAACCCAGATGCTCGCTTGCTTCCACATTGATTCTATCTTCGGAGAAAGACAGTTTGTTTTAACAATACTGGTGATGAAAAAAATCTATTCTTTTATCATATTCTAGTAGGAAGAGCAAAAAAAGGGAAACTAGATAACTGGTTTGTAGTGAACAACGAAACTCCGATCGGCGCATATCAATATTATATGGTGGCTCTCTACGAGAGAACTATCAGTTCTCCAATAGCAGTTTGAAAGTAAGCCCTTTACCCCATGAGGCTGTGAAAGTACTCTACCCTAGATTACCTCTTTACTATATGGGTAAGTAGCCTCCGTCCAAAATGAGTATACCCCTGCTAAGTCTTTTCACCACCGCGTAGAGGTCTCCAAATAGAGCTCACTACATGAAATGAGACATGTACTCCAAGTAATAGAGTGAGGAGTTGTAACTCCCTCTGTCAAGGAGTCACAACATCTACAGGAAGGAGCATGTTGGGTAATACGCAGAGTCATAAGGGTTGGTACTTTTGCAATCATCGACAGACAAGTCAGTAAAGTTATCCCGGAAAGGGGACTGCTAGAGTAGCTAGAAGTAGTTGATAAAGCCTATGTTAGAGGGAAGAGTGGGGGCCCTGGGGTTGAACTCCTTTCGTTGACTATCGAATGAATCCGATAATTGGTGCCCTTTTTTGTAATAGCCCAACCTTTTATTATGTTAATCCTTATGGTTTAATATTGTTATGAACATGCATTATGCTTTACTGGTTGAGATTATGTTGTATGGTTACTAGTTATGGATATGTTTATTAGAAAGGTTATTGTTTTGGTCTTATGTTCATAGTTGGTAATGATTATGGAAATGAATGGGTAGAATAAAAAGTTGATATTGAGCAAAATAGGAAATGGAAGTGCAGAAATGGTATAAAAAATGTTGAAGTGGTTACGGTTTTTAGCATAATGTCTTGTATGTTGATCCAATTGATGTGAGGCCACTTCCATTAGAAAGATAAGATTTAAGGCTATAACTTTCTTATTTGAGTTTTGTTCAAATCCTTAATGAAGACGAGCCAAAAGTGGCCCGAAGTGTGTCGTGTGTTTTGTTTTTCCTGCACTGACACATGTTGGGAGAATGAGCATAACTCTTTACTCAGACCTCAAAATGACCTGAAATTAGGGGAGATTGAAGAAACGACATAGGGCTACAACTTTCATGTTGACTACGTTTGCAAATTCGGAATCTAACACTGCGTTTTGGGCAGAATGAGGCGCGCCACCGCGCCAGAACTCGGGCCTGGCGCACGGGGTGCTGATTTTTGGGTTTTGGCAGCAAGGGGCGCGCATATGCGCCGGAAATGTCGCGCATATGCGCCCTGCAGACTGTTAAAAATTACAAAACACGTTTTTATGAATTTGGAAGGCTTATTAACTCATTTCTTGTGGGGACCCGGGCTCTAAATCGATTCGATCTGGGATTAATTGGATCTGTGAGAAAATGTGGGTCAAATTTTCTCTTTTTAACATTAATTCTAATTTTTATAAATGAAGCACAAGAGGGTTCTGAGTTTTATTTTACAACATAAATACATGTCTTATTCTAATACATCAATCCAAACTACTGTTTAATACAAACCATAAACTACAAATAGTACAAGTCTAGTAAGAGCCACTAGTCATCTTCTGCGCCCGTAGTCACCACGCTATCTCGAACTCATCTCTGTCGTGACCCAGATCCTGCCCCACCTGTTGTTATGCACACATACAGACATAACAACAGCCGGAAACTCCGGTGAGAACAAATCCCAGTATAAAACATGTATACATGCTAACATAAAATAATGAATCATGCAGAAAAGCAATAATAATGGGTTCCATAGTCTATGAAACCAATGTATATAAGCATGCAATGCAAATTAACTCATGTCTTGACTCAACTCGACTCTACTCTAGGGATCCCGGGTGAATAAGACGTCAATGTCTGTTACCTACCCTCCCAATCGGGGTAACTGTACGTCTTACTCATAGACTTCGGTCGTGTCTGTATCGAATGTCTACAATCAGAAGAAATCTGCTCCTATGCGTCGATACACCGAACGTCTAGTTTTACAATTCTGTCAATGACTCTCCTATCTCAATGTTTGAATATAAATCTATAGACAAAGCATGATTATATCAAGAGATTTGAATATAAATCTATAAACAAATTCAAATCATATCAAAGAGATAAACAATAAATCTAGTATGTGATTTTGTTGGGAAACTCAAATTAAATCTCATTTGAGTTGTGTCTTACCCAAACAAAACATGAATTATACCTTTCGTCGTACAATTTGTCGTAGTCGAAGTCTCGATATTAAAGTCGCCAATACAAATCTGAAATGGCATCATCAATGTACATTCTATCAAACTCTAACTCCACTCAACACATTGTACTCAACAATCAATTTCAGTACAATTCAACGGCATATCGGCGTGAATTCTCAATACCGATCACCTCATATAACAATAATCAATACCCTCAACTCATATTCATCACAATCTATACATCATAAGCTCATATCACTTCTGAAATCTCTATCTTTTCAATTCAAGACATGTTAATAAATCATAACAATCACGTAAGGTATCATTTTCTCGATCCGTTTACGGTACTACGATGTCTATACTCTTAAGAACATAATAGAGAGTTCAATTCATCATTCTCCCAACATATATCACCAATCCGTAATTCTCAACTCACAACATCATCATAAGAATATGATAATACTTGAAATCTGCATATTCTCAATCAAGATATGCTAAAATTCATAACAAATGCATACGATACTATTTCTTTGATCCGGTTGCGAATATACTATGCTCTTCATATCAAGAACACATAATATGAATCATATTACAATTTCTCCAGCATATATATTTCGAACCATGCTGAAAATGAATCATACTTACATCCTTTCGAAGCCGGTGATGAAAGGAATCCAAATCCTAACTCGGAATAAGAATCGGATGGCTAAATCTTGCACAATCACTATTGCAAGCTTGAAGGAACTTGCTGAATATTCTTGGAGTTCTCTCGGTTCTTAGCTGGTGTAAGGCAAGGAAATGAAGACACACCATATATATATCTTGCATGAAACAAACACATGGCTTATTCTTTAGATTACACGTCTCGCTCATATGCGCGACATCACTCGCGCATATGCGCGAGACCTATTGTTCTTGTAAGGCTCGAGAATTATTCGTTGTCATTAATGTTAGAATTGTGGAAATAAGAATGCATGAATTATGAGATTTTGAGCAGCAGGGCCGAAGCCACACCGCACCCGCGGTGCTAAGACTACCGCACCCGCGGTGTATAAGACACAAAATTGGTGAAATGCGCGAAGCAACACCGCACCCGCGGTGCGCGCAAGACCGCACCCGCGGTGGTGAGACCGCACCCGCGGTGATGCAAGTGCCGCACCCGCGGTGATCGAGATTCAGAAAATATTATGGCTGCCGAGAGCTCAGCGCACCCGCGCTCTTACGCTGCCGCACTCGCGGTTGTGCGTGTCAAATGAAAAATAAAGACACTTGTTCCTTACCATGCAATATAGATTATGTGTCTTTCATTCCTTCCATTTCAGAAACTGAGAGCCGAGAGGATGCTTAGGAGAAAGCTTCATGTCCTTTTTGATTTGAACTTGTGGTTTTGAAGAATTTAGCCATTCGATTTTGGATACGACTTCGGTTTTGAATTCCTCTCATCATTTGCTATACAAGGATGTAAGTTTCAGTTATTTCCAGCATGTTTCGGTAGTTATATGTTGGAAGAATTCAGATTTGAGCTTTAGATTATGTTCTTGATATGTTGAACTTGATATATTCGCTACCGGATCGATTTTCAGACACCGTATGATATTGTTTCGATTTTCAGCATGTATTATTGAAGAGTATATCGATTTTCAGAGTTAGAGGGGATTTTGTCATTGATATTGTGACGTTGATGAGATTATGATATTGTTGTATGTGAGATTGAGTTATCGGTATCACGAGACTACGCCGTTATGCCGTTCAACTATATCGAAATCAAGTATTGTTTGTATATGAGTTGTTTGAGTTGGTGGTGCTTTATATTGATAGAAGGTATATCTACATTGCCATTTCAGATTTGAAGTGACAGGTTTGCCATTTGATTCGAGATCTCGACAGACAGTGCGACAAGAAAGGTATAATTCATGTGGTCACGGGATTGCACAACTCGATTCAGATTTGATACGAGTTTCCCTAAATCACATACTAGATTGTTATTACATTTGATTATGTAATGCCTTGTTTATTGAATTATATTCGAGTCCTGAGATAGGAGAGATTGGCAGACTTGCCAAAACTAGACGTTTCGGTGTATCGACGCATAGGAGCAGATTTGCTATATGTGTAGACCCTCGATACAGAGTTGACCGAAGTCTAGGAATAAGACGTACCGTTGCCCCGAGTGGTTGGGTTGGTAACAGACCGTCTTATTCACACCGGGATCCCTAGATTAGAAAAGAGTCGAGTCAAGATTTGAATGTTGAATACAGATTTGTATTCTACTACATGTTTAGATTTATATTCATGTTACTTGATTTAAGCTATGCATTTGTACATGATTATGACATTGCATGCATCCATGTTTTATACTGGGATATGTTCTCACCGGAGTTATCCGGCTGTTGTCGTGTCTGTATGTGTGCATGGCAACAGGTGGGGCAGGATCGGGGTCACGAGCTAGATGAGAGATGATGATAGCGTGGAGATCTCGGGCATTGCAGATTACTAGTGTTTTCTTATGAAACTTGTACTACCTATGTTTGTAGTTGTCATTTGAACACTAGTGTATGTTTGTACGAACAGACTTGTATGTACATTACGTTGTTTAATTTCTATCGAGATATGTTATGCTTTAGTTAATACATTTGAATTAAAGTTAAAAGCAAAATTTTGACCCACATTTTCGAACAAAGATCCAATTAAATCCCAAAAGAATAGAGTTAGAGCCCGGGTCCCCACAACAGGTGGTATCAGAGCAGTAGGTTCTGTAGACTGAGATAGAATAGAATGAGCGGGGTAGATCGAGTCATCTTCCTTGCTTCTGAGATGCTAGCATGGTTTATTGCTTTCCCTATTATATGTTGTATCGTATCTGAATTGATTTACATCATTTCAAGCCTGAATCAGAACCGATTCTCGATCAGAGGTTATGATCAGAGGAGGGCTGAGACAGATGATATTGATTATGTACTAATCAGTTTGATAATCAGATTTATGCCGCCTAGACGAGTGCCACAACCAGAGCAGGGTAGCACATCAGGTGTACAGATGGACGTCACCGCTACACCGATGGAGACTTTATTGAAGAGATTCCAGTCTTTCCATCCGCCTACCCTGAAGGGCACAGAGAGTGCAGTGGAGTGCGAGAGCTGGCTTGATGATATCGAGATGTTGTTTGAGTCTTTGGCATATACTGATGAGCGACGTGTGAAGTTGATAGGGCATCAGATGCAGGAGGTTGCCAAGAGTTGGTGGTTGACTACGAAGAGAGCCTTGGAGCACCGAGGCATTGACATCACGTGGAAAGTCTTCAAAGATGAGTTCTATCAGCGCTTCTTCCCCGTCTCCTACCGGAAAGATAAGGGAGCTGAATTTGCGAATCTGAAGCAAGGACAGTGGAACATCGAGGAGTATGTTGCTAAATTTTCTGCATTGCTACGATTTGCACCGCATGTGGCCGGGAACGATGAGGCAGTGGCCGATCAGTTCATCAACGGGCTGAACCCCGATGTCTTTACTTTGGTAAACACGGGCCGGCCTAGTACTTTTTCGGAGGCACTGAACCGAGCGAAGGGAGCAGAGGCTGGCTTGATTAGGCAGCGAGGGGCTTCCTACGGTGTTCAGGGGCAGAGACCGCCACAGTCCACGACCGTATAGTTTCCACCACCTCCTCCTCGTTTTGACAGTGGAGCTAGTGGTAGTGGTAAGAAGGAATTTTTGAAAGCTAAGGGTAAATAGTTTAAGAAGTCCGGGAGTAGTTCATCGAGTTCGAGTGGATCTCGACAGAGAGGTCAGGGGTCAGAGTATAGTGGCGCATACTGTGGTTCGTGCGGAGGGCGACATGCGACGGAGCAGTGTCAAGGAGTTCTGGACGCTGCAACATCTGTAGGCAACAGGGACATTTCGCCAGAGTTTGTCCCCAGAGAGGTGCACAACGATTCCAGAGCACCGGATCATCAGCACCAGCGCCACAGGTGGAGAGACAGGCATCTTCTGTACACTCCTTCCAGCCACCCTCTACACAGACCCAGCAGAGACCAGGAGGTAGTCAGACGGTGAGTCAGCCTCCCAGACAGCAGGCACGTGTTTTTGCCCTGACAGAGGAACAGGCGCAGGAGGCGCCAGATGACGTCATTGCAGGTAACTGTTTTCTTTGCGGTTATCCTGCATATGTGTTGATAGACACAGGGGCATCTCATACATTCATATCTGAACATTTTGCATTGAGACATTCATTGCCTGTTGAGTCGTTGTCGACAGTAGTGTCTATAGCTTCTCCGTTGGGAAGTGGTTTGATATCTGTGACTACTGTTAGACACTGTATGCTTCAGTTTGAGGGGCATGAGATTGATCTTGATTGTGTAGTACTTGGTTTAGCTGATTTTGATTGTATAGTTGGTATAGACATGTTGACCAAGTACAGGGCCACGGTAGATTGTTTCCACAAGATTGTCAGATTCAGACCCGAGATGACAGACGAGTGGAAATTCTACGGCAAGGGTTCCAGATCTCGGATTCCCTTAGTATCTGCTCTGACTATGAGTAGATTGCTTCAGAGAGGAGCAGAGGGCTTTCTCGTATATTCAGTAGACCTACTGAAGTCGAGCCCAGCATTGGCAGATCTGCCAGTGGTTTGCGAGTTTGCAGATGTTTTCCCCGATGAGATTCCAGGGTTGCCTCCAGTTCGAGAGGTTGATTTCAGCATAGATCTTATGCCTGGTTCTGTTCCTATTTCGAGAGCTCCGTATAGGATGGCGCCGATAGAGCTGAAAGAATTGAAAGCACAGTTGGAGGATCTTCTGTCCAAGGGATATATCAGACCCAGTGTATCTCCTTGGGGTGCTCCAGTGCTTTTCGTTAGAAATAAAGATGGTTCGATGCGACTGTGTATTGATTATAGACAGTTGAACAAGGCAACAGTGAAGAACAAATATCCTTTGCCTCGCATCGACGATCTGTTTGATCAGTTACAGGGATCTTCGGTATATTCGAAGATTGATTTGAGATCAGGGTATCATCAGCTCCGAGTTAGAGACGTTGATATTCCGAAGACTGCATTCCGAACCAGGTATGGACATTACGAGTTTGTTGTTATGCCTTTCGGTTTGACGAATGCACCAGCGGTTTTCATGAGTTTGATGAACCGTATTTTTCAGAGCTATTTAGATGAGTTTGTAATTGTGTTTATCGACGACATTTTGGTGTATTCGAAGAGTTTGACTGAGCATGCAGATCATCTGAGGATCGTATTGAAGACTTTAAGAAAAGAGCAGTTGTATGCCAAACTGTCCAAGTGTGAATTCTGGTTGCGACAGGTTGTCTTCTTGGGACATATTATATCTGGAGAGGGTATTGCGGTAGATCCGAGTAAAGTTGAGGCTGTGATCAGTTGGCCGAGACCGACTTCTGTGCCTGAGATACGCAGTTTCATGGGTCTAGCCGGGTATTATCGACGTTTTATCCGAGATTTCTCCAGTATAGCGAAGCCTATCACTCAGTTGACCCAGAAGAATATGCCGTTTGTGTGGTCTGAAGATTGTGAAGCTAGTTTTGTAGAGCTGAAGAAGAGGCTGACTAGTGCGCCTGTCTTGACGATTCCTGCAGGTACAGGTGAGTTCGTTGTATACTGTGACGCATCTCACAGAGGGTTAGGATGTGTTCTTATGCAGCGAGGGCACGTGATAGCGTATGCCTCTAGACAGCTGAAGCCGCACGAGACTCGTTATCCGATTCATGATCTCGAATTGGCGGCGATTGTATTTGCACTCAAGATCTGGCGTCATTATCTGTATGTCGAGAAATTTGAGATCTATTCCGATCATAAGAGTCTGAAGTATCTCTTTTCTCAGTCAGAGTTGAATATGAGGCAGCGACGATGGCTTGATCTGCTGAAAGATTTTGATTGCGAGATCAAGTACCATCCAGGAAAGTCCAATGCAGCGGCAGACGCCTTGAGTCGAAAGGTATGTTCTTTGTCCTTGTCGACTGTAGGTGTATCGAGTTTAGTAGAAGATTGTTGCTTGTCTGGATTGACATTTGATACAGAGAGTAGACCGTTGCGACTTGCTGTGATTCAGATTAAGCCAGATGTGATTTTGAGGATCAAAGAAGCACAGAGAACTGATCCGAGCGTGCAGAGATCGATTGATATGGTCAGAGCTGGTCATATATCAGAATATCAGGTTAGAGATTCCATTCTGTATATGAATAACCGTCTAGTGGTGCCAGATGTTTCAGATTTAAGACGACAGATCATGTCAGAGGCACACTGTAGTCGGTTCAGCATTCATCCTGGTGGCAGGAAGATGTATAACGACTTGAAGACACAATTCTGGTGGAAACAGATGAAGACAGACATTGCAGAATTCGTGTCTAGATGCCTAAATTGCCAGCAGGTGAAGGCAGAAAGAAAGAAGCCCGGAGGTTTACTTCAGAGTTTGTCTGTTCCTGAATGGAAATGGGACCACATTTCCATGGATTTCGTGACGAAGTTACCTCGATCTTCGCGGGGCTGTGACGCGATTTGGGTTGTGATAGACAGACTGACCAAATCAGCGTGTTTTATTCCGTACAGAATGACATATCGACACGATCAGATGGCCGAGTTGTATGTCAGAGAGGTCGTCAGATTGCATGGTGTGCCGAAGTCGATCGTATCAGATCGTGATCCACGATTCACTTCTTTTTGGCATAGTTTGCAGCAAGCTTTGGGTACGACTTTACACTTGAGCACTGCTTATCATCCCCAGACAGACGGACAGTCAGAGCGGACTATCCAGACTTTAGAGGACATGCTGAGAGCTGTAGTACTAGACTTTGGTACTAGTTGGCAGGATTCATTGCCGTTGTGTGAGTTTTCATACAACAACAGCTATCAGACGAGCATAGAGATGGCACCGTTCGAAGTTTTATACGGAAAGAAGTGCAGATCTCCGTTGTACTGGGATGATATTTCTGAGGTACCAGTGTTGGGGCCTGATATGATTCGTGAGATGACAGAGAAAGTGAAGATCATTCAGAACCGAATGAAGACGGCACAGGATAGGCAAGCGAAGTATGCCAATATTAGATGCAGACCGTTAGTATTCGAACAGGGAGACAGAGTATTTCTGAAGATTTCACCTTTTAGAGGCGTTGTCAGATTTGGCAAGCGAGGAAAGTTGTCTCCTAGATACGTCGGTCCGTATGAAATCCTTGAGAAGATTGGCGATCGAGCTTACAGACTTGCTCTTCCTCCTTCATTGTCCGGTATACATGATGTTTTTCATGTATCGATGTTGCGCAAATATATGCCGGATGATTCTCATGTCATTCACCCTGACGAAGCCGAGTTAGATCATACTCTGAGCTATGTTGAGTGACCGATACAGATTCTTGATCAGAAGGAGAAACTGCTTAGAACCAAGACTATTCCGCTTGTGAAGGTTCAGTGGAGTCGTCATGGCATCGAGGAAGCAACTTGGGAGACAGAGTCTGAAATGAGACAGAGGCATCCCGAGCTATTCTTATGATGTGAGTCTTTCTTCCCGATTTGACTTTACAATTTTGTATATAATTGCATGAATAATTGCTTGTGAGTTCGAGGACGAACTCTTGTCTAAGAGGGGGAGAAATGTAAGGCTCGAGAATTATTCGTTGTCAATAATGTTAGAATTGTGGAAATAAGAATGCATGAATTATGAGATTTTGAGCAGCAGGGCCGAAGCCACACCGCACCCGCGGTGCTAAGACTACCGCACCAACGGTGTATATGACAGAAAATTGGTGAAATGCGCGAAGCAACACCGCACCCGCGGTGCGCGCAAGACCGCACCCGCGGTGGTGAGACCGCACCCGCGGTGATGCAAGCGTCGCACCCGCGGTGATCGAGATTCAGAAAATATTATGGCTGCCGAGAGCTCAGCGCACCCGCGCTCTTACGCTGCCGCACTCGCGGTTGTGCGTGTCAAATGAAAAATAAAGAAACTTGTTCCTTACCATGCAATATAGATTATGTGTCTTTCATTCCTTCCATTTCAGAAACTGAGAGCCGAGAGGATGCTTAGGAGAAAGCTTCATGTCCTTTTTGATTTGAACTTGTGGTTTTGAAGAATTTAGCCATTCGATTTTGGATACGACTTCGGTTTTGAATCCCTCTCATCATTTGCTATTCAAGGATGTAATTTTCAGTTATTTCCAGCATGTTTCGGTAGTTATATGTTGGAAGAATTCAGATTTGAGCTTTAGATTATGTTCTTGATATGTTGAACTTGATATATTCGCTACCGAATCGATTTTCAGACACCGTATGCTATTGTTTCGATTTTCAGCATGTATTATTGAAGAGTATATCGATTTTCAGAGTTAGAGGGGATTTTGTCATTGATATTGTGACGTTGATGAGATTATGATATTGTTGTATGTGAGATTGAGTTATCGGTATCACGAGACTACGCCGTTATGCCGTTCAACTATATCGAAATCAAGTATTGTTTGTATATGAGTTGTTTGAGTTGGTGGTGCTTTATATTGATAGAAGGTATATCTACATTGCCATTTCAGATTTGAAGTGACAGGTTTGCCATTTGATTCGAGATCTCGACAGACAGTGCGACAAGAAAGGTATAATTCATGTGGTCACGGGATTGCACAACTCGATTCAGATTTGATACGAGTTTCCCTAAATCACATACTAGATTGTTATTACATTTGATTATGTAATGCCTTGTTTATTGAATTATATTCGAGTCCTGAGATAGGAGAGATTGGAAGACTTGCCAAAACTAGACGTTTCGGTGTATCGACGCATAGGAGCAGATTTGCTATATGTGTAGACCCTCGATACAGAGTTGACCGAAGTCTAGGAATAAGACGTACCGTTGCCCCGAGTGGTTGGGTAGGTAACAGACCGTCTTATTCACACCGGGATCCCTAGATTAGAAAAGAGTCGAGTCAAGATTTGAATGTTGAATACAGATTTGTATTCTACTACATGTTTAGATTTATATTCATGTTACTTGATTTATGCTATGCATTTGTACATGATTATGACATTACATGCATCCATGTTTTATACTGGGATATGTTCTCACCGGAGTTATCCGGCTGTTGCCGTGTCTGTATGTGTGCATGGCAACAGGTGGGGCAGGATCGGGGTCACGAGCTAGATGAGAGATGATGATAGCGTGGAGATCTCGGGCATTGCAGATTACTAGTGTTTTCTTATGAAACTTGTACTACCTATGTTTGTAGTTGTCATTTGAACACTAGTGTATGTTTATACGAACAGACTTGTATGTACATTACGTTGTTTAATTTCTATCGAGATATGTTATGCTTTAGTTAATACATTTGAATTAAAGTTAAAAGCAAAATTTTGACCCACATTTTCGAACAAAGATCCAATTAAATCCCAAAAGAATAGAGTTAGAGCCCGGGTCCCCACAGTTCTCGGCAATGCAAGTCCTCGCGCATATGCGCGCTTCATCTCGCGCAAATGCACCAAGGCTTCTGGAGGTGTCGCGCAGATGCGCGCCTTATCTCGCGCATGTGCGCCGATGCTACTGTAATTCTCGCGCAGATGCGCGCATATCTTTGCGCATGTGCGCCATCTGTTCTGTCCTATTTTGAATATTTTCTCATCTCATCTCACTTAATACCTCCCGTTGCATGTCATGCATACTCATATCTTCCGAGTCTCACGTCAATGAAGACTAATAATCTCAAGCCTTACATTTCTCCCCCTCTAGGAAATGATTTAGTCCTCGAAATCGCAGGAAATCTATCAAATCATACATGAAAAATAATATAATCAAGACTGAAGAATTACTTACATCATGTAAATAATTCGGGATTTCTCTGTCTCATATCTGCTTCTGTCTCCCAAGTCGCTTCTTCGATTCCATGTCGACTCCATTGGACTTTCACTAGCGGAATAGTCTTCGTCCGGAGCTTCTTTTCTTTCCGATCAAGAATTTGTATCGGTTGCGCAACATAGCTCAAGGTCTGATCAAGCTCCGCTTCGTCAGGCTGAATGACATGAGAAATATCCGGCATATATTTACGTAACGTTGATACATGAAAAACATCATGTATCCCAGATAAAGAAGGAGGAAGAGCAAGTCGATATGCTCGATCGCCAATCTTTTCGAGAATCTCGTAAGGACCGATGTATCTAGGAGACAACTTTCCACGCTTGCCAAATCTGACAACGCCTCTGAAAGGGGAAATCTTTAGAAACACTCTGTCTCCTTGCTCGAATTCCAACGGCCTGCGTCTGATATTGGCGTATTTGGCTTGCCTATCCTGTGCCGTCTTCATTCTTTTTTGAATGATTTTTACCTTCTCAGTCATTTCACGGATCATATCAGGCCCAAGTTCCGGTGCCTCAGATATATCATCCCAGTACAACGGAGATCTGCACTTCTTGCCATACAAAGCTTCAAACAGTGCCATTTCAATGCTCGTTTGATAGCTGTTGTTGTACGAGAATTCACACAACGGTAGTGAATCTTGCCAACTAGTGCCAAAATTTAGCACTACAGCTCTCAACATGTCCTCTAAAGTCTGGATAGTCCGCTCTGACTATCCGTCTGTCTGAGGATGATAAGCAGTACTCAGGTGTAATGTCGTACCTAAGGCCTGCTGCAAACTGTGCCAAAAGTGCGAAGTGAATCGTGGATCACGATCTGATACGATAGACTTCGCCACACCATGCAATCTGACAACCTCTCTGACATACAAATATTCCATCTGATCGTGTCGGTATGTCATTCTGTATGGAATAAAGCATGTTGATTTGGTCAGTCGATCAATGATGACCCAAATCGCATCACAACCCCGGGATGATCGAAGTAACTTCGTCACGAAATCCATGAAAATGTGATCCCATTTCCATCCTGGAATAGACAAACTCTGAAGTAAACCTCCGGGCTTCTGTCTTTTAGCCTTCACCTGTTGGCAATTTAAACACTTAGAGACAAATTCTGCAATATCTGTCTTCATCTGTTTCCACCAGAATTGTGTTTTCAGATCGTTGTACATTTTACGGCCTCCAGGATGAATGCTAAACCGAATATAGTGCGCTTTAGACAATATCTGTTGTTTCAAATCTGAAACATCTGACACTACAAGACGGTTATTCACGTATAGCACATGATTTGTACCTGATATTCTGACACATGCCCTAATCTGACCATCTGAATTGATCTCTGAACATTTTGATCCATTCTTTGTGCTTCTTTAATTCGCATAATCAAATCTGGCTCAACTTGAATCAAAGAAAGTAGCAATGGTCTACTACCTGTATCAAATGCTAATCCAGACAAACAGCAATCTTCAACTAAATTCGAAACCCCTATCGTCGACAAGGATAAAGCACAAAGCTTTCGACTCAAGGCGTCTGTTGCTGCATTTGACTTCCCTGGATAGTATTTGATTTCGCAATCAAAGTCTTTCAACAAATCGAGCCATCTGCGCTGTCTCATGTTCAATTCTGACTGAGAAAATAAGTACTTTAGGCTTTTATGATCCGAGTAGATCTCAAATTTCTCGCCATAAAGATAATGATGCCAAATCTTTAATGTAAATACGATAGCCGCCAATTCAAGATCATGAATTGGGTATCGAGTCTCGTGAGTCTTCAGCTGTCCGAGGCGTAAGCAATCACATGACCTCGCTGCATAAGAACACACCCCAGCCCTCTGTGAGATGCATCACAATATACAACGAAATCACCCTATCTGAAGGAATCATCAAGACAGGTGCACTGGTCAGCCTCTTCTTCAATTGTAAGAAGCTAGACTCACAATCTTCAGACCACACAAATGGCGTATTCTTCTGTGTCAACTGGGTAATCGGTTTCGCAATGCTGGAGAAATCTTTGATGAATCTTCTACAGTACCCTGCTAGACCCATGAAACTGCGTATCTCTGGCACAGAAGTCGGTCTCGGCCAACTGATAACAGCTTCAACTTTACTCGGATCCATAGAAATACCATCTCCAGATATAATATGACCCAAGAAGACAACCTGTCTCAGCCAAAACTCACATTTTGACAGCTTAGCATATAATCTTTCATTTCTCAATGTTTGTGACACAATTCTCAAATGATTGGCATGCTCATTCAGATTCTTAGATTACACCAAAATATCATCGATAAAAACAATCACAAACTCATCCAAATACCTCTGAAAGACACGATTCATCAATCCCATAAACACCACTGCAGAATTCGTTAAACCAAAAGGCATGACAATAAATTCGTAATGTCCATACCTGGTTCGGAATGCTGTCTTTGGTATATCAACATCTCGAACTCTGAGTTGGTGATATCCCGATCGCAAATCAATCTTGGAATAGATAGAAGATCCCTGCAACTGATCAAATAAGTCGTCGATTCTAGGCAAAGGATATTTGTTCTTTATTGTTTCCTTGTTCAGTTGCCTGTAATCTATACAC
This sequence comes from Primulina eburnea, assembly GCF_022965805.1. Lineage (NCBI taxonomy): Eukaryota > Viridiplantae > Streptophyta > Magnoliopsida > Lamiales > Gesneriaceae > Primulina > Primulina eburnea. The sequence goes on along the minus strand of NC_133106.1, from coordinate 14,697,705 downwards.
AATCTCATAGAACCGTCTCTCTTACGCACAAATAGCACTGGAGCGCCCCAAGGAGATACACTGGGTCTGATATATCCCTTGGCTAGAAGATCTTCTAACCGTGCTTTCAGTTCTTTCAACTCAATCGGCGCCATCCTATACGGAGCTCTCGAAATAGGAATGGTACCTGGAATAAGATCTATGCTGAAATCAACCTCTCGTGCTGGAGGTAATCCTGGAATCTCGTCAGGAAATACATCAGCAAATTCCCGCACTACTGGCAAATCTGCCAATGCCGGGCTCGATTTCTGTAGATCTACAGAATAAATACGGAACCCCTCTGCTCCTGTCTGTAACAATCTACTCATAGTCAAATCAGATACTAAGGGAATCCGAGATCTGGAACCCTTACCATAGAATTTTCACTCATCTGTCATTTCAGGTCTGAATCTGACAATCTTGTGGAAGCAATCTACGGTAGCTCTGTACTTAGTCAACATGTCAATACCGACAATACAATCAAAATCAGATAAGCCAAGTACAACACAATCTAAATCAATCTCATGTCCCTCAAACTGTAGTATACAGTGTCCAACTGAATTCAGAGATATAAGACCACTTCCCAACGGAGAAGAAATAGACACTACAGTAGACATTGACTCGACATGCAAGGAATTCCACAATGCAAAACGTTCTGATATAAATGTATGTGATGCACCTGTATCTATCAACACATCTGCAGGATAACCGCAAAGAAAACAGTTACCTGCAATCACGTCGTCTGGCGCATCCTGTGCCTGCTCCTCTGTCAATACAAACACCTGAGCCTGTTGTCTGGGAGGTTGGCTCACTGTCTGGCCACCTCTGGCTCTAGGCTGGGACTGTGTAGGTGTGTGCTGGAAGGAATGGACAGACGAAGCTTGCCTCTCGGGCTGAGCTACTGAAGCTGATGACCCTGCCCTCTGAAATCTCTGGGCACCTTTTTGGGGACAAACTCTGGCGAAGTGTCCCGGCTGTCTGCAATAGTTACAATGGCCCATGACTCCCTGACACTGCTCAGTGGCATGCCTACCTCCACACGAACTGCAATAAACACCACTATACTCTGAACTCTGACCCTGACCTCTCTGTCGGGATCCACTGGAGCTCGACGAACTGCTCCCTGATTTCTTAAACTGCTTGCCCTTAGCCTTCAAAAACTCTTTCTTTCCACTACTGCTTCCACTATCAAATCGAGGAGGAGGTAGTGGAAACTGTACGGCGGGCGGTGGCAGTCTCTGACTGTGAACACTATAGGAAGCTCCTCGCTGCCTAATCAAGCCAGCCTCTGCTCCCTTCGCTCGGTTCAGCGCCTCGGAAAAAGTGTTGGGTCGCCCCGTGTTCACTAAGGTGAAGATATCCGGATTCAAACCGTTTATGAATTGATCGGCGATTGCCTCGTCATTCCCTGCTACATGTGGTGCAAATCGAAGCAAGGAAGAAAATTTGGCAACATACTCCTCTATGTTCCATTGCCCCTGTCTCAAATTGGCGAACTCTGCCCCTTTGTCTTTTCGGTTTGACACTGGAAAGAAACGTTGATAAAATTCATCTTTAAAAACTTTCCAAGTAATATCAATACCTCGATGTTCTAGGGTTCGTTTCGCCGTTAGCCACCAACTCTTGGCCATTTCTTGTAATTGATGCCCAATCAGCTTTACTCTACGTTCATCTGAATAGGCAAGTGATTCATATAAAATTTCTATATCATCCAGCCAGCTTTCGCAATCCGCTGCATTCTCAGTGCCTTTCAAGGTCGGGGGTCGGAACGACTGAAACCGCTTCAACAGAGTCTCCATCGGGGTAGCGGTTACGTCCATCTGAGTACCTGACGTACTCCCCTGTTCTAGCACTTGTCCTGCAGCTGGTTGCGGTATCCTTCTAGGCGGCATATCTGGTTATCAAACAAGTTAGTACACAGTCTATACAAGCTGTCTCAGCCCTCCTCTGATCATATACCTCTGATCCAGAATCGGTTCTGATTCAGTCTTGACAATTATATGCTGTAAATCAACTCAGATACAATACAACATATAATAAGGAAAGCAATAAATCAAGCTAGCACAGCAAAAGCAAGCAAGATGACTAGATCTACCCCGCTCATTCTATTCCATCTCAGTCTACAGAACCTACTGCTCTGATATCACATGTTGTGGGGACCCGGGCTCTAGAGCGATTCGATCTGGGATTAATTGGATCTATGAGAAAATGTGGGTCAAATTTTCGCTTTTTAACATTAATTCTAATGTTTATAAATCAAGCACAAGAGGGTTCTAAGTTTTATTTTACAACATAAATACATGTCTTATTCTAATACATCAATCCAAACTAGTGTTTAATACAAAGCATAAACTACAAATAGTGTAATGCCCAAGATTTTTAGTTGATAAAATGAGATTTTGAAATATTGCATATGAAGCAGACCGCACCAGCGCTGAGGAAAAGACTGCACTCGCAGTCATTAAATGTGAATTTGTGAAAGTGAGGCCGAGAGGACACCGCACCCGCAGTGCTAGAAGGACCGCACCCGCGGTGAATGTCCAGTAGGGTACCTATTTTTGACATTGTGATACCACACCCGCGGTAAGAACAAGACCGCACCTGCGGTGACAAGACCGCACCCGCGGTACAAATGAGACCGCACCCGCGGTCATCGAGTTTAGGAAAACAAAAGGGCTGTCGTGGGCACGGCGCACCCGCGGTGCAAGAGGACCGCACCCGCGGTGCTGCATGCGAGAAAACCACCTTCGTTTCTTATGATGACACATGGCATGGTATATATATGTAATGCACGAATTCTTCCTCTTCATTCAGAAAACTAGCACCGAAGGGAAAAGACTTCATTTCCTTTTGATCTTGGACTTGTGATTTTGAATGATTTAGTGATCCGATTTTAGATACGAACTCATTTCTGTGATCCTTGCAACAAGGGCTACAAGAGGATGTAAGTATTATTTAGTTTCAGCATGGTTTAAAGTTTAGAGGTTGGGGAAATTGTAATATGATGGTTATATTGTGTTCTTGACATAGTGAGCATAGTATATTCACAAACGGATTGAATATCGGATGTCATATGCAATTATTATGAGTTTCCAGCATGTATTGAATGGAGATTGTGCAGATTTTGGGAGATTATGATTGTTGTATTGATATATGCTAAGAGGTGAAAAGATTGGTACCATGAGAGCACGCTGTTATGATGTCAATATTGATTTTAGATTGTAGATGTGTTGATTTCGATTAGAAATTGATAGAATATGTATCAATATGTCTATTTCACATTTGATTGACAAACTTGATAACGACTTCGAGATTTCGATTGATTCGGACGACAAGAAAGGTATAATGCATGTTTTGTTTAGGGAGACATGACTCAAATTAGATCCAATTTGAGTTTCCCAACCAAAATCACATGCTAGATTTATTGTTTATCTTGTAATATGATTGTGATTTGTTTATAGACTTGGATTCAAATCTTTTGAGATGATTATGCTTTGTTTACAGGTTGTTATTCATTGCATTTAAGATAGGAGAGTCTTGAAAGAACAGTCAGACTTCTGGACGTTCGGTGATATCGCAGCTTAGGGGAAGATCATTCTCCTATTGTAGATGTTGATACAGATCAGGCCGAAGTCTTGGAATAAGACGTACAGTCACCCCGATTGGGAGGGTAGGTGACAACCATTGACGTCTTATTCACACCGGGATCCCTAGAGTTATAGTTGAGTCGAGTCTAGACATGATTGGATTTGCATTGCATACTTATATTGATGACATTCATAATAGCATGTTGCATGATTTAGATTGTTATATGCATGTATACATGTTTATACTGGGATTTGTTCTCACCGGAGTTTCCGGCTGTTGTTATGTCTGTATGTGTGCATAACAACAGGTGGGGCAGGATCTGGGTCGAGACAGAGATGAGATCGTGATAGCGTGGTGACTACGGGCGCATCATAGGACTAGTGGTTTTTACTAGCTTTGTACTGCTTGTAGATAGTAGTTTGTTTTAAACACTAGTTTGTACGAATGTATAATAACAAGACTTGTATTTACATTTGATGAAATGAAGTAGAAGTATATGTTGTGTTTAGTTTTATTAACATTTGATGTAATGTTAAAAGCAAAAATTTGACCCACTTTTTATAATAAAGATCCATTTAATCCCAAAGAAATGAGTTAGAGCCTGGGTCCCCACAACAGGTGGTATCAGAGCGATAGATCTTTTAGATGGAGATAAGATAGAATGAGCGGGGTAAAGTGAGTCTTCTTCCTTGCTTTATGATGTGCTAGCATGATTTATTGTTTTCCTTATTACATGTTGTGTGTTATCTGATGTGATTACACCATGTAATTGACTGAATCAGTACCGATTCTGGATCAGAGGTAAATGATCAGAGGAGGGCTGAGACAGTTTGTATAGATGATATACTAATTTGTTGAATATCAGATACATGCCTCCTAGAAGAGCAGCCGTGCCTTTGCGACCAACAGCACCAGAACAGGGTAGCACATCCGGGGATCCGATGGATGTTACTGCTACACCTATGGAGACTCTGTTAAAACGATTCCAGTCTTTCAGACCACCTACCTTAAAGGGTACAGAAAACGCAATCGAATGTGAAAGCTGGTTGGAGGATATTGAGATGTTATTCGAGTCTCTGGAATATAGTGATGAGAAACGAGTGAAACTCATTGGCCATCAACTGCAAGACGTGGCTAAGAATTGGTGGTTGAATATCAAAAGAGCATTAGAACATCGTGGCACAGAGATTACCTGGAAAGTGTTCAAGACAGAGTTTTATCAGCGGTTCTTTCCTGTTGCTTACCGTAAAGATAAAGGCGCTGAGTTTGCAAACCTGATGCAAGGGCAATTGAACATTGAAGAATACGTCGCTAAGTTTTCTTCCTTGCTTCGATTTGCACCACATGTTTCAGGTAATGATGAGGCCGTGGCAGATCAGTTTAAAAACGGCTTAAATTCCGATATCTTTACATTGGTGAATACTGGAAGACCCAACAACTTCGCCGATGCATTGAACCGTGCCAAAGGAGCAGAAGCAGGATTGCTTAGACAACGGAGTGTTCCGTATGTTGCCCCGAGTCCGAGACCGCCACTTTCTCTAGTACAACCTCCTCCTAGACTCGATAGCGGCGGTAGTAGCAGCAGGCGAAAAGATCCGTTGAAAGTTAAGGGTAAGCAGTTCAAGAGAGCAGGGAGCAGTTCGTCGAGCTCCAGTGGGTCACGACAGCGAGGTCCTGGCAAGAGTGCAGATCTGACAGGTGTGTATTGCAGTACTTGTGGAGGCCGACATGCCACAGAGAAATGTCAGGGAGTGATGGGGAGATGCAACATATGTAGGCAACAAGGACATTTCGCCAAAGTCTGTCCTCAGAGAAGTGGTGCACCGAGATTTCAGAGTGCAGGGTCATCTGCATCAGTGACTCAGCTTGAGAGGCAAGCTTCATCTGTTCACTCCTTTCAGCCTACTGCTCCACAGACCCAGCCTCGAGCCAGAGGTAGCCAGACCGGGAGCCAGCCTCAAAGACAACGGGCACAAGTGTTTGCGTTGACTGAAGTGCAAGCACAGGATGCCCCAGACGATGTTATATCAGGTAACTGTCTTCTTTGTAGTTATCCTGGTCATATATTGATAGATATTGGTGCATCGCATACATTCATCTCAGAACGGTTTTCATTATTGCATTCCTCGCCTGTTGAGTCATTGTTGGATGTAGTGTCTATTACTTCTCCGTTGGGAAGTGGTTTGATAGCTGTGACTACGGTTAGACATTGCATCTTACAGTTTGAAGTTCATGAAATTGATCTAGATTGCATAGTACTTGGGTTAGCTGATTTTGAATGTATTGTTGGGATTGACATGTTAACTAAGTACAGAGCCACCGTGGACTGTTTTCACAACATTGTCAGATTCAGACCCGAAATGACAGAAGAGTGGAAATTCTATGGTAAGGGTTCCAGATCTCAGATTCCCTTGATATCGGCTTTGACTATGAATAGATTTTTACAGAGAGGAGCAGAAGGGTTCCTTGTGTATGCTGTAGATGTACAGAAATCGAGCCCGGCATTGGCAGATTTGCCAGTAGTACGGGAGTTTGCAGATGCGTTCCCAGATGAAATCCCAGGGTTACCTCCAGCACGAGAGGTAGATTTTAGCATAGATCTTATGCCAGGTACTGTTCCTATATCTCGAGCTCCGTATAGAATGGCGCCTGTTGAACTGAAAGAACTGAAAGCACAGTTAGAAGATCTTCTAGCCAAGGGATATATCCGACCTAGTGTATCTCCTTGGGGCGTACCAGTGCTCTTTGTGCGAAAGAAAGACGGATCGATGCGATTGTGTATAGATTATCGGCAATTGAACAAAGCGACAGTGAAGAGTAAATATACATTGCCGCGCATCGACGATTTATTTGATCAATTACAGGGATCATCTGTTTATTCTAAGATCGATTTGTGATCTGGATATCATCAGCTCAGAGTTCGAGATGTAGACATACCGAAGACAGCATTTCGAACCAGGTATGGACATTACGAATTTATGGCCATGCCTTTTGGTTTGACGAATGCCCTAGCGGTATTTATGGGATTGATGAATCGAGTCTTTCAGAGGTATTTGGATGATTTTGTGATTGTCAATGAGCATGCAGAGCATCTAAGAATTGTATTACAGACCTTAAAAAATGAAAGAATGTATGCTAAATTGTCAAAGTGTGAGTTTTGGTTGAATCGAGTTGTCTTCTCGGGACATATTATATCTGGAGATGGTATTGCTGTAGATCCGAGTAAAGTTGAGGCTGTGATCAGCTGGCCGAGACCGACTTCTGTGCCAGAGATACGCAGTTTCATTGGTTTAGCAGGATACTATAGACGATTCATCAAAGATTTCTCCAGTATTGCAAAGCCGATTACCCAGTTGACACAGAAGAATACGCCATTTGTGTGGTCTGAAGATTGTGAGTCTAGCTTTTTAGAATTGAAAGAGGCTGACCAGTGCACCTGTCTTGATGATTCCATCAGGTACGGGTGATTTCGTTGTATATTGTGATACATCTCACAGAGGGTTGGGGTGTGTTCTTATGCAGCGAGGTCATGTGATTGCCTAGGCCTCGAGACAGTTAAAGCCACATGAGATTCGATACCCTATTCATGATCTTGAATTGGCGGCTATCGTATTTGCATTAAAGATTTGGTGTCATTATCTCTACGGCGAGAAATTTGAGATTTAATCCGATCACAAGAGCCTGAAGTATCTATTTTCTCAATCAGAACTGAATATGCAGCAGCGTAGATGGCTTGATCTACTGAAAAACTTTGATTGCGAAATCAAATACTATACAGGGAAGTCAAATGCAGCAGCGGACGCTTTGAGTCGAAAGATTTGTTCCTTATCCTTATCGACGATAGGTGTTACAAAGTTAGTTGAAAATTGATGTTTGTCTGGATTAGAATTTGATACAAAGAGTAGGCCACTACAACTTGCTACAATCGGAGTTGAGCCTGATTTAATTATGAGGATCAAAGAAGCCCAAAGAACCGATCAGAATGTGCAGAGATCGATTCAGATGGTCCGAACAGGACATATTTCAGAATACCAGGTACGTGATCATGTTTTGTACGTGAATAACCGTCTTGTAGTGCAGATTTTTCAGATTTGAAACAACAGATTTTATCAGAAGCGCACTGTAGTCGGTTTAGCATTCCTCCTGGTGGCAGGAAAATGTACAACGACTTGAAGACACAGTTCTGGTGGAAACAAATGAAATCAGATATTACAGAATTTGTGTCTAAGTGCTTGAACTGCCAACAGGTGAAAGCCGAGAGGAAAAAGCCCGGAGGTTTACTTCAGAGTTTGTCTATTCCTGAATGGAAATGGGATCATATTTCCATGGATTTCGTGACGAAGTTACCTCGATCTTCCCGAGGCTGTGATGCGATTTGGGTCATTATCGATAGACTGACCAAATCAGCCTGTTTCATCCCGTACAGAATGACTTATCGACATGATCAGATGGCGGAGATATATGTCCGAGACGTAGTCATATTATATGGTGTGCCGAAGTCTATCGTATCAGATCGTGATCCACGATTCACTTCACACTTCTGGCACAGTTTACAGCAGGCTTTAGGTACAATATTACACCTGAGTACTGCTTATCATCCTCAGACAGACGGACAATCAGAGCGGACTATCCAGACTTTAGAGGATATGTTGAGAGCCGTAGTGATAGATTTTGGCACTAGTTGGCAAGATTCTCTACCTCTTTGTGAATTCTCTTACAATAACAGCTATCAGACGAGCATTGAGATGACACCGTTTGAAGCTTTATATGGCAAGAAGTGCAGATCTCCGCTGTACTGGGATGACATCTCAAAGGTACCAGAACTTGGGCCGGATATGATTCGTGACATGACTGAGAAGGTGAAAATTATTCAGAAGAGAATGAAGACGGCACAGGATAGACAAGAGAAATACGCCAACATTAGACGTTGACCATTAGTATTTGAACAAGGAGACAGAGTATTTTTGATGATTTCTCCTTTCAGAGGAGTTGTCAGATTTGACAAACATGGGAAATTGTCTCCTCGATACATTGGTCCATACGAGATTCTTGAAAAGATTGGCGATCGAGCTTACAGACTTGCTCTTCCTCCTTCTTTATCTGGTATACATGACGTTTTTCATGTGTCGATGTTGCGTAGATATATGCCAGATATTTCTCATGTCATTCACCCTGACGAAGCAGAGCTTGATCAGACCTTGAGCTATGTTGAGCAACCGATACAAATTCTTGATCGGAAAGAAAAGAAGCTCAGGACAAAGACTATTCCGCTAGTGAAAGTCCAATGGAGTCGTCATGGCATCGAAGAAGCGACTTTGGAAACAGAAGTAGATATGAGACAGAGACATCCCGAGTTATTCACATAATGTAAGTAATGTTTCAGTCTTGATTATATTACTTTTCATGTATGAATTGATAGATTGCCTGTTAGTTCGAGGTCGAACTCATTTCTAAGAGGGGGAGAAATGTAATGCCCAAGATTTTAAGGTGATAAAATGAGATTTTGAAATATTGCATGTGAAGCAGACCGCACCTGCCCTGAGGAAAAGACTGCACCCGCGGTCATTAAATGTGAATTTGTGTAAGTGAGGCCGAGAGGACACCGCACCCGCGGTGCTAGAAAGACCGCACCCGCGGTGAATGTCCAGTAGGGTACCTATTTTTGACATTGTGATACCGCACCCGTGGTAAGAACAAGACCGCACCCGCGGTACAAATGAGACCGCACCCGCGGTCATCGAGTTTAGGAAAATAAAAGGGCTGCCGTGGGAACGGCGCACCCGCGGTGCAAGAGAACCGCACCCGCGGTGCTGCATGCGAGAAAGCCACCTTCGTTTCTTATGATGACACATGGCATGGTATATATATGTAATGCACGAATTCTTCCTCTTCATTCAGAAAACCAGCACCGAAGGGAAAAGAATTCATTTCCTTTTGATCTTGGACTTGTGATTTTGAATGATTTAGTGATCCGATTTTAGATACGAACTCATTTCTGTGATCCTTGCAACAAGGGCTACAAGAGGATGTAAGTATTATTTAGTTTCAGCATGGTTTAAAGTTTAGAGGTTGGGGAAATTGTAATATGATGGTTATATTGTGTTCTTGACATAGTGAGCATAGTATATTCACAAACGGATTGAATATCGGATGTCATATGCAACTATTATGAGTTTCCAGCATGTATTGAATGGAGATTGTGCAGATTTTGGGAGATTATGTGTGGGGACCCGGACGCTAATCATCTTCGTTAATCGTGATTGGGACTAATTAATCAATTATAATGAACATGGTCTAAATTTTTTTTTTTTTAAAATGCGGAAGGTAATGAAATCAAACTCCTATATATATCAGTATAAAATTATAAATCTGATAAAATATACAATCATACATACTCAGGTTCAACAACTACTATCAAGTGTTCAAACCCTAGCTCTAGTCCAAGTCCGGTATCACCACTCTAATCTCAGTCTGTCTTCATCTCTGTGACCCTGTACCTGTCCCACCTGTTGTCATGCACACATACAAACAAGACAACAGCCGGATAACTCCGGTGAGATATAAATATCCCAGTAAAAACAATGTATTAAATGCAATCATATAAAACATATATAAAAGCATAAACAAACATCGAAGCATGTATCTAATCTGACTACATGAATCAATGACTCGTGATCTAATCTTATCTTATCTCAAATCTAGGGATCCCAATCTAAATTAGACTTTGGTATTCTGTATCGAGTGTCTGAGATAGACGTCGATCTACATCTAAGGCTCTTCGATACACCGTAAGTCTAGAGTCTTATCGGTTCTGAGAAAGACTCGGCGGTTCTGCCCTAACTAGGCTGATCTGCCCTAGACTCGGACTCTGACTTTGTTCTAAGTCAATACATTAACATATCAGTCTGATAATCTGCAAATATCAATGCAATAAAGTAAAGTATGTGATTTAGGGAAACTCAAGTCAAACCTAACTCGAGTTGTGCAATCCCGAATCAACATTTATTTATACCTTTCTTGCTGTTGATCTGATACAATCAAAGTCTTGATTCGAAGTCTGTCACTGTTCAAACTGGCAATGACAATATCAATATTCTGTATCAATATTCTAATCAAATCATAACATCTCTGTTTTATCAAATTCTGACGGTACAACCGTACAATCTTGCGATACTGATAATACTATACCAGTCTATATCAATTCCAAACATTTATAATCAACCACGGTACCAATCTGATATCAATTCTAGTCAATTTCATTCTGAAATTCATAACAATTTCATAATCAGTCCGTTTCTTAATCTGACTTCGATTCTACGTTGTCTAACATGTCAAGAACAACATATATGACGTGTATTCAATTCTAACAACATCATAATTTCCAAACATGCCAAAACGTAGTAAAACTTACGTCCAGTTGTAGCCTACGTCGATAGGAACACGGTACCGAAGTCGGATTTAAAATCTAACGGACGGATTGAAATGTAAAGGCGTAAGGATTTTCACTCTTTTTCCCAAACCCTTTTCTCGGTTATATTCTCAAAATTCTGAAGAATTTCGTTTGATACGTATATATATATATATATATATATATATATATATATATATATATATATATATATATATATATATTGCATGCAACCATAAGATACGTGGCATGATTTTTCATAAACCACGTCTCTCGCTCGGGCGGACATAAGTTTCCGCCCGGGCGAGTAACTCTCGGCCCTCGCAAATTCAAGCAGTCTCGCTCGGGCGAGCACAAACTTCCGCCCGGGCGAGTAACTCTCGGCCCTCTTCCACTAGGCACTCGCGCTCGGGCGGTTAAAAACTTCCGCCCGGGCGCGCCATCTTCGCCCAACAATTTAGTCTTCTCAAATTAATCTCAAAATGGTCCGGGTTATAATCGTGTCCACTAATAATCAATAATCTCATATTAACATGATATAAAATCTTGGGCATTACATTATGATTGTTTTATTGATATATGCTAAGAGGTGAAAAGATTGGTACCATGAGAGCACGCTGTTATGATGTCAAGATTGATTTTAGATTGTAGATGTGTTGATTTAGATTAGAAATTGATAGAATATGTATCAATATGTCCATTTCAGATTTGATTGACAAACTTGATAACGATTTCGAGATTTCTATTGATTCGGACGACAAGAAAGGTATAATGCATGTTTTGTTTGGGGAGACATGACTCAAATTAGATCCAATTTGAGTTTCCCAACCAAAATCACGTACTAGATTTATTGTTTATCTTGTAATATGATTGTGATTTGTTTATAGACTTGTATTCAAATCTTTTGAGATGATTATGCTTTGTTTACAGATTGTTATTCATTGCATTTAAGATAGGAGAGTCTTGAGAGAACAGTCAGACTTCTAGACGTTCGGTGATATCGCAGCTTAGGGGAAGATCATTCTCCTATTGTAGATGTTGATACAGATCAGGCCGAAGTCTAGGAATAAGACGTACAGTCACCCCGATTGGGAGGGTAGGTGACAGCCATTGACGTCTTATTCACACCGGGATCCCTAGAGTTATAGTCGAGTCGAGTCTAGACATGATTGGATTTGCATTGCATACTTATATTGATGACATTCATAATAGCATGTTGCATGATTTAGATTGTTATATGCATGTATACATGTTTATACTGGGATTTGTTCTCACCGGAGTTTCCGGCTGTTGTTATGTCTGTATGTGTGCATAATAACAGGTGGGGAAAGATCTGGGTCGAGACAGAGATGAGATCGTGATAGCGTGGTGACTTCGGGCGTAGCAGAGGACTAGTGGTGTTACTAGCTTGGTACTACTTGTAGATAGTAGTTTGTTTTAAACACTAGTTTGTACCAATGTATAATAACAAGACTTGTATTTACATTTGATGAAATGAAGTAGAAGTATATGTTGTGTTTAGTTTTATTAACATTTGATGTAATGTTAAAAGCAAAAATTTGACCCACTTTTTATAATAATGATCCATTTAATCCCAAAGAAATGAGTTAGAGCCCGGGTCCCCACAAATAGTACAAGTCTAGTAAGAGCCACTAGTCATCTTCTGCGCCCGTAGTCACCATGCTATCTCGAACTCATCTCTGTCGTGACCCAGATCCTGCCCCACATGCTGTTATGCACACATATAGACATAACAACAGCCGGAAACTCCGGTGAGAACAAATCCCAGTATAAAACATGCATACATGCTAACATAAAATCATGAATCATGCATAAAAGCAATAATAATGGGTTCCATAGTCTATGAAACCAATCTATATAAGCATGCAATGCAAATTAACTCATGTCTTGACTCAACTCGACTCTACTCTAGGGATCCCGGGTGAATAAGACGTCACTGTCTGTTACCTACCCTCCAATCGTGGTAACTGTACGTCTTACTCCTAGACTTCGGTCGTGTCTGTATCGAATGTCTACAATCGGAGGAAATCGGCTCCTATGCGTCGATACACCGAACGTCTAGTTTGACAATTCTGTCAATGACTCTCCTATCTCAATGTTTGAATATAAATCTATAGACAAAGCATGATTATATCAAGAGATTTGAATATAAATCTATAAACAAATCCAAATCATATCACAGAGATAAACAATAAATCTAGTATGTGATTTTGTTGGGAAACTCAAATTAAATCTCATTTGAGTTGTGTCTTCCCCAAACAAAACATGAATTATACATTTCGTCGTACAATTTGTCGTAGTCGAAGTCAATATTAAAGTCGCCAATACAAATCTGAAATGGCATCATCAATGTACATTCTATCAAACTCTAACTCCATTCAACACATTGTACTAAACAATCAATTTCAGTACAATTCAACGGCATATCAGCGTGAATTCTCAATACCGATCACCTCATATAACAATAATCAATACCCTCAACTCATATTCATCACAATCTATACATCATAAGCTCATATCACTTCTGAAATCTCTATCTTTTCAATTCAAGACATGCTAAGAAATCATAACAATAACGTAGGGTATCATTTCTCGATCCGTTACGTACGATGTCTATACTCTTAAGAACATAATAGAGAGTTCAATTCATCATTCTCCCAACACATATCACCAATCCATAATTCTCAACTCACAACATCATCATAAGCATATATATATATATTGGCTTGATTGAAATCCTATGATCATTAGTGTTTATTGATGGTTAAATTCATATATTATTGTATAGGAACTTCGTCAAGGTGATCATAGCAACCAAGTGATTGTGGGTTGTAAGTAGAAGCTTTTCCTTCTAATGCTCACATGATATATATATATATATATATATATATATATATATATATATATATATATATATATATATATATATATATATATATATAAGCCATGTTTATTGATGTCTAGCTCCTTCCATTGTTAAACTATTGATGTATGTATTGTTATTTGTTCATTGACCCAAGAATATCATTGAATTCATTGATAAGGATCTAGTACTCTATTGTTGCTTACCAAGTGTTTGTTAAAATGTCCCAATGAAGTTTCCTATGATTAAAGTCAAAGAATGATAGTAATTCATGCATGTCATTGGCCAATCACATGATTATGACTATCTCTCACAGTTTTGATATATTTATATATCAAAGAAATACTATCCACAGGTCACAGACTATCATTTCCTTTCCTCTCACTCATGTCATGAGATACTATCCATATTGCCTTGATTATGTAATGTTCATTGAAGATAGTATCGCTCTACTTTCATTGCCAATGCTATAGCCACGTTTTAAGCCGAAGTTATATATATGTAATTGCTATGTATAGCTTTCTACTTACTGAGTTTATTCTCATTCCAGTTATGTCATGTGCTGAAGGTGATAAAAAGAAGTGAAACGGATTGTTCGAGGCGGAAGAAGTCATATAGAATGCCATGAAACTTCTCAATTGTCTAACCATCCGATTTTTGATCCGAGACTAGATTCGTGTTCCTCTCATCACCGGCTTCGAAAGGACTTAAGTATTGTTACATTTTAGCATGTTTTGAAGTGACATGATTGAAGAAATCAGATTTTGAGTACTTCATGTGTTCTTATGATTATGGTGGAATGATATTCACAACTGGATCGTAGAACGGACATTGTATGCTATTGTTATTAATTTTCAGCATGTATCCAATATGAGATGTGTTTATGATGAAGATTGTGAGTTATTGTGACTAGTTATTGTTCTTTGAGATGACCGGTATCGCGAGATTACGTTGTTATTCCGTCAAAATGTACCGAGATTGAATATTGATCCGTATGTGTATTCTTTTGTATTAGAGGTTGATGTGGTACATTGTATATATGTCATTTCAGATTGGTATTGACATATTGGACATCAAAATTTCAAGACTTCGACTTATGCAATCGAGACTACGACACGAAAAGTATAATTCAATGTTTGATTGGGGAGATATAACTCGAATCAGATCTGGTTTGATTTTCCCACAAATCACATACGAGATTTCTATATTTTTTTATGGTTGTGCTTTGTATTGATTTATATACAATTATTGAGATAGGAGAGTCATTGGCAGATATGCCAAGTTTCTAGATGTTCGGTGGTATCAAGGCATAGGAGAAGATCGACTCCGATTGTAGATCTTCGATACAGACAGGGCCGAAGTCTAGGAATAAGACGTACCGCCACCCCAATCGGAAGAGTATGTGGGAGACTTGTTACGTCTTATTCACACCGGGATCCCTAGATTTAGATATGAGTCGAGTTAAAGAGTAAGAGTCGAATTGCTTTATCTGTATTCACTAATGTGTCATAATTACTGAATCATGTGTTATGATTTTGTATGAAATTGCATGATATGCATGTATACATGTTTTATACTAGGATTTGTTCTCACCGGAGTTTCCGGCTGTTGTTGAGTTTGTATGTGTGCATGACAACAGGTGGGGCAGGATCAGGGTCGAGACAAAGATGAGAGATCGAGATAGCGTGGTGATCACGGGCGTAGTAGATGAACTAGTAGTGTTTACATTTGATATGTAGTATTTTATAAACTCTAGTTTGTATGATTGTAATGAAATAAGACATGTACTTACTTTCGTTGAAATAAAATAGAATTATCACTTGTGTATGATTTATATACAATTGTTTATGACATTAAAAGAAATTTTTTTTATGACCCACATTTTTTAGAAAAGATCCAATTAATCCCAATAGTCGAGTTAGAGCCCGGGTCCCCACAGCTTTACTTGCCGAGCACAATGAACAAGAAATTGAAAAGGAGCGGCAATTAAGAAGACAAGCTTTTCAAACTAGAGGACAAGGTGCAAGTGCTAGTACTCGAGGTGGTTACAAAGGAAAAGGAAAAATGGAGCAACGCAATAAACCTTCTGTGCCTTCTTCAGATTTGGAGCGATCGTTATGCCCTAAATGTGGCAAGCCACACAAAGATGAGTGTCTGGTTGGAAGTGGCCGATGTTATAGGTGCAAGAAATGGGGCATACCGCACAAAAATGTCCTCTCTCATCTGATAAAAGAAAGGTTCAAGGCAGAATTTTTACGATGAAAAAAGAAGGAGCTAATCCTGATTCGTCTCTCATATCAGGTAATATTCTAATATCTAGAAAGGAAGCACTTACATTGATTGATACCGGAGCAACTCATTCTTTTATGTCTGAAGTATTTATGCACTCTTTATCTCGAGAACCTACTGTCATGTCGTTACATTTTAATATTATGTTGCCCTCTGGTGATGAAATTTGTCTCACAAATATCCTAAGGCATGTCATGTACATATGGGTACGAGATTGTTGTATGCTGATTTTATTGTGATTCCGATGGTTGCTTTTGATGTTATATTGGGTATGGACTGGTTATATGCTTATCGTGCAGTAATTGATTGTGTGGGAAAGACCGTGAAGTTTTTAATTGATGACCATGAGAATAATGAAATTGTTGGTCTAGGCTCATCGATTAGTACTACCATTATTTCGTGCTTGCAAGCTATTAAATTATTAACTAAGGGTTGTACTAGTTTTCTGGCTTTAGTATCAGATGTTAATAGGGACAGTAATGTGCAATTATAGAATATTGAAGTGGTTCAGGAATATTCTGATGTATTTGATGGTGATGTGCCTGGCTCCAACTGAAATGAAAGAATTGAAGAATCAATTGCAGGAGCTATTAGATAAAGGGTTTATTCGTCCTAGTTCCTCGCCATGGGGAGCTCCAGTTTTGTTCGTGAAAAAGAAAGATGGATCGTTAAGGTTATTAATTGATTATCGTGAACTCAATAAGGTAACTATTAAAAATAAATATCATTTACCTCGAATCAACGATCTTTTTGATCAATTGCAAGGGGCCACTGTATTCTCAAAAATCGATCTTCGATCCAAATATCATCAATTGAAGGTAAAAACGGAGGACATACCAAAGACTGCTTTTAGAAAGAGGTATGACCATTATGAAGTTTTGGTGATGTCGTTTGGATTAACTAATGCTCCTTCAGTGTTCATGGATTTGATGAATCGTGTCTTTAAGCCGTATTTGGACGCTTTTGTGATGGTATTTATTGACGAAATTTTGATATATTCTACGACACAAAAACTTAATACGGAGCATTTGAGGATCATATTACAGACATTGAGGGAGAAACAATTATATGCGAAATTAAAGAAATGTGAGTTTTGGTTAGAGCAAGTGGCATTTTTGGGCCAAATCGTGTCAAAAGAAGGAATATCAGTCGATCCATCCAAGATTGAATCTATTAAGCAATGGTCCATTCCAAAAGACATTTTCAGAGGTACGGAGTTTTCTTGGCTTCGTAGGGTATTACAGAAGATTCATAGCAGATTTCTCGAAAATAGCATTACCATTGACGAGCTTGACACGAAAGGCTATCAAATTTGAATGGACCATAGAATGCCAAAAAGCATTCCAAACCTTGAAAGATAAGTTAACTTCTGCCCCTGCATTAGTACTTCCTTGTGGTACTGAGAATTTTGTTGTATATACAGATGCCTCAAAGCAGGGTTTAGGAGTTGTGTTGATGCAACGTGGGAAAGGGATTGCTTATGCTTCTCGTCAGCTAAAAGAATACGAGGAGAATTATCTCACGCATGATTTGGAGTTGGCGGCTGTGGTATTCGCCTTAAAGATTTGGCGACATTATTTATATGGTGAGAAATGTGAAATTTTTACAGATCATAAAAGATTGAGTTATTTGTTTTCGCAGAAAGAATTGAATATGAGGCAGCGGAGGTGGTTGGAATTAGTAAAAGACTATGATTGCACCATTAGCTATCATCCTGGAAAAGCTAATATTGTTTCGGATGCTTTAAGCCGTAAATCCAGTTATTTATTGGGTTCCATGATTCAGAAACTGTTATTACTCGATTTGCAAAGGAACGAAATAACTCTGGTATCTCTAGGTACAGTAGATCAGTTATCTGCACTAGTTCTTCGCTCCACTTTGATTGATCGTATTCTAAAGGATCAACAATTGGATATTCAGTTATTAGAGTTGAAGAATAAAAATGATTTAACAGGATTTTCTGAATTTGGTTTGAATCGTGATGTTTTATTGACCTTTCGAGGTAGAATTTGTGTTCCTGGGGGTGATGGCATTCAGAAAGATATACTTATTGAAGCTCATACAGCGCCTTATTTAGTTCATCCTGGAAGTACCAAAATGTATCAAGATCTTCGACGTCTTTATTGGTGGCCAGGTATGAAGAAAGGCATCATGTTATTTATTTCTGAATGTCTAACCTGTCAGCAGGATAAGATTGAACATCAAAGACCTGCTGGAACTTTTCAATCTCTCCCAATACCTCAGTGGAAATGGGAGCATATCACCATGGACTTTGTAACAGAACTTCCAAGAACACCAAAGGGTTACAACTCCATTTGGGTGATTGTTATCAGGTTAACTAAGTCGGCTCAATTTTTTCCGGTCAAAACGACGTTTACAATGAACCAGTATGGTGAAGTCTATGTAGCTGAGATTGTAAGACTTCATGGAATCTCTGTATCAATTATATTTGATCGTGACCCGAGGTTTACTTCTGAATTCTTGAAAAGTTTGCATAGAGCCTTGGGAACCAAGTTGGATTTTATCACAGCATATCATCCTCAGAGTGATGGGCAGTCAGAGAGGGTGATTCAAATTCTAGAAGATATGTTACGAGCCTGCACGATTGATTTCATGGGAAGTTGGGATTCTAAGTTGCCTATGGTGGAATTCATATAATAATAGCTATCAGTCTTCAATCGGCATGGCACCCTACGAGGCTTTATACGGAAGAAAGTGCCGATCTCCATTGTACTGGGAAGAGGTAGGTGAAAGGAAGATGTTGGGCCCAGGATTGGTTCAACAAACAGCAGATGTTGTGGCATTGATCCAAGAAAAAATGAAGACCGCTCAGTCTAGACAGAAAAGTTACGCTGATGTACGACGACGGCCATTGGCATTCGAGGTTGGTGATCATGTGTTTATTAAAATAGCTCCTCTCAAGGGAGTTATGCGATTTGGCAAGAAAGGTAAACTAAGTCCTCGATACATTGGGCCGTTTGAAATTCTTGATATGATTGGAGACCGAGCCTATCGTCTTGCATTGCCACCGGACTTGGATCGAATGCACAATGTCTTTCATGTGTCTATGCTACGCAAATATCTTCTCAATCAATCTCATGTTCTTCGACATGAATCATTAGATCTTTTAGCTAACCTAAGCTACGAAGAAGTACCGGTTCAAATTCTTGATCGAATGGTAAAATTATTAAGAAACAAAGAGATTGGTATTGTAAAAGTTCTATGGCGGAATCATATGATTGAAGAGGCGACTTGGGAACCGGAGGAAGAAATGAAACATCGTTATCCAAATTTATTCAACGGTAAGCAAATTTCGGGGACGAAATTTTTATAAGGAGGGGAGATTGTAATAGCCCAACCTTTTATTACTGACTTATAATTTAACGTGATTACGAAAGGGCCAACTGAGACACGATTTAAGATAATGTGTGGCCATTTATTTTGAATTTCAGAGTGTGTTGCCGAAGCAACACCGCACCCGCGCCCTTGCATGTAGCGCGTCCGCGGTGCATGGACAGAAACTTGGTCAGTTTTATCGAAGGGTGACCGCACCCGCGGTGCAAGTATTACCGCACCCGCGGTGCATGACCGCACCCGCGGTCTCGACATGTACCGCACCCATGGTCGTGCAATTTCAGAATAGATAAGAATGCCGAAGCATGAGCGCACCCGCGGTCTTGAACTTACCGCACCCGCGGTGCGACGTGTTGTGCGAAAATGAGGACACCTCATGACATGCATGCACTGATATATATAGCAAGGGATCCTTCGAAATATTCAGTAGAAAATCTGAGAAAGAAGAGGAGAGATTTTGGGAAATCCTTACGCCTTCTGCGAACAATCCGTCCGTTAGATTTTGAATCCGACTTCGGTATTGAGTTCCTATCGACGTAGGCTACAACTGGACGTAAGTTTTACTACGTTTTGACATGTTTTAGAATTATGATATTGTCAGAATTGAATGGAACTCGTATATGTTGTTCTTGACATAGTAGACATCATAGAATCGAAGTCAGATTAAGAAACGGGCTGATTATGGAATTGTGATGATTTTCGGAATAGTTTTGGAATCAATTGATATCAGAATTGAATTGTTATCAAGTACGAGATGTTGGGAGTGATATCTGACTGATATGATGTGGCTGGATATATTGAGATGATGACATTATTTTATTGAAACAGAATTTGATTGAATTCTGTTTATATCCAGTATTTATTTGAACGGGTATTGATAGTATACTCTTTGGTATTGTCATTGCCAGATTGATATTGACATGTTTTGAGTTCGAGACTTCGACAGAGTCAGAATATCAGAAAGAAAGGTATAAATTAATGTTGAGTTGGGATTGCACAACTAGAGTGAGGTTTGACTCGAGTTTCCCTAAATCACATACTTAGTTTATTACATTGATATTTGTAATTGATGAGATTGATGTTTGTAGGCTATTGATTCATAGCCACTGCATGTATTGATTACTGAGTCGTTGAGTCATGGGCAGATTCGCCTAGTCACCGGCTGATTCGTCTGGTTATTGACTGATTCGTCTAAACTTAAGCTGATTCGCTTAATTACAGGCTGATTCGTCTGGTTATTGGCTGATTCGCCTAATTCTTGACTGATTCTTCAATTCTGTGGCTGATTTGCCCAGACATTGGATATATTAATTATATCGATGCCGTTTAGGGATTGATTCATTCCTATCGACTGAGATTCGGTATATTTATCATTATCCAGACATCGGGATCCCTAGGTTAGAGTTGAGTCGAGTCTGAGACGACGCGTCAGTGGAGTCGAGTCTGAGACGACGCGTCGGTTGAGTTGAGTCTGATACGCCGTGTTGATTTACATTGGTTATATCATTCATGTTTATTGAATGCTTGATATTGATTTATGTTTCTGATTTGAGACATGTTATGAATAATTCTTATATGCTTTCGTATATGCTTTTATATGATTGCATGTATACATTGTTTATACTGGGATATTTATATCTCACCGGAGTTATCCGGCTGTTGTCTTGTTTAGTATGTGTGCATGACAACAGGTGGGGCTGGATCAGGGTCAAGAAGAGGATGAGAGAAGATTAGATAGCGTGGAGATCCGGGCTTCGAAGCAACATAGGATTCAGCACTGATATGTAGTTTAACCTAGTCGAATTCTTGTAGATAACACAAGATTTGTATGTTTATGTTTAATATGTAATTTGAGTAAATTACATTACGTTTCCGCTTTGTATTTTTAACAAAAAATTTAGACCCTGTTTTTATAATTGATTAATTAGTCCCAATGATGAGTAAAAACTTGATTAGCGTCCGGGTCCCCACAACAGGTGGTATCAGAGCTTAG
The DNA here is from genome assembly GCF_022965805.1 of Primulina eburnea. Taxonomy (NCBI): domain Eukaryota; kingdom Viridiplantae; phylum Streptophyta; class Magnoliopsida; order Lamiales; family Gesneriaceae; genus Primulina; species Primulina eburnea. Next base: position 14,676,171 of record NC_133106.1, on the reverse strand, counting down.
GTCTAGAACCTACAGTTCTTGAGATTGAGATAGAAGCTAGTGAGCGGGGTAGATTGAATTTTCTTTCCTTGCTTGTGATTGCTAGTATGCTTACTGCTTTATATAATACATGTTACTTGACTTATCTGATTTGATTGGGTAATATGTATTATTGAGAACGAATTTGAACCGATTCTCGATCAGCAGTAAGATGATCAGAGGAAGGACTGAATTGAAACAGGTTTGTTGGATTGAGTTACTAATCCTTGTGATATTCAGATATGCCTCCCAGAAGAATACCAGAACAGGGTAGTACATCAAATCCTCCAATGGATGTAACACCGACTCCAATGGAAACGTTGCTGAAGAGGTTTCAGTCATTCAAACCACCCACTCTGAAGGGTACTGAGACATCAGTCGAGTGTGAGAGTTGGTTAGGTAGCATTGAGATGCTGTTTGATTCACTGGAGTACAGTGATGAGCGTCGAATTAAATTGATTGGGCACCAGTTGCTGGATGTTGCAAAAAGCTGGTGGATTACGATGAAGAGGGCCTTGGAGCAATGAGGAAAGACAAGGGGGCAGAGTTTGCCAATTTGAAACAGGGTCAGCTGAACATTGAAGAATATGTGACCAAGTTCTCTACCTTGTTGAAGTTTGCTCCACATGTGGCTGACAATGATGAAGCCGTTGCCGATCAGTTCATCAATGGATTGAATCCCGATATTTTTACATTGGTGAACATAGGACGACCGAATAACTTTGCTGATGCTATGAATAGAGCAAAGGGCGCTGAGGCGGGCCTGATAAGGCAGAGAGGAGCTGAATTTGTTCCTCCAGTGTCGAGACCACAACAACCACCTCCCCGATTCGAGAGTGGCAGTAGCAGTGGTGGAAGGAAAGATTTTCTGAAGGCTAGAGGAAAGCAGTTTAAGAAGTCTGGCGGCAGTTCTTCTAGTTCCAGTGGTTCTCAGCAGAGTTATACTGGCGTTTATTGCGGAAATTGTGGAGGGAGACATGCCACTGAGCAATGCCAAGGAGTACTTGGTAGTTGCCACTTCTGCAAACAACAGGGTCATTTTGCCAGAGTATGTCCACAGAGGGATTCCCAAAGATCCCAGGGAGCCGAATCCGCGGGATCAGCGGCACAGTGGAATAGACGATCAGCGGTTGTCCCTTCATTTCAGCCAGCACCATCTCAGTCACAGCAGGGGCCAGGAGGAAGCCAGACAATTGGCCAGCCTCCTAAACAGCAGGCCAGAGTATTTGCTTTGACCGAGGAACAGGCTCCGGAAGCACCAGATGATGATATTGCAGGTAACTGATTTGTTTGATTATCCTGCATACGTAGTTGAGGGATACCGGTGCTTCACATACTTTTATTTCTGAAAGATTTGCATTGATGCATGCATTATCTGTCGAGTCCCTATTTACTGTAGTATTTGTTTCTTTTCCTTTGAGAAAAGATCTTGTATCAGCGATTTCTGTTAGATCTAGTATACTACAGTAAGATAAGAATGAGATCAAGTTAGATTGTGTGGTAGATGGTATTGTACTGGTGTTCCCTGATTTTGAAACTACATTACTGATATTGATATGCTGATCAAGTACAGAACTACCATAGATTAATTCCAGAAGATGGTGAGAATCAAACCTGAGATGACCAAGAGATGAATAGTGTACGATAAGGATTCTAGATTGAGAATTCATTTGATATCTGTACTATTTATGACTCGATTATTACAGAACGGAGCAGAGTGACTCCTTATGTAATCAGTTGATTTACTGAAGTTGAGTCGATTTACCAATGATAAGAAAGTTATTAATGTTTTCCCCAGATAAGACTTCAGATTTGATTCCAATCAGAGAGATTGATTTTAGCCTTGAAATGATAGTAGAAATTGCTGAAATTTTGAATCCTGATTGAGACAGATTGTGTTCAGGGATTTTTTTTATCTAAAAATGATGTATCTGTTGATTTTAGCAGAGTTAAAGCGTGATTACTCAGCCGAGGTTGAAATCGGTGTCAGACATTTGCGGTTTATGAGTTTAACAGATCAAAACCGATTAGTAATGTTTTGAATCTGATTGAATCTTGCTGTTGTTCTGAATCCGTTTTTGAATCAGGTAAGTAATACTGTATTGTATGGTGATAACTGATTTGTTTGTGCCCGATATTGCGAATGTGAAATGACATAGATTGTAAGAAAGGTGCAATACTTGATTCAGTAAGCATCTTGATAGCAAAAAAATGTTTTGATAGAAACAGATGAGATTAGAAATGGCAGAGTTGGACTGAAATGTCTGAATTATAGACAGATAAAGATAGAAGAAAAGAAACCAAGAGATGGGTTATATAACTTATAGGTTCCTGAATGGAAATGAGATTATATTTCCAAGGATATCATGATGAAGTTACTACATTCCTCTCGGAATTGAGTATGGGTTGAGTTAGGAATGACAGACTGATCCAGTCTGCGAATGCTAAACCGTACATGAAGATGTACAAATATGATATACTATTAGTATTTCATCAGGAAAATGATTAGATTACACGGAGTACTGAGAGTTGAGTATATTAGACTAAGAGTTAGATACTAGATTATATCTGAATACTGAATAGTATTCACTATCTGATGGACAGTCAGAGTGGATTATCCAGATTTCGGAGAATATGCTGAAAGCTGGAAGGCTTGATTCTAACACTGAATGGCAGGATTCATTGCCATTTTGTGAGTTTTCGTACGACAACAACTAGCAAACGAGTATTGAGATAACTCCTTTCGAAGCGTTGTACGGAAAGATATATGGATTCTCTCTTTATTGGGATGATATCTATGAAGTGCCTGAGATTGAACCTAACATGATCAAAGATATGACCGAAAAGATAAAGCTAATTCAGAAGAAAAATGAAAACAGCGCATAATAAACAGACTGAATATGCCAACGTCGGACGATGACTGTTGGTATTTGAGACCAAAGATCGAACATATCTTTGATTGAGACAAACAGACTTAATAACAGCTGATGGTGTTGAGCTGTTACGAACAGTTAGTTGGGTATATACAGATGTTGTTGTATAACCAGTATTGCGAGATTAACTTTATCAGAGCTATTTCCAGAAATAGAACTTGATATGAGATTAAAATTTCAAAACAGATTTATTGAGATGAGTTTCTGATTTAAACTCTGTATACATTTCTTCTGACATATCTGAATTGATTACTTGTGATTTCGAGGACGAAATCGTATCTTAGGGGGGGAGAAATGTAATGCCCGAGAATTAATCACTGTTAATCAAGGATTACTGACTTATAATTTAACGTGATTACGAAAGGGCCAACAAAGACACGATTTAAGATAATGTGTGGCCATTTATTTTGAATTTCAGAGTGTGTTGCCGAAGCAACACCGCTCCCGCGCCCTTGCATGTACCGCACCCGTGGTGCATGGACAGAAACTTGGTCAGTTTTATCGAAGGGTGACTGCACCCGCGGTGCAAGTATTACCGCACCCGCGGTGCATGACCGCACCCACGGTCTCGACATGTACCGCACCCATGGTCGTGCAATTTCAGAATAGATAAGAATGCCGAAGCATGAGCGCACCCGCGGTGCGACGTGTTGTGCGAAAATGAGGACACCTCATGACATGCATGCACTGATATATATAGCAAGGGATCCTTCAAAATTTTCAGTAGAAAATCTGAGAAAGAAGAGGAGAGATTTTGGGAAATCCTTACGCCTTCTGCGAACAATCTGTCCGTTAGATTTTGAATCCGACTTCAGTATTGAGTTCCTATCGACGTAGGCTATAACTGGACGTAAGTTTTACTACGTTTTGACATGTTTTAGAATTATGATATTGTCAGAATTGAATGGAACTCATATATGTTGTTCTTGACATAGTAGACATCATAGAATCGAAGTCAGATTAAGAAACGGGCTGATTATGGAATTGTGATGATTTTCGGAATAGTTTTGGAATCAATTGATATCATAATTGAATTGTTATCGAGTACTAGATGTTGGGAGTGATATCTGACTGATATGATGTGGCTGGATATATTGAGATGATGACACTATGTTATTGAAACAGAATTTGATTGAATTCTGTTTATATCCAGTATTGATTTGAACGGGTATAGATAGTATACTCTTTGGTATTGTCATTGCCAGATTGATATTGACAGGTTTTGAGTTCGAGACTTCGACAGAGTCAGAATATAAGAAAGAAAGGTATAAATTAATGTTGAGTTGGGATTGCACAACTCGAGTGAGGTTTGACTCGAGTTTCCTTAAATCACATACTTAGTTTATTACATTGATATTTGTAATTGATGAGATTGATGTTTGTAGGCTATTGATTCATAGCCACTGCATGTATTGATTACTGAGTCGTTGAGTCATGGGCTGATTCGCCTAGTCACCGACTGATTCGTCTGGTTATTGACTGATTCGTCTAAACTTAAGCTGATTCGCTTAATTACAGGCTGATTCGTCTGGTTATTGGCTGATTCGCCTAATTCTTGACTGATTCGTCAATTCTGTGGCTGATTTGCCCAGACATTGGATATATTAATTATATCGATGCCGTTTAGGGATTGATTCATTCCTATCGACTGAGATTCGGTATATTTATCATTATCCAGACATCGGGATCCCTAGGTTAGAGTTGAGTCGAGTCTGAGACGACGCGTCAGTGGAGTCGAGTCTGAGACGACGCGTCGGTTGAGTTGAGTCTGATACGCCGTGTTGATTTACATTGGTTATATCATTCATGTTTATTGAATGCTTGATATTGATTTATGTTTCTGATTTGAGACATGTTATGAATAATTCTTATATGCTTTCGTATATGCTTTTATATGATTGCATGTATACATTGTTTATACTGGGATATTTATATCTCACCGGAGTTATCCGGCTGTTGTCTTGTTTTGTATGTGTGCATGACAACAGGTGGGGCTGGATCAGGGTCAAGAAGAGGATGAGAGAAGATTAGATAGCGTGGAGATCCGGGCTTCGAAGCAACATAGGATTCAGCACTGATATGTAGTTGAACCTAGTCGAATTCTTGTAGATAACACAAGATTTGTATGTTCATGTTTAATATGTAATTTGAGTAAATTACATTACGTTTCCGCTTTGTATTTTAAACAAAAAATTTAGACCCTGTTTTTATAATTGATTAATTAGTCCCAATGATGAGTAAGAACTTGATTAGCGTCCGGGTCCCCACAGATTATGTTGTATGGTTACTGGTTATGGATATGTTTATTAGAAAGGTTATTGTTTTGGTATTATGTTCATAGTTGGTGATGATTATGGAAATGAATGGGTAGAATAAAAAGTTGATCTTGAGCCAAATAGGAAATGGATGTGTAAGGCCCGAGAATTGGATTACCGTAATCTGAGATTAATCTGGGATGATTTCTTGATTAATTGAGATGATTATAAACAGAACGGATGTAGATCGGGAAAATAAGGGAAAAAAGATGTAAATATATGTGCAAGGAGATGTGCTTGCGCACATGCGCGACGAGATGCGCGAATCATGCGCGGAGTAGGCAGAAAGGTTGGCGCATATGCGCGGCAGAAGGCGCGCATATGCGCGAGTTGATGTATGCGGAGACAGTAGGTCTCGCGCATATGCGCTACGTCAGTGCGCGCATATGTGCGTGTAGTCCAGTAGCCTAAGGAAGTGCTCGGCGCATATGCACGACGTGAACGGCGCACATGCGCGAGCATGGCAGAACAATTGGCGCACATGCGTGGACTAGAGGCGCGCATCTGCGCGGAAGCTGCCGAGACACACGTGCTGAGAGATTGTGTCTCGCGCATATGCACCGATGGTGGTCGCGCATATGCGCGAGACGTGCAGCAAAAAGGGGTGAGCCACTTGCCTTACATGCGTTCGTGGATGTATATATATATATATACACAAACGAATTCTTCAGAAATCAGAAACAAAAGAATCGAGAAAAGTTTCTGAAAAAGGGTTGAAAATCCTTACGCCTTTTGTGAGAAATTCGCCCGTCCGATTTTGAATCTGACTTCGGTACTGAGTTCCTATCAACGTAGGCTACAACTGGACGTAAGTTTTGCTACGTTTTGATATGATTTGAAACTATGGTATTGTCAGAATCTGATATGATTCATATATGATGTTCTTGTCATGTTAGACATCGTATAATCGAAACCGGATTGAAGAACAAATACCATATGAAATTGTTATGATTTTTAGAGTTGAGTTAATTGAGAATTGATATCAGGATTGGAGTATTATCGAGTATGAGGTGGTAGGAATGATATCTGACTGATACGGTAGTGCTGGATATATTTGAATTATGCTGTTATGCCGTTGAAACAGAATTTGATTGAATTCTGATTATATCCAGTATTGATTGAGTGGTGTATTTATATCGTACCCTCGATATTGTTATTGTCATATTGAGTATTGACAGGCTTTGAGTTCGAGACTTCGACAGGGTCAGAATATCAAAAAGAAAGGTATAAATTAATGTTGAGTTGGGATTGCACAACTCGAGTTTCCATAAATCACATACTTTGTTTATTGCATTGATATTTGTAATTGTTGAGATTGATGTTTGTAGTCTATTGATTTATAGTCATTGCATGTATTGACTACTGATTCGTTTAGTCAATGGCTGATTCACCTAGTCACTGGCTGATTCGTCTCGTTATTGGCTGATTCGTCTAGTTATTGACTGATTCGTCTAAACTTTGGCTGATTCGCTTAATTACTGGCTGATTTGTCTAGTTATTGGCTGATTCGCTTAATTCTTGACTGATTCGTCAATTTTGCGGCTGTTTCGCCCAGACACTGGATATATTAATTATATCGATTCCGTTTAGGGATTGATTCATTCCTATCGACTGAGATTCGGTATATTTATCATTATCCAAACATCGGGATCCCTAGGCTAGAGTTGAGTCGAGTCTGAGACTACGCGTTGTTTGAGTCGAGTTTGAGTCTGAGTGTGATTCATTTCTTGATATTGAGTTATGTTTCTGATTTGATACATGTTATGAATATTTATTATATGCTTTTATATATATGTTTATATGATGGCATGTATACATTGTTTATACTGGGATTTATTCTCACCGGAGTTATCCGGCTGTTGTCTTGTTTTGTATGTGTGCATGACAACAGGTGGGGCTGGATCAGGGTCAAGAAGAGGATGAGAGAAGACAGTTAGCGTGGAGATCCGGACTTAGGAGTATATCTGTCACATCACCTGAGCTGTAACGAAGAAACAATAAATATTATGATTTGTATTTGTACAGGACTTGTACTTAGATCTGGATAGTGTTCTTGTAAATGAGATAAGACTTATTTCATATGCTGCGTACTCTAGTATTTTAAAAAAAATTTAGACCCTGTTTATTTTAATTGATTAATTATTCCTAGAAAGTGATTAAAAATTTAATTAAGTTCGGGTCCCCACAAGAAGTGCAGAAATGGTATGAAAAATGTGGCAGTAGTTGTGGTTTTTAGCATAATGTCTTGTATATTGATCCAATTGATGTGAGGCACTTCCATTAGAAAGATAAGATTTAAGGCTATAACTTTCTTATTTTGAGTTTTGTTCAAATCCTTAGGGAAGACGAGCCAAAAGAAGCCCGAAGTGTGTCGTGTGTTTCGTTGTTCTTGCACTGACACATGTTGGGAGAATGAGCATAACGCTTTGCTCAGACCTCTAAATGACCTGAAATTTGGGGAGATTGAAGCAAAGACATAGGGCTACAACTCATGTTGACCACGTTTGCAAATTCGGAAGTTAAAACTGAGTTTTGGGCAAAATGATGCGCGCCATCGCGCCAGAACTCGCGCCATATGCGCCCAGCAGGCTGTTAAAAATTACAAAAGACGTTTTTATGAATTATATTGAATTCATGATATGGAGCTAGTACTCTATTGTTGCTTACCAAGTGTTTGTTAAAATGTCCCAATGAAGTTTACTATGATTAAAGTCAAGGAATGATAGTAATTCATGCATGTCTTGGCCAATCACATGATTATGAGTATCTTTCAGAGTTTTGATATATTTATATATCAAAGAGATACTATCCACAGGTCACAGGTCACAGACTATCATTTCCTTTCCTTTCACTCATGCCATGAGATACTATCCATATTGTCTTGATTATGTAATGTTCATTGAAGATAGTATCGCTCTACTTTGATTGCCATTGCTATAGCCACGTTTTAAGAAAAAGTTATTATATATATATGTAATTGCTATGTATAGCTTTCTAATTACTGAGTTTATTCTCATTCCAGTTATGTCATGTGATGCAGGTGATAAAAAGAAATGAAACGGATTGTTCGAGGTGGAAGAATTCATATAGAATGTCATGGGAAAGACTTGTTATCATGTCACTTTTTATTTGGGATACAATGAACATGAGAAGTTTTAAAATATCATGTAGTTTGTTAAATGAATGAGGGGAAAAACAAGTTAGTATGTTGTGTTAGAGTAGATGTCCTGCAAGCTAACTGTTGGCTAGGGATTTTATTGACTCAAGTGTAATAAACAATCTTTATTTTAATATAATTAATTATTTCATGGTTTGTCATTTATTTATCTATATACCCATGTTATGAAACATAGATAAAGACCTTGATTATACTTTAATACAAATGAATCGCATTTCGATGTTGAAACTCGTTTGTAAATACTGTATGATCTAAATTCGTTCCTAGTCGATTCAGCCGCCTAAAACATGGATAAAGGTCGCTTGAGCTCGAGACTAGCATCTGTGATGTTGTGTACTGTGTTTCTTAGTAAGGGCATAGAGATGTCCAAACATGCAGATAGGTAGTCATATGATGATTATACCGAACAACCCTTCCTCGGACTTTCCAAGTGGTTACAATTCATCGAGATGATGAGTCCGTGGTTATGATTGTACACCATTAGTCCTTACGACCCGGGACAACACTGAGGCTCTATATGCTAGGGCTGTGCTTTGACTCGTTTACCGGCTCCAGGAGAGTCATCAGGTGGCGAGGTTGGGTATAGTTGCGACACATATAGGAGCCAGTGCATTGTAGTCGGAGATTCACCGCTCATCTACGGGTGTGGATATTATAAGGCTTGAGATTTACTAGTCTTCATTAATGTGATATTCGAAGATATGAGAATACATGACATGAAATGTAAGGCTTGATATTTATTAGTCTTCATTGATGTGATATTCAAAGATATGAGTATGCATGACATGTAATGAGAAGAACTAAGTGAGATGGGAGTAGGAAAGACATGAAAAAGGCATGAAAAACTAGAGTTTTAAATGCAAGGAAGACCGCACCCGCGCCTATATAGAGGGACTGCACCCGCGGTCATTAACTCTGAATTTATGAAGGTGTAGCCGAAGGGACACCGCACCCGCAGGCCAAGTAAGAGTGCATCCGCGGTTGATGGGCAGAAAGCTGAAGAATTTTATACGAACCAACAGCGCACCCGTGGTGCAGAAGTGACCGCACCCGCGGTCGACTTTTCTAAATTTTTGGATGACCTGCCGAAGCTTGAGCGCAGCCGCGGTTCATGAGCTACCGCACCCGCGGTCATACGTGTTTGCTGAAAAATAAGACACTTGCCCTTAGCCATGCAATATGATGTGTTGTCTCTCATTCCATTCTTCATTTCCAACAGTTGAGAACCGAAAGCAAGCTAAGAATTCCATCAAACTTTCTCATAGTAGGCTTTTAGTTGGGTAAGAATTATTCATCCAAACTTCAATCCAAGTATAGATTCTCGCTCCTCTCTTCAAGGCCTATCAAAGGATGTGAGTTAGTTATGTTTCAGCATGTTTTGAAGTTTACATGTTGGGGAAATTCTGATATGATTGTAGTTTTGTGTTCCTATGATTATGGTGATCGTAGATATACAATCGTATTGAAAAACAGATATGATATGAGATTGTTTTAGATTTCCAGCATGTTTTGAATTGGGAAACATGTAGTTTCAGAATGGGTAGGTGTTTATGATAAGGATGGTGAGTTGTGGTTATTGATTTGGTTGTGCTGATATAACCGGTATCGAAAAACTATGCCGTTATGTCGTCGAAATGTACCGAGATGTGACATTTATATGTACAGGTATCGATTTGAGTTGTAATTGATATCGTGCTATTGAACATTGCCATTTCAGATTGATATCGGCAAGATTTGATTTCTTGACATCGATCTATACCAAGACTCCGACAAAGAAAGGTATAATTCATGTGAATTCGGGAGTTATGACTTGAATTAGAATTGATTCGAGTTTCCCAAAATCACATACTAGTCGTTGTTTATATTGTGTTATGTTTATGCTTTGTTTATAGATTTATATTCAAGCATTTAAGATAGGAGAGTCATTGGAAGATTTGCCAAATTTCTAGATTGTAGACATTCGATACAGACAGGACCGAAATCTAGGAATAAGACGTACCGTTACCCCGATTGGGAGGGTAGGTGACAGACAGTACGTCTTATTCACACCGGGATCCCTAGAGTTAGAGTTGGAGTCGAGTCAAGATATGAATTGATTTGAGTTGCATGCTTATATTGCTTTGGTTTCATAGATTATGTAACCCATTGCTATTCCTTTTATTCATGTTAGTGTGCTTTATGATTTATATTGCGCATATGCATGTATAACATGTTTTATACTGGGATTCGTTCTCATCGGAGTTTCCGGCTGTTGTTGTGTCTATATGTGTGCATGGAAACAGGTGGGACAGGATCTGGGTCTCGACGAGGATGAGAGACCGATAGAGTGGTGATCACGGGCATGAAAGATTACTAGTGGTTCTTACTAGATATGTACTATATATGAATTGTAGTTGGTAGTAAACACTAGTTTGTATTATGAAAATAGAACAAGACTTGTATCTATTTATGTTTGAATGAAATAAAGTTGTTGCTTATGAATGATTTATTTACATTTGATTTAATGTTAAAAAGCAAAAATTTTGACCCGCAATTTTTAGAAAAAGATCCAATAAATCCCAAAAGAATTGAGTCAGAGCCCGGGTCCGCACAACAGGTGGTATCAGAGCCATAGGTTCTGTAGACTGAGATAGAATAGAATGAGCGGGGTAGATCGAGTCATCTTCCTTGCTTTTGTTGTGCTAGCATGATTTATTGATTTCCCTATTACATGTTGTATTGTTATCTGAGTTGATTGTAGCATGTATTTGTAAAGACTGATTCAGAACCGATTCTAGATCAGAGGTATATGATCAGAGGAGGTCTGAGACAGGTTGTATAGATTGTGTACTATTCTTGTTGATAATCAGATATGCCGCCTAGAAGAATACCACAACCAGCTGCAGGTCAAGTGCCAGAATAGGGTAGTACGTCAGTTACTCAGATGGACGTTACTGCTGCACCTATGGAGACGCTATTGAAGAGGTTTCCATCCTTCCATCCCCCGACTTTGAAGGGCACGAAGACTGCAGTAGATTGTGAGAGCTGGCTAGACGATATAGAGATGCTATTTGAATCTCTTGCTTATACAGATGAACGGAGAGTGAATTTGATTGGGCATCAATTACAAGAAGTGGCGAAGAGTTGGTGGCTTACAACGAAAAGAGTATTGGAGCATCGAGGGATCGATATTACTTGGAAGGTATTCAAAGATGAATTTTATCAGCGTTTCTTTCCAGTCTCCTATCAAAAGACAAAGGGGCAGAATTTGCTAACTTAAGACAGAGATAGTGGAACATAGAAGAGTATGTTGCCAAATTTTCTTCTTTGCTCCGATTTGCACCACATGTGGCAGGAAATGACGAAGCAGTCGCGAACCAGTTCATCAATGGTTTAAACCCTGATATTTTTACTTTGGTGAAGACGGGGCGACCCAACACTTTTTCTGATGCACTGAATAGAGCGAAAGGAGCCGAGGCTGGCTTGATTAGGCAGCGAGGAGCTTCCTATAGTGTTAAGAGTCAAAGACAGCCACAGCCCTGAAATGGGATCGGTTACGGTGACCGGAAGCGCAACAGAAGTTTAAAATTTTTAAATTTTACAAGAAAATTTCGGGTAGAATGATTTGTGTGTAGCAAATACAATAAAAACACATAATGTAATACATAGGGTGTTTTAGAGTTTACCTATCAATCTCAAAAGATTGATGAGTGGCACCAACCAAGTTGTAAACAACTTGACTCTTCAAGGATGAAAAATCTACAAGCTTCCTTTGACACTCCTTGTTCAAAAATGAAGCCCACCACCAACTAGGTAGATCCCCTCATATTTTGCACTAGAAAAATATGAGGATTTTTCAAAGAGAAGAATTTTCTTTCCTCAACACTTGTAGAAGAAAAATGAGAGAAAAACTTGGAGAGAAATTGAGTCTAGTTTCGGCCAAGGGGTAGAATGAGGGAGGGAAGAGTTGCCTTGGTTGTGGGAAAGTGAAAAAGTTGTCTTGCATGCCATTCAATTTTTTAATCAAAAATAATCCACAACTCTTCACCTCTCAAGCATGCAAAACCTAGTGGGCTTATAACAATTACAAGGCACATGGACTTTTATTTAAATGTCCCAAACATATTTGAGCCCATTTATATTTTACTTGATTTATTTAAGCCCACTAGTTAAATAATTATTTCTAATTGGGCTCTACAAGGTCCAATGGTGTTTAATTAATTCAACACTTGAATTAATTTAATTATTTGGACTCTACTAGGCCCACTAGTATTAAATTAATTCAACACTTGAATTAATTTAATTTAGTCCATAATAATGTTTATGAAAATCATAATTTTCAAATACATTATTCACTTGGCCAACTTTTAATTTAGGAACACTTCCATACATTATTCCTAAATTTTAATTTAGGAACACTTCCATAATTTTCAAATATATTATTCACTTGGCCAACATTTTATAAGCCGTTCAACACATTGAACTATTTTACTTCTCAACGGGATCTAGAAAGCTAGTACTTGTGTGGCCCTCAATGGTTCATTGATACAACTAGCCGTGGGTTCACATCTCCATGTGATTCGGACTAAACATGTCATTATATGAGCATACCCAATTTCTTCATTCTTACTTATCAACTCCTTGATAAAAAGAACGTCATAACTCAAGTCTGATTGTACCCAACCAACCATGTTAAACGCCTAGCAGCATCGCTTACATGATTCCCTAGGTATCAAATGATAGTGTCTGCACGAACCATTCAATTATGGTTAGCGTACAGTACGGTCCCTTCAACTCATATATCCCGACCGATTCGACAACCATTGGTTTATTGAGAGTTGTCAATGAACCGATACTATGTGTCATGTTGTAGTTGTGTCGATGGTGTAATCTATGAAACCCCTTTCATAATTACCACCATACTCTGATCAGAGATTTTATACTACATACACATAGGATATCCATACCCGAAGGTAAGCGGTGAATCCCCGACTACAATGCATCGATTCCTATATGTTTCGACAGAACACCCAACATTGCCACCTGATGATCCCATGAGTGTCGGTAAACAAGTCGAAGTGTAATTCTAGCACATAGAGTCTCAATGTTGTCCCGGGTCATAAGGACTAATGGTGTACAACCATAAACTAGGACTTTCCCACTCGATAAGTGAGATCCACTTGGAAAGTCCTTTATGGAGGGTTGTTCAGTGCACTCTACCAGGAGCACCTATCTGCATGCTCGGACATCACAATGTCCCCTACCAATGAAACAAGGTACTCACATCGCAGATACTAGTCTCGTACTCTAGCGGCCTATATCCTTCTTAGCGGCGGCTGAATCAACTAAGAACTGTTTAGAATATACAGTATTCTAAATATGAGTTTCATGATACTCATCATATGAGCATCTCATATTCTTTCTACTATTTGTATATTCAAGGGCTTTATCTATGCAACTAGCATGGGTATACAAATAAAGATTTGCCGAAACGATAATTTCAAATATTATTAAAATAAAGATTACTTATACATAGAGTTTCGTTGTGAACAATTGGCTCGACGGGCACCTAATCTAACAATCTCCCACTTGCACTAGAGCCAACTACCCATATGCTTCAAACCCATTGATTCGCGATGCATCTCGAATAATGGTCCAGGTAAAGGCTTGGCTAGTGGATCAGCAACATTATCTACGGAGCCGACTATGTCAATCGACACTTCTCCTCTTTCCACAATCTCTCGGAAGATGTGGTACTTTCTCAATGCATGTTTGGACTTCTGATGAGACCTGGTCTCCTTTGCTTGAGCTATAGCTCCCGTGTTGTCACACAACACCGGGACTGGAGCAACTCCATTAGGAATAACTCCCAACTCTTGGATGAAATTCCTTATCCAAACAGCCTCCTTTGCTGCATCTGATGCAGCAATGTTTTCGACCTCTGTGCTAGAATCCACAGTATTGTCTTTCTTGGAACTCTTCCAAGAGACAGCAGCACCATTGAGCATGAATACAAACCCAGAGGTTGACTTCGAGTCATCGATATCGCTTTGGAAGCTAGAGTCGGTATAGCCTTCCAATTTCAGTTCTCCACCCCATAGACCAAGAAAAATTTATTGGTCCTTCTCAACTATTTGAGGATGTCTTTCACAGCTTTCCAGTGTGGAAGACCAGGGTTCGATTGATATCTACTCATTACACTGAGTGCGAAAGCCACGTCAGGACGTGTAGATATCATCCCATACATGATGCTACCAATCGTAGATGCATAAGGAATGCTTGACATCGCCGCTATCTCTGCATTAGTCTTGGGAGATAGATTTGGATAGGGACACGCCATGACACAGTGGTAGATGTCCTCTCTTGGACTCATCCATCGAGAACCGCTTCACGATGGTATCAATGTATGTGGACTGGGTGAGACCAAGCAATCTTCTTGATCTATCTCTATAGATCTGTATTCCCAATACAAAAGATGCTTCACTCAAGTCCTGTATCGAGAACTTACTTGCTAACCATATTTTAGTTGATTTCAACATTCCTACATCATTCCCAATGATTAGAATGCCATCAACATAAAACATCAGGAATGCCACAACACTCCCACTGACCTTCTTATACACAGAGGGTTCCTCAGAATTCTTAGCAAAATCAAACTCTTTGATTGTACTGTCGAATCTGAGGTCCCAACTCCTAGATGCCTGCTTTAGACCATAAATAGATCTTTGAAGTTTGCATACCATATGCTCACTTCCGATAGATGTAAACCCTTCAGGTTGAGACATGTAAATCTCTTCCTTAATATCTCCATTAAGAAAGCTGTCTTAACATCCATCTGCCATATCTCATAGTCATACCATGCAGCTATGGCTAGAAAAATCCTTATGGACTTGAACATTGCAACTGGAGAAAAGGTTCCCTCAAAGTCAACTCCTTGTCTTTGGGTATATCCTTTTGCCACCAATCGCGCCTTGAAGGTCAATACCTTCCAATCCGCCCCGTTTTTCCTCTTGTAAATCCATTTACACCCTATGGGAACAATTCTCTCAGGTGGATCCACGAGATTCAACACTTGGTTCGAATGCATGGAATTCATCTCAGATTCCATTGCTTCAAGCCACTTGGATGAATCGGCATCAGATAACGCTTCCTTGAAGGTCCTTGGATCACATCCAAGGTTAGGCTTGTCATGGCCCTCTTCAAGAAGTAGACCATACCTCATAGGTGGTCTCGAGACTCTCTCGACTAGTCTATAATAAGTCAGGAGTTTCATGATCCGTCGTACATTCGATCGAAACCGATTCCATTCGGCAGTGAGCAATCGATAGAAAGCAAGGGATGCAGGATCGGGTAGCTCTTAACTCTCCGCTCATAAAGACGCCCCTCACTGCAATCCTTCAGCTGCCTCAGGATTGCTCGGGTCGATTAGCTCTTAGCTGCAGGAAAGGAAGCCCCTGTCCTCGTATGACTCAGATCTTCTAGGAGCTTGTATCTCCTCTCTTGGCTCTTCGGGTGTGGGTTCTATAATTGTGGGTGTCTCTCAAACCTCTTCGATTTCTATCATCTCCCCTTTTCTATCCAATAGAAATTTTTTTTCCAAAAAGGTTGCATTCCTAGAAACAAACACCTCTGTTTCTTGGGGATGATAGAAATGATATCCAACTGAATTTCTTGGATATCTCACAAAGTAACATAAAATGGATTGACTATCCAATTAATTTCCCACTACCTGCTTCACATAAGCAGGGCTCCCCATATTCTAAGATAAGAATATTTGGGAGGCTTACCCATCCATATCTCATATGGTGTCTGCCTTTAAATGGACATTTAGTGGAATATATTTCAATTTTAAGTTATAGAGATCGTTTTCAAGTTCACCAGTACCAATCAAACATTCATTCTTGTAAATATTGCAAACACCTTTGCAAAAGAAACAAGAATATCCATCTTTATCAACATATAAATGGAAACAATATTTTTCACCAATTCAGGTACAAACAAAACATCTCTTAAAATTAACTTATAAATCATTGTTCAACAGCAAGTAAATATCTCCTATGGCCTTGGCAGCAACTTTTGCTCCATTGTCCACCCTCAAGAAGGTCTCTCCTTCCCCAAGCCTCCTACTTCTTCCCATCACCTGTAACTCATTACAGAGATGTGGGCCACAACCGGTATCCAATACCCAAGAAGTAGAGTTAATTGAAATTTTATTTCAATATATAACATACCGTTTCCAGAACTCTTCTGGGCAAGATATTCCCTGCAGTTACGCCTCCAATGTCCAGGCTTCTTGCAGTGATGACAATCATCAGCAGTCTTGTCAGCCTTAACTGGTATGGCTGCTACAACGGGATTCGGAGATTGCCTCGTCAAGGGCACGTTCTTCTTGGGACGTTGGAAAGAACACTTCTTTCCCTTCCCATGTGGATCTATCTTCGTACCAGATGAAAAACCCACATAAAGAACCAACTTCTCTTTCTTGATGGTTGATTCTCCACGCCAACGAGCTTTTCCACGAGCCCAATCAACTTCAGGCCATGCTCATGGACCGAGGCCCCATCTCGCATGCGCAAAGTGATCATCTCCTTGACGGTAGCATGCTTAAGAGGCAGTGTTTGCTCACCAAAGAGCTCCTTGAGATGCAAATGAATGTCAGCAGCACTCTTTGCATCCTCAAAACGCCTCTGCAGCTCATCATTCATAGAAGTCAGCATATAACACCTGGCTATCAAGTCATGGTCACACCATTCCTTGTAAGCCTGCAATTCCTCAGGAGTGCAGTTAGTCGGAGCCTGAACAGGGGGCGACTCAATCAGTGTATATGCTACCCTTTTCAAATTCAAGACGATTTTCAGGTTTCTTAGCCAAGTGAGGTAATTAGGTCCAGGTAATATGTGTTTGTCGAGTATTGCAGATATCGGATTGCGAATCGAAGACATTGTCAATTTGTACTGAAAAGTAAAACAGGTAAATGTTGATGACTATTTTAAATTATTTAGTAAGATATGAAGTTTGGACTTTTACTTCATAAATATTTGCTCCCACTGTTTTGACATCTTTCACTACTCTCTAGTGAAAACGGGAAACTCCTTTCCTCAGTAGGTACGTAAGGTCCAATTAGCGAATTATGATCCCGAATAATATCAGCCAATCACAATTCCTAAAAGATAGTTTCCAATTGCATCACAATGCAACCCTCTACGTAAACTTTTATCTCACGTTTGATTAGGACCCAATAATATGACGTCGTTCATCTTCACGTGTCAAGCCTTACCCATCGATGTTGAACCTTAATGGACGGTCGCCATGAGTTCCCACAATAATATGAGCTGAAAAAATGGGAGTTCCACGTAGTTCACATCACCATGTCAATGGATGTAACAGCTTTCCGGCACCCAGGGCCCCCCAATAATATGAGCCGAGCCCCGAGTACGGGTAGCGTTCATCATGCACCCATTGTCGATGGAAGACATGGAAATTATAAAAAAATTTATAATTCCCCTTTTCGGGCTTGATATTAATTTTGAATCTTATTCAAAATGAGGGTTTTTAATTTTGAAAGGTCTCATCATTAATTTTATTTAAAAGCTCGCCATGTTTGATCGTATGATTGCCGGATTCATGCAACTTTGTTATTAACATAATAATAACGCACATACTTATTATTTATAACATATCATTCATATATTATAAACAGTTAACAAACAAGGATGATCAATCGCCCCAATACTAATGGCCCGTGTGAGCTAAACACGGGCGTAGGTCCAATCCTAGGGAAATGCATGTGATGCAAATGCAACTATTACATTAGCTTCCAATATTTACATGTCTTCGATCTTCATAATCATCATGGCCACCATTTTCCAATTTTGATCATCCACTATACTAACATTTACAAATAAATATCCATGGCAAATAGGGATACATCTCATGGGGTGGGAACAGGCCATAAACCAAGCCCACTTTATAAATTGATAATTATTACAATCATTCAACACAAAATATCCTAGCATACACCTAGCAAATTGAGCTTGGGCTTTTGATCATCCTTCATACACAATATCACATATCATACACCATCAATTAATTATCACAGTAATTAATTGATCCAATATTATATATCTTGATCCAATCACTAACCACCACGATTATAAACTAAATTAACAAAGTATACAAACACCTTTGTCTACTTTCAAATTAATTTATTTATAACCGAATTTCTTGTAAATCACCATTTACTATAAATATTTAAAGTCCAACTTAAATTATTTATTTCATGAGAAAATATTTGCAACTTTTGTAAATTTAAACTTAAGGGCCCAAAAACTCATTTTTCACCAAAAATATTTTGGCTCATTAAAAATTCACAAATATATTAGCCATCTAATGGCTCAACAACATCAAGGCCCATGACACTTTGATTATCCAAAAAATTTTTGGAAACCATAGTCGTCATCTCCGTCGCCGGAGCTCCATCGCCGGATTCCGGCCAACTTGGCAAATTTTTTTATTTTTTTTTATAAAATGTAGGGGCTGTTCGGGCAGCCCCTTGGGCTGCCCTAGCTGCCCATTTCGGGCAGCCCAAGCTGCCCGAAATTCCCCCGAAACCGGCCTTGATTCGATGCAAAATTTTGTTCTCATGCGGTTAGAAATCGATCTCAACATAATATCTTGTTATTGCTACACAAAATCGTAACCATAGCTCGGATACCACTTGAAAGGGGATCGGTTACGGTGACCGGAAGCGCAATGGAAGTTTAAATTTTTTTAATTTTACAAGAAAATTTCGGCCACCATGATTTGTGTGTAGCAAATACAATAAAAACACATAATGTCATACATAGGGTGTTTTAGAATTTACCAATCTCAAGAGATTGATGAATGGCAACAACCAAGTTGAAAACAACTTGGCTCTTCAAGGATGAAAAATCTACAAGCTTCCTTTGAACACTCCTTGTTCAAAATTCAAGCCCACCACAAACTAGGTAGATCCCCTCATATTTTGCACTAGAAAAATATGAGGATTTTTCAAAGAGAAGAATTTTTTTTCCTCAACACTTGGAGAAGAAAAATGAGAAAAAAAACTTGGAGCGAAATTGAGTCAAGTTTCAGCCAAGGGGTAGAATGAGGGAGGGAAGAGTTGCCTTGGTTGTGGGAAAAGTGAAAAAGTTGTCTTGCATGCCATGCAATTTTTTAATCAAAAATAATCCACAACTCTTCACCTCCCAAGCATGCAAAACCTAGTGGGCTTGTAACAATTATAAGGCCCATGGACTTTTATTTAAATGTCCCAAACATATTTGAGCTCATTTATAGTTTACTTGATTTTACTCAAGCCCACTAGTTAAATATTTATTTCTAATTGGGCTCTACAAGGCCCAATGGTGTTTAATTAATTCAACACTTGAACTAATTTAATTATTTGGACTCTACTAGACCCACTAGTGTTAAATTAATTCAACACTTGAATTAATTTAATTTAGTCCATAATAATGTTTATGAAAATCACAATTTTCAAATACATTATTCACTTGGCCAACTTTTAATTTAGGAACACTTCCATAAATTAAAATTTACATTTCTCTCATAGAAGTCATACTTCTATTTTTCTTTACGCTTATAAACTCATTTATAAGCCGTTCAACACTTTGAACTATTTTACTTCTCAACGGGATCTAGAAAGCTAGTACTTGTGTGGCCCTCAATGGTTCATTGATACAACTAGCCGTGGGTTCACATCTCAATGTGATTCGGACTAAACATGTCCTTATATGAGTATACCCCAATTGCTCCATTCTTACTTATCACCTCCTTGATAACAAGAACGTCAGAACTCAAGTCTGATAGTACCCAACCAACCATGTTAAACGCCTAGCAGCATCGCTTACATGATTCCCTAGGTATCAAATGATAGTGCCTACAAGAACCATTCAATTATGGTTAGCGTACAATACGGTCCCTTCAACTCATATATCCAGACCGATTCGACAACGATTGGTTTATCGAGAGTTGTCAATGAATCAATACTATGTGTCATGTTGTAGTTGCGTCGATGGTGTAATATATGAAACCCCTTTCATAATTACCACCATACTCTGATCAGAGATTTTATACTACATACACATAGGATATCCATACCCGAAGGTAAGTGGTGAATCCCCGACTACAATGCATCGACTTTTATATGTTTTGACAGAACACCCAACCTTGCCACCTGATGATCCCATGAGAGTCGGTAAACAAGTCAAAGTGTAATTCTAGCACATAGAGTCTCAATGTTGTCCCGGGTCATGAGGAGTAATGGTGTACAACCATAAACTAGGACTTTTCCACTCGATAAGTGAGAACCACTTGGAAAGTCCTTTATGGAGGGTTGTTCAGTGCACTCTACCAGGAGCACCTATCTGCATGCTCGGACATCACAATGTCCCCTACCAATGAAACATGGTACTCACATCGCAGATACTAGTCTCGTACTCTAGCGGCCTATATCCTTCTTAGCGGCGGCTGAATCTACTAGGAACTGTTTAGAATATATAGTATTCCAAATATGAGTTTCATGATACTCATCATATGAGCATCTCATATTCTTTCTACTATTTGTATATTCAAGGGCTTTATTTATGCAACTAGCATGGGTATACAGATAAAGATTTGCCAAAACGATAATTTCAAATATTATTAAAATAAAGATTGCTTATACATAGAGTTTCATTGTGAACACTCGGCCAACACTTGGCTCGACGGGCACCTACTCTAACAAGCCCGCCGCCCAGTTTACACCACCTCCTCCTCGATTTGATAGTGGAAGCAGTAGTAGTGGCAAGAAAGATTATTTGAAAGCTAGCGGCAAGCAGTTCAAGATATCAGAGAGCAGTTCGTCGAGCTCCAGTGGGTCACGACAGAGAGGTCCTGGCTAGAGTTCAGAGTATACAAGTGTTTATTGTAATACTTGTGGTGGCATGCATGCCACTGAGCTGTGTCAGGGAGTCATGGGCCGATGAAATATTTGTAGACAGCCGGAACACTTTGCCAGAGTCTGTCCCTAGAGAGGTGCACAGCAAGCTCAGAGTATTGGAGCATCTGGTTCAGCCAGAGCGGCAAGCATCATCTGTTCATTCCTTCCAGCCGCCACCTACACAGACTCAGTCCCGAGCCAGAGGTAGCCTGATAGTGAGCCAACCTCCCAGACAGCAGGCTCGAATGTTCGCACTGACAGAGGAGCAGGCCCAGGATGCTCCAGACGATGTGATTGCAGGTAACTGTTTTCTTTGCGGTTATCCTGCATATGTGTTGATAGATACAGGTGCATCCCATACATTCATTTCTGCGCATTTTGCATTGACACATGCATTACCTGTCGAGTCATTGTCTACTGTAGTGTCTATTTTTTCTCCGTTGGGAAGTGGTCTGATATCTGTGACTTCAGTTAGACATTGTATAATACAGTTTGAGGGGCATGAGATTGATTTAGACTGTGTTGTACTTTGCTTATCTGATTTTGATTGTATTGTCGGGATTGACATGTTAACTAAGTACAGAGCTACCGTAGACTGTTTTCACAAGATTGTCAGATTCAGACCTGAAATGACAGAAGAATGGAAATTCTACGGTAAGGGTTCCAGATCTCGGATTCCCTTAGTGTCTGCTCTGACTATGAGTAGATTGTTGCAGAAAGGAGCAGAGGGGTTCCTTGTCTATTCTGTAGATCTACAGAAATCGAGCCTGGCATTGGCAGATTTTCCAGTAGTACGGGAGTTTGCAGATGTATTTCCTGATGAGATTCCAGGGTTACCTCCAGTTCGAGAGGTAAATTTCAACATAGATCTTGTGCCAGTACTATTCTTATATCTCGAGCTCCGTATAGGATGGCGCCGATAGAGTTGAAAGAATTGAAAGCACAGTTAGAAGATATTCTGACCAAGGGATACATTAGACCAAGTGTGTCCTTGGGGCGCTCTAGTACTTTTTGTACGAAATAAAGACGGTTCGATGAGATTGTGTATCGACTACCGACAACTGAACAAGGCAACGGTAAAGAATAAATATCCATTGCCTCGTATAGATGATTTATTTGATCAGTACCAGGGATCCTCTGTTTATTCCAAGATTGATCTGAGATCTGGATATCACCAGCTGAGAGTTAGAGATGTTGACATACCGAAGACAGCATTCCGAACCAGGTATGGACATTATGAGTTTGTTGTCATGCCTTTTGGTTTAACGAATGCTCCAGCGGTGTTTATGGGACTGATGAACCGTGTCTTTCAGAGGTATTTAGATGAGTTTGTGATTGTTTTTATCGATGATATTTTGGTGTATTCCAAGAGTATGACTGAGCATGCCGATCCTTTGAGAATTGTATTGCAGACATTGAGAAATGAGCAATTGTATGCTAAACTGTCCAAGTGTGAGTTCTGGTTGAAACAGGTTATCTTCTTGGGTCATATCATATCTGGAGATGGTATTTCTGTGGATCCGAGTAAAGTTGAAGCTGTGATCAGTTGGCCGAGACCGACCTCCGTGTCTGAGATACGCAGTTTCATGGGTTTAGCAGGGTATTATCGACGATTCATTAAAAATTTCTCTAGCATTGCGAAGCCGATTACCCAGTTGTCACAGAAGAATGCACCATTTATGTGGTCTAAGAATTGTGAGTCTAGCTTTCTAGAATTGAAGAAGAGGCTAACCAGTGCTCCAGTATTGATGATACCTTCAGGTACTGGTGATTTTACTGTATATTGTGATGCATATCACAAAGGGCTAGGATGTGTTCTTATGCAGCAAGGACATTTGATCGCATACGCCTCGAGACAGTTGAAGACTCACGAGAATCGGTACCCAATTCATGATCTTGAATTGGCGGCCATTGTTTTTGCACTAAAGATCTGGCTTCATTATCTGTATGGCGAGAAATTTGAGATTTACTCTGATCACAAGAGTCTGAAGTATCTGTTTTCTCAATTAGAGTTGAACATGAGACAACGTAGATGGCTCGATTTGTTGAAAGATTTTGATTGCGAGATCAAATACTATCCAGGGAAGTCAAATGCAGCAGCAGATGCCTTTAGTCAAAAGGTCTGTTCTTTATCCTTATCGACGATAGGTGTTTCAAATTTAGTTGAAGATTGTTGTTTGTCTGGATTGACATTTGATACAGATAGTAGACCGCTACGACTTGCTTCGATTCAAGTTGAGCTGTATTTAATTATGAGAATCAAGGAAGCCCAAAGAACTGATCAGAATGTGCAGAAGTCGATTGATATGGTCAGGTCAGGACATCAGTCAAAGTATCAGGTACATGATTATATTCTGTATGTGAATAACCATATTGTAGTGCCAGATGTTTCAGAATTGAAACAACAGATTATGTCAGAAGCGCACTGTAGTCGGTTTAGTATTAATCCTGGTGGCAGAAAGATGTACAATGACTTGAAGACACAGTTCTAGTGGAAACAGATAAAGTCAGGCATTGCCTAATTTGTGTCTAAGTGCTTGAATTGCCAACAAGTGAAGGCTGAAAGAAAGAAGCCCAGAGGTTTACTTCAGAGTTTGTCTATTCCTGAATGGAAATGAGATCGTATTTCCATGGATTTCGTGACGAAGTTACCTCGATCATCCCGGGGCTGTGATGCGATTTGGGTCATTATTAACAGATTAACCAAATCAGCGTGTTTTATTCCATACAGAATGACATACCGACACGATCAGATGGCAGAGTTGTATGTCAGAGAGGTAGTCAGATTTCATGGTGTGCTGAAGTCTATCGTATCAGATCGTGTTCCCCGATTCACTTCACATTTCTGGCACAGTTTGCAGCTGGCTTTAGGTACGACATTGCACCTGAGTACTGCTTATCATCCTCAGACAGACGGACAATCAGAGCAGACTATCAAGACTTTAGAGGACATGTTGAGAGTTGTAGTGCTAGATTTCGGCACTAGTTGGCAAGAATCTCTGCCACTTTGTGAATTCTCGTACAACAACAGCTATCAGACGAGTATCGAGATGGCTCCATTTGAGGCGTTATATGGCAAGAAGTGCAGATCTCCTCTGTATTGGGATGATGTATCTGAGGTACCAGAACTTGGGCCTGATATGATTCGTGAAATGACTGAGAAATTAAAGATATTTCAGAAGAGAATGAAGGCAGCGCAGGATAGACAAGCCAAATATGACAATATCAGACGTAGACCGTTGGTATTTGAGAAGGAAGACAGAGTATTCTGGAAGATTTCTCCTTTCAGAGGAATTTTCAGATTTGGCAAGCGTGGAAAGTTGTCTCCTAGATACGTCGGTCAGTATGAGATTCTTGAGAAGATTGGCGATCGAGCATATCGAATTGCTCTTCCTCCTTCTCTATCTGGGATACATGATGTTTTTCATGTATCGATGTTGCATAGATATATGCCAGATATTTCTCATGTCATTCAGCCTGACGAAGCCGAGCTTTATCCGACTTTGAGTTATGTTGAACACCCGATACAGATTCTTGACCGGAAAGAGAAGCAGCTCAGAACGAAGACTATTCCGCTTGTGAAAGTTCAGTGGAGTCGTCATGGCATCGAGGAAGTGACTTGGGAGACAGAAGCAGATATGAGACAGAGACATCCCGAGTTATTTACATGATGTGTGTATTTCTTCAGTTTTGATTATATTGCTTTTCATATATCTTGTCTACGATTTCGAGGACAAAATCATTTCTTAGAGGGGG
Organism: Primulina eburnea; assembly: GCF_022965805.1. NCBI lineage: Eukaryota > Viridiplantae > Streptophyta > Magnoliopsida > Lamiales > Gesneriaceae > Primulina > Primulina eburnea. Next base: position 14,651,031 of record NC_133106.1, on the reverse strand, counting down.
AGAATGTAAGGCTTGAGATTTATTAGTCTTCATTAATGTGATATTCGAAGATATGAGAATTCATGACATGAAATGTAATACTTGAGATTTATTAGTCTTCATTGATGTGATATTCGAAGATATGAGTATGCATGATATGTAATGAGAAGCACTAAGTGAGATGGTAGTAGGAAAGAAATGGAAAAGGCATGAAAAACTAGAGTTACGAATGCAAGGAAGACCGCACCCACGCCTATATAGAGGGACTGAACCCGCGGTCATTAACTCTGAATTTATGAAGGTGATGCCGAAGGGACACCGCACCTGCGGTCCAATTAAGAGTGAACCCGCGGTTGATGGCCAGAAAGTTGAAGAATTTTTTACGAACCAACAGCGCACCCGTGGTGCAGAAGTGACCGCACCCGCGGTCGACTTTTCTAAATTTTTGGATGACCTGCCGAAGCTTGAGCGCAGCCGCGGTTCATGAGCTACCGCACCCGCGGTCATACATGTTTGCTGAAAAATAAGACACTTGCCCTTAGCCATGCAATATGATGTGTTGTCTCTCATTCCATTCTTCATTTCCAACAGCTGAGAACCGAGAGCAAGCTAAGAATTCCATCAAACTTTCTCATTGTAGGCTTTGAGTTGGGTAAGAATTATTCATCCAAACTTCAATCCAAGTATAGATTCTCGCTCCTCTCTTCAAGGCCTATCAAAGGATGTAAGTTTGGTTATGTTTCAGCATGTTTTGAAGTTTACATTTTGTGGAAATTTTGATATGATTGTAGTTTTGTGTTCCTATGATTATGGCGATCGTAGATATACAATCGGATTGAAAAACAGATATGATATGAGATTGTTTTAGATTTCCAGCATGTTTTGAATTGGGAAACATGTAGATTTTAGAATGGGTAGGTGTTTATGATAAGGATGGTGAGTTGTGGTTATTGATTTGGTTGTGCTAATATAACCGGTATCGAAAAACTATGCTGTTATGTCGTCGAAATGTACCGAGGTGTGACATTGATATGTATAGGTATCGGTTTGAGTTGTAATTGATATCGAGCTATTGAACATGGCCATTTCAGATTGATATCGGCAAGATTTGATTTCTTGACATCGACCTATACCAAGATTATGACAAATAAAGGTATAATTCATGTGAATTCGGGAGTTATGACTCGAATTAGAATTGATTCGAGTTTCCCAAAATCACATACTAGTCGTTGTTTATATTTTGTTATGTTTATGCTTTGTTTATAGATTTATATTCAAGCATTTAAGATAGGAAGTCATTGGCAGATTTGCCAAATTTCTAGATGTTCGGTGGTATCGACGCACAGGAGCAGACTTCCTCCGATTGTAGACATTCGATACAAACAGGACCGAAATCTAGGAATAAGACGTACCGTTACCCCGATTGGGAGGGTAGGTGACAGACAATGACGTCTTATTCACACCGGGATCCCTAGAGTTAGATTTCGAGTCGAGTCAAGATATGAATTGATTTGAGTTGCATGCTTATATTGCTTTGGTTTCATAGATTATGGAACCCATTGCTATTGCTTTTATTCATGTTAGTGTGCTTTATGATTTATATTGCGCATATGCATGTATAACATGTTTTATACTGGGATTCGTTCTCACTGGAGTTTCCGATTGTTGTTGTGTTTGTATGTGTAGTATCCCGATGCCTAATTTGAGTTAATTATTGGATTAATTGTATTTCGCTGGGATCGGAAGGACCGAACCGGGTTCGGATCGTCCGAAGTTGGTTCGGATCGTCCGAAGTGGGTTCGGATCGTCCGTTCTGTTCGGAGTCAGACGAGTCATGTCATGTCAGAGTTCGGATCGTCCGAAGACAGGTGGCTGGACACGTGGAAGACATGCAATGTTCGGATCGTCCGAAGTGGATCGGATCGTCCGAAGTGTACCGGATCGGAGCGTCCGAAGTGGATCGGATCGTCCGATCGTTGTCTATAAATAGAAGCGCGAGGCTTCACTTTTCACTCGCCAATTCCGAGAGTTCCAGAGCGTTTTAGTCGTTTCTGATGGGTTTCTAGTCTTTTCCCGAGGTTCGGGCACTAGCGGGGAGCTACTGGTATTGTAGCGGAGCTGTGCTCTAGTTGGGGGCTAGCGGCATCAGTGGGCTGACTACGGACGCAGGTATAGTTCTGGGTTTCTTTTGAGATTTGGGAGTATCTATTAGTCTAGTTAAGGCTTTTAGATGTGGTTTAGTGATATGATATCACTTGGATTGTAGGCTTGATTCTAGGGCTGATTGCTAGGATCTACTGGTTTGAGGTACGAAAGTACTATCCGAGATAGCAGGATTGAGTATGCTTTACTATGTGTTGCATGTTTATATGTTGCATTATTATCTGTCATATGATGCATGGTTTATTATGCGGCATTTGCATAATCATGTTGAGCCTGATTATCTTTGAGATAGCCTGTTGAGAGGGTGCTCAGCCCTCGTTTGTTGTGGATGGTTGGACCCCGTTGGCCGACGGTGGTCAGGTCACCGGTATATCCACAGGTTTATTTTGGTATGGGAGCCACCTCCTGGTTCGACGGCGCAGAGTGCTACATACCTTGACGTCATTTACCTGAGCAGTATTTCGATATACCCAGATCCTGGTATCCAGTACATTTTGCATACATGCATGTCATAGTCTTGTATACTCATGCTTTCGGTGCTGAGCGTTTTATGCTCACGTCCTCGGTTTATCTCTGTTTTGGACACCCTATTCGATGGGGCAGGTCTCAGGTTGGGCGGTCCAGGAGAGAGTGGACAGGGAGCTGGCAGAGGTTGACCTGTAGTTGTTGGTATTTGTTCTTGGTATTTTAGTTCGATCTGGTTGTTTAAGTATTTTGTACTTACAGATTCGATTGGGTTGTATTACTGTTTTTCCGCTGTTTACCTGATTCAGTTTTAAATGTTAATTTTGCATGCTTAAGTTCTGATTAGTAGGTGATTCTGGAACGGGTCACTACAGTATGTGTGCATGGCAACAGGTGGGACAGGATCTGGGTCTCGACGAGGATGAGAGATCGATAGAGTGGTGATCACAGGCATGAATGATTACTAGTGGTTCTTACTAGATATGTACTATATATGAATTGTAGTTGGTAGTGAACACTAGTTTGTATTATAAAAATAGAACAAGACTTGTATCTATTTATGTTTGAATGAAATAAAGTTGTTGATTATGAATGATTTATTTACATTTGAGTTAATGTTAAAAAGCAAAAATTTTGACCCGCAATTTTTAAAAAAGAACCAATAAATCTCAAAAGAATTGAGTTAGAGCCCGGGTCCCCACAGATATCCTATGTGATCTAATGAAATAATAGTTCATGGAATTTCTGGCCAGAGTACGAGATGTACGTTGGAGAAGGAGTTCTCCAAATAGTACACGCGATGCCACTGTTATAGTTATCACATAGTTATCAAATTAATATGCAACCCTCGATGAACCGATGGTTGCAGATTCGATCGGGATATATGAGATGAAGGGACCGTACTGTAAGTTAATCATAATCGACTGGTTCTTGCAGGCAGTATCAGTGATACCTAGGAGATCATGGGGCGATGCTACTAGACGCTCTTACCATGATCCGATGGGTGCAATCAGAAATGAGTTCTGACATTCTTGATCAAGGTGTTGATGAAAAGAATGGGTTAACTAGGATAAGCCTGAATAAAGGATTATGTCCTGAATCACAAAGAGTTGTGAACCCACGGCTAGCTCTATCCCTGAACCATTGAGGGTCACACAAGTGCTGGATTGTTTGTCCCCGTTGAGAGAAAAAAAATTCAAGAAGTTGAATTTATATTATATAGTAAATTCAAGGAGTTGAATTTATGATAATTAAATTTTGAGAGAATAAATTCAAGGAATTGAATTTATAAAATTCAATAATTGAATTTATTAAACTAAAATGTTGGGTTTATTGAATATTAAATTTTGGAGGTGATAAAAATTCAAAGAGTTGAATTTATAATTTAAATAATAAATTCAAGTGTTAAATTTATAATGTATTTAATTTATTAAGCTCAAAAGTTGAGTTTATTAATTAATAAATTAAAAATGGTGGGTAGTATGTTTAATGGGCTTGTAGAAGTAAAAGTCTAACATAATAAATAATTAAAGTTTTGATGGGCTTTGATTAAATTAATTAAACTAGTTGCACTAGCCCAATTAATTAAATCAAGCCCATTAATGTTAATTATGTAATTAGGTTATTATTTTATTATAAATAATACATGCAAAGCTCTAAACCTAGCCCACGACAACATCAAATTACGTGAGCCTCCACTCAAAACAAAAAAATTTTTCGGCCACCTCTTGAATTATTTTTAGGGTTTGAGGCGTCTCTCATAATTTTCTCTCCTACGCAAAATATCTTTCACATTCTCTAGTGCAATTTGAAAGAGGAACGTACTATTTAGTCGTGGACTTGATAGGAGGATTTCATCGAAGAAAGTTCGTAGGGAATCAACAAGAGCTAATCCGTTTATACCGGATTAGTTGGAGTCCACTGATTTATTCACCAAAGGTATAATTTTCTAACATCCTATGTATGTTATGTTAAATCATACGAGCGCCTAAAGAAAAATTATTTTTTTTTTCAAAATAAAATAGAAATTTTAAAAACTTCCGCTGCGTTTGGGTGTGTAAAAAAACAAATCCAACAGTGGTATCAGAGCCAGGTTTTCTGAATCGTATGATTTTAAATTATATGGAATAATTTGTTTCTAACCACACAAGAAAATTTTCGGAAAAATAGATGCACCATAAAATTATTTTTTTTCGGAAAAAAAAAAATTCGCGATCTGCACGGAACTGTTTCGGGCAGACCGCGCGCAGGGCCGCGCGCAGGGCTGCGCGCAAAACGCGCAGTTCCGAATCGTATGATTTTAAATTATATTGAATAATTTGTTTCTAACCACACAAGAAATTTTCAGAAAAATTGATGCACCATAAAATTATTTTTTTTTCGGGAAAAAAAAAAAATTCCGCGATCTGCCCGGAACTGTATCGGGCAGACCGCGCGCAGCGCCCTGCACGTAGAACACTCAGCGTGCACGGAGCGGCGCAGCGTGCGGACATCCGGGCAGGCCGTGCGCAGGGCTGCGCGCAGAACGCGCAGCTGGCGCGCGCGCGGAACGTCTGCACGCTATGCGCCGCCCTGCGTGGCGCACAACCCAACGCAGCGTGCGGAGCGTCTGCACGCTGCACGCGGCGCCGCGCGCATTGGTTGTGCCACTGCCTGAAACGTTCGGCCAGCAGGCGAGCAGCGGGGGCGACTGTCCGGGATCGTCTCGGGAAGCAATTTTCTAATATTTCAAAATTTTGGATAAAATTGATATTTTTGAAATTAGTTCAATTTTTATTTTGAAATATTTATAATTTTCTTGTAAAATAAATAATTAGAATATGATTGTAATTATTTAATGGTAAAAATTAGTTTTTACAAAAAATCAATTATTATTGATTTAATTGGAAATTAAATAAAAGAGTTTATTTAATTTATTAAATCCTTTAATAATTGTGGGGACTCGGACGTTAATCATGTTCTTAATCATTCTTGGGACTAATTAATCAATTATAATAAACAGGGTATAAATTTTTTTTTTTAAATAATGCGGAACGTAGTGACATAAAAACATATATACATCGAAGTATATAAAATTACAAATCATGTATCACATATATTTATTCAACTAAGGCTTAACAACAAATATCAAGTGTCCAACCCTATCTCTAGTCCAAGTCCGGAATCTCCACTCTAATCACGATCTCTCTTCATCTCCTCAATCCTGAACATGTCCCACCTATTGTCATGTACACATACAGACAAGTCAGCAACCGGATAATTTCGGTGAGAATATAATCCCAGTATAAATCAACGAAACATGCCATCATATAAACAAATATAAAGCATGTAACAGGTAACAACAATATGTATCAAAATCTGAAACATAACTAATATCAGACTGTCGACAATACTTGTAGCTACACAATTTAGACTAGACTCAATCCTAGTCTAGGGATCCCAGTTTCCAGAAGTTGGCCTTCAATATCGATCAACAGTAATAGAAGAAATACCAATTCTATCCACATCGATAGGGTATCGATCACCAGAAATAGAAAAAGGTCTGATTCTATCCACACTGATATGGTATCGATCACCAGTAATAGAAGGAACTCTCATTCTATCCACACCGATATAATATCGATTACCAGTAATAGAAGAAGCTCCAATTCTATCCACACCGATACGATATTGATCAACAGTAATAGAGGAAATCGAAATTCTATCCACATCGATAGCCAATCCTCCGGTGACAGACTTTGGCTCTATCGCCAATAGACTATCTTCTAACATCGTGCAATGTGCTTGTGGCGATCCGCCACTATCAGGCACTTCTGTCACAAGATTACTCGACTAATACCTGCTGTCTATATATCAAGAGAACAAGTAATCTGATACATGCTATCTATATATCAAGAGAACAAGTATATCAATCAAGTACATGCAAATATCAATGCAAAAAAATAAAGTATGTGATTTAGGGAAACTCAAGTCCAAACTGACTCAAGTCTATCTTCCAATACCACATTGACTTATACCTTTCGTTTGCAGTTTCGGTCTGGAATTCAAACCCTGTCGATCCCTCAATCTGGCAATGGCAATAACAATGATATCATATCAATATACCGTTCAAATCGATATCAATCTGATCAATAATTCAAAATCAACGGTATAACCGCACAATACCGTTATCTCGGTCAATATAAAATCACCAGATAATAATTCCCTCAACTAATAATTGATACCAATACACTCTGATATCATATCTCAGTCAGTTAACTTCAAAAAATCATAACAATTACATAATCAGTCTGTTTCTTAATCTGACTTCGATTCTACGCTGTCTAACATGTCAAGAACAATATATATGACGTGTATTCTATTCCAACAACATCATAATTTCAAAACATGTCAAAACGTAGTAAAACTTACGTCCACTCGTAGCCTACATTGTTAGGAATTCAGTACTGAAGTCGGATTCGAAATCAGACGGACATATTTTGCACAATCTCGATCCTAAGATGCAAGAACAATTTTTACAGTGTTTCCTCGTTTTCTTTCTTTCTTATGCATATTAAACGTATATGTATATATATATATATATACAATCGTGCATGCATCAGGGAAAATGGCGAACTCTTCGTGCAACACGTCTCGCGCATATGCGCGACCTTCTTCCGCGCATATGCGCGAGGCGATTAAGCCTGGCGCGTGTGTACACGGCATCTCGCCCATATGCGCGCCCCTATTCGGCGCATATGCGCGATGCCAATGTTCAAAAAGCTCAACTCTTGGGTTGTCTCGCGCATATGCGCGAATACACGTCGCGCATATGCGCGAGGCCCTCTGGACATTACGCGCATGTGCGCCTCTCATGTCGCGCATGTGCGCGAGAGGTACTGTCCTCGCACATAGTTCGTTTCACGCCGACTCAGATCGTGTCCCGATTAATTATTTTTATAATCACATGAAATTATAAATCAATCATCGGTAATTACAGTGATTAATTCTCGTGCATTACAATTATTGTGGTGGATAGTGATAAATTATTAGATATATGATTTATCAATTAATTAAATTGATGTTAATATTTGATATTAAATGCATGGAGGATGATCGAGAGCCTTGACCAATGTGTGTAGTTGTATGTTAGGATATTTTACTGTTTTATTCGTTTTTTAATATTTGATATTATTAAAGTGGGCCTGGTTGATGGCATGTTCCTACCCCATGAGATGTATCCCTTATGTGCCATGGCTATTTAAATTAAATATTAGAAATAGTGGGAGATCAAGACTAGAAGATGATGGGTCCGATAAACTAAATGAAGACATGTAAAATATTTGAAGCTCTTGTAATAGTTGCATTTGCATCCCTGCATTCACCTAGGTTTGGACCTGGATTGTGGGGACCCGGGCTCTAACTCAATTTTTTTTGGGATTTATTGAATCTTTGCTAAAAAATGTGGGTCAAAAATTTGCTTTTAACATTAATTCAAATGTATATAAAACAAGTATAGAAACTTTCTCTATTTTTGTGGGGACCCGGACACTAATCATCTTCTTAATCGTCATTGGGACTAATTTAATCAATTAGAATAACCAGGGTTTAAATTATTATTATTTTTTTAAAATGCGGAAGTTAATGGAATCATGCTATTATACAAACCAGTATAATAATACAAATCCTGTATAACATGCATCTAGTCCAAAACTAAGGTTCAACTACTACAATCAAGTAATAAAACCTATCTATATCCAAGTCCGGAATCACTACTTAATCTCGATCTTTTTTCACCTCTGTGACCCTGAACCTGTCCCACCTGTTGCCATGCACACATACAAACAATACAACAGCCGGATAACTCCGGTGAGATATAAATATCCCAGTATAAACAAAGTATCAATGCAATCATATAAAAAATATATAAAAGCATAAACAATCATTAAAACATGTATCTAATCTGACTACATGAATCAATACGAATCTGTATTTAAAACAAGGACTCATTCTTAACCTAGGGATCCCGATCTAATTTAGACTTCGGCATGCTGTATCGAATGTCTACAATAGAAGTCGATCTACATCTAAGCTCATCGATACACCGTAAGTCTAGAGTTTTAGCGATTCTGACAAAGACTCGGCGGTTCTGCCCTAGCTAGGCTGATCTGCCCTAGACTCGAATTCTTGTTCTGCTACAAATTCAATAGACTAAACATATCAATCTGATAATTTGAAAATATCAATGCAATAATATAAAGTATGTGATTTAGGGAAACTCAAGTCAAACCTAACTCGAGTTATGCAATCCCGAATCAACATTTATTTATACCTTTCGTTCTGTCGCTCTGATACAATTCGAAGTCTCGACTCAAAGTCTGTCAATGTTCAATCTGGCAATGACAATACCAATATACTGTATCAATATTCTATTCAATTCCAAATATCTATGTCTTATTAAATTCTGACGGTACAACAGTACAATCTTGCGATATCTGTGATGCCACACCAGTATATACTAATTTCAATAACTTGTAATCAACCACCGTACAAATCTGACACCACATCTCAGTCAATTTAACTCGGAAATTCATAAAAATTCCATACTCAATCTGTTTCTTAATCTGACTTCGATTCTATGATGTTTACTATGTCAAGAACACCATATATGAATTGTATCTGATTCTGGACATAGCATAATTTCAAATCTTAACAAAACGTAACAAAACTTACGTCTTGTTGTAGCTGTCGTTGCTATGAACTCGGTGCCGTACTTGGATTCAAATTTGGACGGACGGATTGATCGTAAATCAAAATCTAAAATCAAAAGAAAATTCTCCTTCAAGTTTCCGTTTTTCCCTTTCTTTCTGAAGAATCTCGGTTGTGTATATATATATATATACACACACGTAAATGCAAAGGACGAGTGGCTTAATCTTTGTAGCACACGTCTCGCACATATGCGCGACCACCTTCCGGGCATATGCGCGAGACATTCTGTCTCGGCGCGTCCCCAGCACGGCAGCTCGCGCATATGCGTGCACCTCTTCCGCGCATATGCGCGAGGAATTCTTCACAACTCTCGGGTACCCTCGCGCATATGCGCCGATACACGCCGTGCATATGCGCGAGGGGTTTTGCCTATTCCGCGCATATGCGCCGCATCAAGTCGCGCATGTGCGCGAGGCTCATTTCCTCGCACATAAATCTTTTCATGTTGAATTCAAACCATGTCCCGATTAGCCCTTTCATAATCATCTCGATTAAAAATCAATAATCATAATTTAACACGATATAAAATCTTGGGCATTACATTTCTCCCCCCCTAAGATACGATTTCGTCCCCGAAATCACAGGCAATCAATCGTATCAATAAGGAGTATATATACAAAAACTGTATAAGAAATTTACATTATCGAAATAACTCTAGGAACTCTTTTCTCATATCTGATTCAGTTTCCCAGGTGGCTTCTTCAATGCCATGACGAGTCCATTGAACTTTCACAAGTGGAATGGTCTTCGTTCTGAGCTGTTTTTCTTTACGATCAATAATCTGAATCGGTTTATCAACATAGCTCAACGTCTCATCTAGTTCGGCCTCGTCTGGCTGAATAGCATGTGAAGCATCAGGAAGTTATTTCCTTAATAATGATACATGAAAGACATCATGTATCCCCAGATAGTGAAGGCGGTAAAGCGAGTCGATAGGCACAATCTTCTATCTTCTCAAGAATCTCATAAGGCCCAATGTATCGTGGAGACAGTTTCCCTTTCTTGCCAAATCAGAAAACTCCTCTGAAAGGTGAAATCTTTAGAAATACTGGGTCTCCTGCCTCAAATACCAACGGTCTACGTCGAACATTGGCATATTTGGCTTGTCTATCTTGCGCTGCCTTCATTTTCTTTCGAATTAGCTTCACTTTTCTGTCATATCTCTGATCATGTCAGGTCCAATCTCAGGCACTTCAGAGATATCATCCCAATAGAGAGGGGATCAACACTTCTTTCCGTACAACGCTTAAAATGGTGACATCTCAATACTCGTCTGATAGCTGTTGTTGTACGAAAACTCACAAAGCGGCAATGCATCTTGCCAATTAGTGCTAAAATCAAGCACTACTGCTCTAAGCATATCTTCCAGTGTTTGGATAGTCTGCTCTGACTGTCGGTTGGTCTGTGGATGATATGTGGCACTCAGATGTAACTTCGTACCGAGAGCCTGCTGCAAATTCTGCCAGAAGTGCGAAGTAAATCGAGGATCACGGTCTGATTCAATTGACTTCGGAACTCCGTGCAATCTGACCACTTCTCTGACATAGATCTCTGCCATTTGGTCAAATCTATACGTCATCTTGTACGGAATAAAAAATGCGGATTTGGTCAATCTATCAATCACGACCCAAATCGCATCACAACCTCGGGAGGAACGCGGTAGCTGCGTCACAAAAACCATGGAAATGTGATACCATTTTCATTCAGGAATGGACAAACTCTGTAATAATCCTCCTGGTTTCTTTCTTTCTGTTTTCACCTGCTGGCAATTTAGACATTTTGAAACAAATTCGGCAATGTTAGTCTTCATTTGCTTCCACCAGAACTGTCTTTCAAATCGTTGTACATCTTCCTACCACTAGGATGAGTACTAAATCGACTGTTGTGCGCTTCTGACGATATCTGTCGTCTCAAATCTGAAACATTCGGCACAACCAGACGATTATTCACATACAATACGTTATCACGTACCTGATACTCCGATTGATTTCCTGTTCTGACCATCGATACTGATTATGTACATTCTGATCAACTTTCTGAGCTGCCTTAATTCTTAAGATCAGCTCGTGTTCCACTTGTACCGTATAGAGTCTCAACGGTCTATAATCTGTTTCAAATGCTAATCCAGACAAACAGCAGTCTTTTATCAAATTTGAAACACCGATCGTCAACAAGGATAAAGAACATACCTTTCGACTTAGTGCATCAGCTGCTGCATTCGAGTTTCCCGGATAGTATTTGATTTCACAATCAATATCTTTAAGCAAATCAAGCCATCTTCGTTGCCGCATATTCAATTTAGATTGTGAAAACAGATATTTTAAGCTCTTATGATCAGAATATATCTCAAACTTCTCACCGTAAAGATAGTGTCGTCATATCTTTACTGCAAAGACAATGGCTGCCAATTCAAGATCATGAATTGGATAACGGGTCTCATGTGGTTTAAGCTGTCTTGAGGCATAAGCAATAACATGCCCTCGCTGCATCAGAACACATCCCAACCCTCTGTGAGAAGCGTCGCAATAAACCACAAAATCACCAGTACCGGATGGAATAGTCAACACCGAGACACTGGTCAACCTCTTCTTCAATTCCAGAAAACTGGTCTCACATTCTTCAGACCAAACAAATGGAGCATTCTTCTGAGTCAATTGAGTAATTGGTTTAGCTATACTCGAAAAATCTTTAATGAAACGACGGTAATATCCCCCTAAACCCATGAAACTGCGAATTTCAGGTACGGACGTCGGTCTTGGCCAAGAAATCACGGCTTCAACTTTACTGGGATCCACTGATATCCCGTCTCCGGATATAATATGACCCAGAAATATTACCTGTCTTAACCAAAACTCAAATTTCGACAGTTTAGCATATAATTTCTCAGTCCTTAAAATTCACAACACAGTTCTTAAATGCTCAGCATGCTAACTCATATTCTTTGAATAAATCAAAATATCATCGATGAAAATAATCACAAAATCATCGAGATATTTCTGGAATATACGGTTCATCAATCCCATAAACACAGCTGGAGCATTCGTCAAACCAAATGGCATGACAATAAATTCATAGTGTCCATACCTGGTTCTGAATGCGGTCTTTGATATAAGAATCTCTGACTCTCAACTGATGATATCCTGATCTTAAATCAATTTTGGAATATACCGAAGAACCCTGCAACTGGTCAAACAAATCATCAATACGAGGCAAAGGATATTTATTCTTTATCGTTGCCTTGTTTAGTTGCCGATAGTCGATGCAGAGTCTCATCGAACCGTCTTTCTTTCTTTCAAACAATACTAGAGCACCCCAAGGAGAAACACTCGGTCTGATGTACCCCTTGGCCAGTAAGTCTTCCAGCTGATCCTTTAATTATTTCAATTCAACTGGTGCCATTATGTACGGAGCTCTAGAGATCGGCACTGTACCTGGCATCAATTCAATGCTGAAGTCTATCTCTCTAACTGGAGGTAATCCCGGGATCTCATCTGGAATTACGTCAGCAACTCACGTACCACTGGAAAATCTGCCAATGATGGACTCAACTTCAGTAAATCTACTAAATTTACAAGGAATCCCTCTACTTCTTTCTGTAACAATCGAGTCATAGATAATACGGATATTAAAGGAATTCTCGATCTAGAACCCTTACCGTAGAATTTCAACTCTTCAGCCATATCTGGTCAGAATCTCACTATCTTGTGGAAACAATCAACTGTAACTCTGTACTTGGTCAGCATATCAATACCGATAATAAAATCGAAGTCGTACAACCTAAATACGATACAATCTAATTCAATCTCATGCCCGTCATACTGTAGTACACAATGTTTTACAGAATTTACGGATATCAAACTCGTCCCCAAAGGCGAAGAGACAAACACTACAGTAGCTAAAGACTCTACAGGCAATGCATGACTTAATGCAAATTGTTCAGAAATAAATGTATATGAAGCACCGGTATCAATCAATATATAAGCAGAGTAACCACATAAAGAACAGTTACCTGCCGAGACGTCATCTGGTGCTTCCTGGGCCTGCTCCTCTGTCAAAGCGAATACTCTGGCCTGTTGTCGAGGAGGCTGGCTAACAATCTGGCTACTACCTGGCCTCTGCTGTTACTGAGATGGCGCTGGCTGGAATGTGTGAACAGCAGTTGATCGTCTCTCAGTTTGTGCTGCTGATCCTGATGACTCGGCTCCCTGGGATCTTTGGGAACCTCTCTGTGGACAAACTTTAGCAAAGTGTCCCGGCTGTTTATAGATATTGCAACTACCAGTCACTCTCTGGCATTGCTCAGTTGCATGTCTTCCTCCGCAAGTCTTACAATAAACTCCAGTGTAACTCTGGCTCTGTCTGGAACCACCGGAGCTAGAAGAACTGCTGCCCGATTTCTTAAATTGCTTTCCTCTGGCTTTCAATAATTTCTTTTTTCCTCCACTGCTGCTGCCACCCTCAAATCTGGGAGGTGGTTGCTGTGGTCTCGGTTCTGGAGGCAGAAATGAAGCCCCTTCCTCTCTCATCAGACCAGCTTCTACTCCTTAGCTCTGTTCAGGGCGTCAGTAAAATTATTCGGTCGCCATATGTTCACCAATGTGAAAATCTCTGGGTTCAAGCCATTGATGAACTGGTCAGCAGTAACTTCCTCGCTGTCAGCCACATGTGGAGCAAATTTCAACAAGGTGGAGAACTTTGACACGTACTCTTCTATGTTCATCTGTCCCTGCTTAGATTGGCAAACTCCGCCCCCTTGTCCTTTCGATACGACACTGGAAATAATCGTTGGTAAAATTCAGTTCTAAAAACATTCCAGGTAATAGTCGTACCTCTATGCTCCAAAGCCCTCTTTATCGTAATCCACCAGTTCTTTGAAACATCGTGTAACTGGTGTCCAATCAATCGAATTCTCCGGTCATCTGTATACTCCAATGATTCAAACAGCATTTCAATATCATCAAGCCAACTCTCGCACTCCACAGCGTTCTCTGTTCCTTTCAAAGTTGGCGGGTGAAATGACTGAAATCTTTTCAGTAACGTTTTCATTGGAGTCGGTGTTACATCCATTGGAGGATATGATGTACTACTTTGTTCTGGTACTCGTCTCGGAGGCATATCTGATAATCAAATAGATTAGTAACAAATACCACACTTCTGTTTCAATCCTCCTCTGATCATCTTACTGCTGATCTAGAATCAGTACTGATCCAATCTCAACAAAACATATTACTATATCAAATCAGATAAAGAAGTAACATGTATTAAAGCAGTAAGACATGCTAGCATTCAAAAGCAGGAAAGAAAACCTCAATCTACCCCGCTAACTAGTCTCTTCTATCTCAATCTAAAGGATCTATCGCTCTGATACCACCTGTTGTGGGGACCCGGACGCTAATCATCTTCTTAATCGTCATTGGGACTAATTTAATCGATTAGAATAACCAGGTCTAAATTTTTTTATTTTTATTTTTTAAAATGCGGAAGGTAATGGAATCATGTTATTATACAAACTAGTATAATAATACAAATCCGGTAGAACATGCATCTAGTCCAAAATTAAGGTTCAAATACTACAATCAAGTAATAAAACCTATCTATATCCATGTCCGGTATCACCACTCTAATCTCGATCTTTCTTCACCTTTGTGACCCTGAACCTGTCTCACCTGTTGCCATGCACACATAAAAACAAGACAACAGCCGGAAAACTCCGGTGAGATATAAATATCCCAGTATAAACAATGTATCAATGCAATCATATAAAACATATATAAAAGCATAAACAATCATTAAAACATGTATCCAATCTGACTACATGAATCAATACGAATCTGTATTTAAAACAAGGACTCCTTCCTAACCTAGGGATCCCGATCTAATTTAGACTTCGGCATGCTGTATCGAATGTCTACTATAGAATTCGATCTACATCTAAGCTCATCGGTACACCGTAAGTCTAGAGTCTTAGCGGTTCTGACAAAGACTTGGCGGTTCTGCCCTAGCTAGGCTGATCTGCCCTAGACTCCAATTCTTGTCCTGCTATAAATTCAATAGACTAAACATATCAATCTGATAATTTGCAAATATCAATGCAATAAAATAAAGTATGTGATTTAGGGAAACTCAAGTCAAACCTAACTCGAGTTATGCAATCCCGAATCAACATTTATTTATGATGTCTAATATGTAAAGAACACCATATATGAATTGTATCTGATTCTGGACATAGCATAATTTCAAATCTTAACAAAACGTAACAAAACTTATGTCCTGTTGTATCTTTCGTGCTATGAACTCGGTGCCGTACTCGGATTCAAATTTGGACGGACGGATTAATCGTAAATCAAAATCTAAAATCAAAAGCAAATTCTCCTTCAAGTTTCCGTTTTTCCCTTTCTTTCTGAAGAATCTCGGTTGTATATATATATATATATATACACACACACGTACATGCAAAGGACGAGTGACTTAATCTTTGTAGCACACGTCTCGCGCATATGCGCGACCACCTTCTGCGCATATGGGCGAGACAATCTGTCTCGGCGCGTCCCCAGCACGGCAGCTCGCGCGTATGCGCGCACCTCTTCCGCGCATATGCGCGAGGAGTTCTTCACAACTCTCGGCTACCCTCGCGCATATGCGCCGATACACGCCGCGCATATACGCGAGGGGTTCTGCCTATTCCGCGCATATGCGCCGCATCAGGTCGAGCATGTGCGCGAGGCTCATTTCCTCGCACATACATCTTTTCATGTTGAATTCAAACCGTGTCCCGATTAGCACTTTCATAATCGTCTCGATTAAAAATCAATAATCGTAATTTAACACGATATAAAATCTTGGGCATTACCATTTTATTCCAGCAAACATAAATACATGTCTTGTTCCAGTACATTCATACAAACTAGTGTGCAATACAAACTATAAACCAAATGTAACATCAGTAGTAATCTTCTACTACGCCCGTAATCTCCACGCTATCTCGATATCTCATCTCTGTCTCGACCCTGATCCTGCCCCACCTGTTGTTATGCACACATACAGACATAAAAACAGCCGGAAACTCTGGTGAGAACAAATCCCAGTATAAACATGTATATATGCATGTCATGCGATAGAATACAAAATCATAGTACATGAATATACAAAATAAAACATGAACATACTATCATGAATGTAATCAATAAACATGTTCCACATAGTCTATGAAACATGAACAATATAACACAATCAACTTAAAATCCAACTCATATCTTGGACTTGACTATTATCTAACTCTATGGATCCCAGTGTGAATAAGATGTAACAGATCTCCCACCTACTCTCCCATTCGTGGTGGCGTTACATCTTATTCCTAGACTTCGATCCTGACTGTATCGAGTATCTACAATTAGAGTAATTCTGATCCGAAGCGTCAACACCACAGAACGTCTAGTTATTTGGAGAATCTACCAAATGACTTACCTATCTTAAAGACTTGAATATGAATCTATAAACAAGCATAAGCATTCAAAATATAAACAACAATCTAGTATGTGATTTTGTTGGGAAACTCAATTGAATCTCATTTGAGTTGTGTCTTCCCAAATCAAACATGAATTGTACCTTTCGTTGTTAAACCTTTGTCGATGTCGAGGTCTCGATGTCGAAGTGAGGCACAATGAATCTGAAATGGCAATGTGCAATAGATACAAGATCAACATTCAATTCAACCAATACATGTACGCATCAATATTCATTATCGGTACATTTCGACGGCATAACTACGTAATCTTTCGATACCGATCAACTCAAATAACACATATATGATATCAACAATTCCCAACTCTCAATAACCATCCACCATACTTCAAAATCTGCATAATCTCATATACACATATTCTGAAATTACAAAACAATCACATACGATAACATTTCTTCGATCTGTTTTCAAATATACGTTCGGAATAATCATAAGAACACATAATAACAACCAATATTTGATTTCCCCAACATCTCAACTTCAAAACATGTTGAAAGTTAACAATACTTACTTCCTTTGGTAGCTAATCGCAAGAGGAGTATGAATATCACCCCGGATCGAAAATCAGATGGCGAGATCTTGAGTAATCACAATTCAAAGATAAAATGAAACTTGAGGGAATTTTCTGAACTTACTCTCCTTTCTCTCGGTGATATCAATCTGAATGAATCCTCAACATCTTAAATTGCAAGGCAAGGGACAAGTGTCCTATTTTTTGGGCCTACACTTCTCGCGCATATGCGCGACACCAACCGTGCATATGCGCGAGACCTACTGGTCTCGGCAATGTCCATTTCAACACCTCGCGCATATGCGCGCCTCATCTCGCGCATATGCGCGAGGTCTTCTGGACCCCTCGCGCTTGTGCGCGTATCTACTCGCGCATGTGCGCCAAAGGTTCTGAAAGTTGCGCGCATATGCGCCGGGCTTGTGGCACATGTAATAGCCCAGCATGGTGAACGGTATGGTCTAAGATTTCATATGATTATTGACTATTTGGTCGAGTTTAGTATGGTTTGGATGTTGAGAATCTTTATTTATGGTTTATAGTATTTTTGTTTATAGTTGTTGTGTGGCGATTATTGTAGCATCGTTGCGATTTAATTAATGGTAATTTGTATGTTGAGCCGATTGGTATGAGGTCAATTGGAGTGGTTAGATTTGTTTATAAAGGTGCAACTTTCTTGTTGGGAGTATTGCCAAATTATGAAGAGAAGTGGCTTTACGATTCGATTTTAGTTGCATAGATTTTGTTGTTGGCTTCAGGTGACAGTGCACCCGCGCTCAAGAGAAGACCGCACCCGCGGTCTTTAATTCAGATTTTTGATGATATTGCCGAAGACACACCGCACCCGCGGTGTAAAGGTTACCGCACCCGCGGTCGACATTTTTGAACTTTTGGTTGGGGTGCCGTAGGCACACCGCACCCGCGGTGAAGAAGGTAGCGCACCCGCGGTGCGTAAATATTAGAAACGTGTTCTCCCGATTTAAGTGTTTAAATGCAAGAGTTGGCTCACTTTTTCTCATTTCTTCTCCTCCATTCTCGATTTTAGCTCTTGGGAGACTAGGGTTTCTACATTTCTCTCATTTCCTTTCTTTGATTCAAGCTTGTGGTTGGATTGTTGGTGTGAGAGCAAGGTTCTTGTTGGTTCTAGGAGCTAAGGTAAGCTTGTGGCTTTGATTATTTCTTGGTTTTGATGTTGGGGGAAGTATTGGGTTTGTTGATGGTGTTGGTTTTATGGATTAATTGATATGGATGTATGATTATTGAGATGTTGATGGTACAATATATGGTTTATTGTTGTAGGAATTCAACCAAGAGTATAGAATCAAGGTTTCTATTGGTTGTAAGTGGAATTTCATTCCTTGTGCTCACATGATATTTTTGTATGGTGTTTCAGTGGTTTTAATGTGCTATTCCCTTCTTTTGATTCATGTTATGTATTGATACACTTTGTTGTATATTATGGAGGCATTTTATGTCTCAATTGTGAAAAATGGAATACAAGAGAAAAAGAGTCTTCAAAGTGTTTGATAAAATGCCAAAGAGAGAGTTTAAATGATTTATTGGATTGATAGATACATAGTCAGAGATTGCATGCAATTAGTTGATCAACGACCATAGGCTTATATCCCTCAGAGTTATCGATGGTATATAGGTACAGAGACAGAGATACTATATAGATGTCAATCCAACAGAGAAAAGAAAAATACCATCTTATTGTTATATTGCTATGTTATTCATGTTTCAAGAGTTTATGGTATTTAATGATTTTAAAGCCATGTTTTACAGAGTATGATATGTATCCATTTCTATGTAAGAGTTCCACTTGCTGAGTTTTATATTCATTTCAGTTATTTCATATGATGCAGATAAGAGTGACGGGCCGCGACGTTGATTGTGGGCCGGATTCATATGCATATAGAAGAGATGGAAGGAAGAAGATCTTTTGATAGCATTTTGGACATGATCACAAGAATGATATTTTGCTTTTTGTTGTATCATTTTATTGATCATCTGTATACTTATGATTATATATGAAATGTATTTTGAATCCTTCCTCCATTTTGAAGAAAATTTTAAATTTCGCTGTTATTTTATTAAAATCGGTCGAGGGTGTCACATTTAGTGGTATCGGAGCACAGTTATTCGGACCAATGCATATGACTTCGTCTACTTTCTATTGTCCGGGTATGTCTTCTTGTGGTGACCCGGGCTCTAACTCAATTCTTTTGGGATTTATTGGATCTTTTCTAGAAAATGTGGGTCAAAAATTGCTTTTAACATTAAATCAAACGTATATAAATCATACATAATCAGCAACTCTATTTCATTCAAACATAAATAGATACAAGCCTTGTTCTATTTTTATAATACTAACTAGTCTTCACTACCAACTACAATTCATATATAGTACATGTCTAGTAAAACCACTAGTAATCTTCTGCGCCCGAAGTCACCACTCTATCAATCTCTCATCCTCGTCAAGACCCAGATCCTGTCCCACCTGTTGCCATGCACACATACAGACACAAAAACAGCCGGAAACTCCGGTGAGAACGAATCCCAGTATAAAACATGTATACATGTATATACATAATCATAAATCATGAATATGCTATCATCATGAATAAAAGCAATAGCAATGGGTTTCATAATCTCTGAAACCAAAGCAATGTAAGCAAGCAACTCAAATCAATTCATATCTTGACTCGACTCGAACTCTAACTCTAAGGATCTCGGTGTGAATAAGACGTCACTGTCTGTCACCTACCCTCCCAATCGGGGTAACGGTACGTCTTATTCCTAGATTTCGGTCATGTCTGTATCGAATGTCTACAATCGGAGGAAGTCTGCTCCTATGCGTCGATACCACCGAACATCTAGAAATTTGGCAAATCTGCCACTATCTCAAATTCTTGAATATAAATCTATAAACAAGACATAAACATAACACAATATAAACAACAACTAGTATGTGATTTTGGGAAACTCCAACCAAGTCTGATTCGAGTCATATCTCCCGAATTCACATGAATTATACCTTTCGTTTCCGTACAATTAGTGTCGTAGTCGAAGTCTCGCTATCAAAGTTGCCAATATAAATCTGAAATGGCATGTTGAGATTCATTCTATCAATTCATAATTCCAATCAATACACATTGGACTTAAAAATTAATCTCAGTACAATTCAATGGCGTAACGGCATGATTTCTCGATACCGATCAACTCAACAACAACATAATCAACATCACAGCTCATAATCATTACAATACCAAGCTAAAATACTATGATTCAACACCCTATATTTTCGGCCAACATACTGGAATTTCATGCAAATTGCGTATAAAATCTGATAATCGATCCGTTTGCGAATATATGATGCATATAATCTCATGCACACATCAAAGATTTCAAATCTTATTTCCTTCCATTCATAACTTGTAACACACACTGAAACGTAATAGAACTTACGTCTATACGAAGCTTGTGACAAGAGGATCGATAATCTG
Organism: Primulina eburnea; assembly: GCF_022965805.1. Classification (NCBI taxonomy): domain Eukaryota; kingdom Viridiplantae; phylum Streptophyta; class Magnoliopsida; order Lamiales; family Gesneriaceae; genus Primulina; species Primulina eburnea. The sequence continues at coordinate 14,630,138 of NC_133106.1, read as the reverse complement.
AACTCGGATTACAATTCGCATAAATAGATTTAACACAACCACCACTCAAAGCTATAAAGATGTTAAGGAAATTCTAGTTGCTTTGCTCTCAGTTCTCAGCTCAGGAAATGAAGAAAGAATGAATCATGTTCGAAATATATATACCCTGCCATGTGTCAGCTTAAGATGAAAAGGTGGATTTCTCGCTTGCCGCACCGCGGGTGCGCTTCTTCTGGACCGCGGGTGCGGTGCCTCGGAAACCGCGGGTGCGGTCTGGGTTCGCATAAAATTTCCTACCCTACTGGCCATCAACCGCGGGTGCACTCTTTCTTGGACTGCAGGTGCGGTGTGGCTACTGTAAAAATGTCCCAACTCTCTGTCCATCAACCGAGGTTGCGGTAGCTTCCTTAGCGCGGGTGCGGTCTTCATTCCTTGCCATATTTCATAATCTCATCTCACTTAGTGCCTCTCATTACATGTCATGCATACTCATATCTTCGAATATCACGTCAACGAAGACTATTAAATATAGTACCTCTCATTACATGTCATGCATTCTCATATCTTCGAATATCACATCAATGAAGATTAATAAATCTCAAGCCTTACATTTCTCCCCCTCTAAGAAATGATTTGTCCTCAAAATCGCTGGCAATTCTATCAAATCATATATGAAAAGCAATATAATCAAAACTGAAGAAATACTCACATCAGGTAAATAACTCGGGATGTCTCTGTCTCATATCTGCTTCTGTCTCCCAAGTCGCTTCCTCGTTTCCATGACGACTCTACTGAACTTTCACAAGCGGAATAGTCTTCGTTCTGATTTGCTTCTCTTTTCGATCAAGAATCTAAATCGGTTGTTCAACATAACTCAAATTCTGATCAAGCTCGACTTCATCAGGCTAAATGACATTAGAAATATCTGGCATATATCTACACAGCATCGATACATGAAAAACGTCATGTATCCCATATAAAGAAGGAGGAAGAGCAAGTCGATATGCTCGATCGCCAATCTTCTCCAAAATCTCATACGGACCGACATATCTAGGAGACAACTTTCCACGCTTGCCAAATCTGACAATGCCTCTGAAAGGAGAAATCTTTAAAAATACACTGTCCCCTTCTTCAAATACTAGCGGTCTGTGTCTGACATTCGCATACTTGGCTTGTATATCTTGTGTCGTCTTCATTCGCTTCTAAATTATTTTCATTTTCTCAGTCATCTCTCGAATCATATTAGGCCGGAAACTCCAGTACTGAAAGGGATCGATTTTAGGTGCCCGGAAGCGCAACGGAAGTTCAAAATTTTCGATTTTCGAAGGAAAATTTCGGCCACCTCAATACTAATGTGTATAGAAATGTACCTATCAATCTCAAAGATTGATGTAATGGCTCCAACCAAGTTGTGAACAACTTGGCTCTTCAAAGGCAAGACAATCTACAAGCTTCCTTCCTTCAAAATTAGGCCCACCACCAACTAGGTAGATCCCCTCATATTTTGCACTAGAAAAATAGGAGGATTTTTCAAGGAGAAGTGATTTCTTTCCTCAACCATTGAATAAGAAAATTGAGAGAAAAATGAGGGAGAAAAGCTTGCCAAATGTCGGCCATTATGCATCAAAGAAAGGGAAAGGGAGACTTGTCTTGGTTGTGGGAAAAGCTAAAACACTTTTAGCATCCCAAGCCGTGATAGTAGAAAAAGTTGTCTCCCAACCTTTCACATCTCATGCATGCATTTTTATTTGATTTTTAAACAAATAAAAATCCATGGACTTAATTTAATTATCTCAAACAAATTTGAGACTAATTAAACATTACTTGAATTTACTCAAGTCATTAGTTGAATAATTATTTTACTATTGGGCTCTACAAGACCCAATATGATTTAATTAATTCAACACTTGAATTAATTTAATTATTTGGACTCTACTAGGCCCACTAGTGTTTAATTAATTCAACACTTGAATTAATTTAATTTATTTCATAATAATGTTTATGAAAATCACAATTTTCAAATACATTATTTATTTGACCAACTTTTAATTTAGAAACACTTCGACAAATTAAAAGTTACATTTCCCTCATAGAAATCATACTTCTATCTTTCTTTATGCTTATAAACTCATTAATAAGCCGTTCAACAAATTGAACTATTTTACTTCTCAACGGGATCTAAAAAGCTAGCACTTGTGTGGCCCTCAATGGTTCATTGATACAACCAGCCGTGGGTTCATATCTCCATGTGATTTGGACTAAACATGTCCTTATATGAGCATACCCCAATTGCTCCATTCTTACTTATCAACTCCTTGATAACAAGAACGTCAGAACTCAAATCTGATAGTACCCAACCAATCATGTTAAATGCCTAACAATATTGCTTTCATGATTCCCTAGGTATCAAATGATAGTGCCTGCAAGAACCATTCAATTATGGTTGGCGTACAGTACGATCCCTTCAACTCATATATCCCGACCGATTCGACAACCATTGGTTTATCGAGAGTTGTCAATGAATCGATACTATGTATCATGTCGTAGTTGCATTGATGGTGTAATCTATGAAACCCCTTTCTTAATTACCACCATATTCTGATAAGAGATTTCAACCTACATACACATGAGAACACATAGGATATCCATACCCAAAGGTAAGCGGTGAAACCCCGACTACAATGCATCGACTCTTATACGTTTCGACAGAACACCCAACCTTGCCACCTGATGACCCCATGAGAGTCGGTAAACAAGTCAAAGTGTAATTCTAGCACATAGAGTCTCAATGTTGTCCCGGGTCATAAGGACTAATGGTGTACAACCATAAACTAGGACTTTTCCACTCAATATGTGAGAACCACTTGGAAAGTCCTTTATGGAGGGTTGTTCAGTGCACTCTACAAGGAGCACCTATCTGCATGCTCGAACATCACAATGTCCCCTACCAATGAAACATGGTACTCACATCGCAGTACTAGACTCGAACTCGAGCGGCCTATATCCTTCTTAGCGGTGGCTAAATCGACTAGGAACTGTTTAGAATATACAGTATTCCAAATATGAGTTTCATGATACTCATCATATGAGCATCTCATATTCTTTCTACTATTTGTATATTCAAGGGTTTTATCTATGCAACTAGCATGAGCATACAGATAAAGATGTGCCAAAACAATAATTTCAAATATTATTAAAATAAAGATTGCTTATACATATAATTTCATTGTGAACACTCGGCCAACACTTGGCTCGACGTGCACCTACTCTAACAATCTCCCACTTGCACTAGATCCAACTACTCAAATGCTACAAACCCATTGATTCGCGATGCATCTTGAATATTGGTCTAGGTAAAGGCTTAGCTAGTGGATCAGCAACATTATCTGCGGAGCCGACTATGACAATCGTGACATCTCCTCTTTCCACGATCTCTCTGAGGATGTGGTAGTTTCTCAATATATGTTTGGACTTCTGATGAGACCTGGGCTCCTTTTCTTGAGCTATAGCTCCCGTGTTGTCGCACAACACCGGGACAGGAGCAACCCCATTAGGAATGACGCCCAACTCTTGGACGAAATTCCTTATCCAAACAGCCTCCTTTGCTGCATCTGATGCAGCAATGTATTCGACCTCTGTGCTGGAATCCGAAGTATTGTCTTGCTTGGAACTCTTCCAAGAGACAGCAGCACCATTGAGCATGAATACAAACCCAGAGGTTGACTTCGAGTCATCGATATTGCTTTGGAACCTAGAGTCGGTATAGCCTTCCAATTTCAGTTCTCCACCCCATAGACCAAGAACAATTTATTGGTCCTTCTCAACTACTTGAGGATGTATTTCACAACTTTCCAGTGTGGAAGACCAGGGTTCGATTGATATCTACTCACTACACTTAGTGCGAAAGCCACGTCAGGACGTGTAGATATCATCCCATACATGATGCTACCAACTGCATGTGCATAAGGAATGCTTGTCATCGCCTCTATCTATGCATCAGTCTTGGGAGACATAGACTTGGATAGGGATACGCCATGACACATTGGAAGATGTCCTCTCTTGGACTCATCCATCGAGTACCGCTTCACGATGGTATCAATGTATGTGGACTAGGTGAGACCAAGCAATATTCTCGATCTATCTCTATAGATCTGTATTCCCAATACAAAAGATGCCATCAATTGCGCCTTGAAGGTCAATACCTTCCCATCCGCCCCAAGTTTCCTCTTGTAAATCCATTTACACCCTATGGGAACAATTCCCTCAGGTGGATCCACGAGATTCCACAATTGGTTCGAATGCATGGAATTCATCTCAGATTCCATCGCTTCAAGCCACTTGGATGAATCGGCATCAGATAATGCTTCCTTGAAGGTCCTTGGATCACATCCATGGTTAGGCTCATCATGGCCCTCTTCAAGAAGCAGACCATACCTCATAGGTGGTCTCTAAACTTTTTCGGATCTTCTAGGAGCTTGTATCTCCTCTCTTGGCTCTTTGGGTGTGGGTTCTTCAATTGTGGGTGTCTCTCGAACCTCTTCGAGTTCTATCATCTCCCCTTTTCTATCCAATAGAAATTCTTTTTTCAAAAAGGTTGCATTCCTAGAAACAAACACCTTTGTTTCTTGGGGATGATAGAAATGATATCCAACTGAATTCCTTGGATATCCCACAAACATAAAATGGATCGACAATCCAATTTATCTCCCACTACCTGCTTCACATAAGCAGGGCACCCCCATATTCTAAGACAAGAATATTTGTGAGGCTTACCCATCCATATCTCATATGGTGTCTTATCAACTGCCTTTGATTGGACATTTAGCGGAATATCTTTCAATTTTAAGTTGTTTAGATCGTTTTCAAGTTCTCCAGTACCAATTAAACATTCATTCTTGTAAATGTTGCAAACACCTTGTTAAATAAACAAGAATATCCATCTTTATCAACATAGAAATGGAAACAATGTTTTTTCACCAAATCCGGTACAAACAAAACATCTCTTAAATTAACTAAAAATCATTGTTCATAAGCAAGTAAACATCTCCAATACCTTTGGCCGCAACTCTTGCCCCATTGCCCATCCTCAAGAAGGTCTCACCTTCTCATACTTCTTCCCATCACATGTAACTCATTGCAGAGATGTGAGCCACAACCGGTATCCAATACCCAAGAAGTAGAGGTAATTGAAATTTTTAATTCAATGTAGAACATACCGTTTCCAGAACCCTTCTGGGCAGGATATTCTCTGCAGTTACGCCTCCAATGTCCAGGCTTCTTGCAGTGATGACAAACATCACTAGTCTTGTCAGGCTTAACTAGTGTGGCTGCCACAACGGGATTCGGAGATTGCCTCAACAAGGGCACGTTCTTCTTAGGACGTTGGAAAGAACGCTTCTTTCCTTTCCCATGTGAATCAATCTTCTTACCAAATGAAGAACCAACATAGAGAACCAACTTCTCTTTCTTGATGGTTGATTCAAACGTAACAAGCATATTCACCAACTCCTCAAGGGTCGGCTCCATCTTGTTCATGTTGAAGTTCACCACAAAAGGATCAAATGAGCTAGGCAATGACAAGAGCAACACGTCGGTTGTCAACTCCGAAGGCAACAAATGTTCCATGCCAAAGAGCTTGTCCACGAGCCCAATCACCTTTAGGCCATGCTCATGGACCGAGGTCCCATCTTGCATGCGCAAAGTGATCAGCTCCTTGACGGTAGCATGCCTAAGAGGACGTGTTTGCTCTCCAAAGAGCTACTTGAGATGCAAATGAATGTCAGCAGCCTTTGCACCCTCAAAACGCCTCTGCAGCTCATCATTCATAGCCAGCATATAACACCTGGCTATCAAGTCATGGTCACACCATTCCTTGTAAGTCTGCAATTCCTCAGGAGTGCAGTCAGTCGGAGCCTCAACAGGGGGCGACTCAGTTAGTGTATATGCTACCCTTTTCGAATTCAAGACGATTTTCAGGTTTCTTAGCCAATTGAGGTAGTTAGGTCCAGTTAATACGTGTTTGTCGAGTATCGCAGATAGCGGGTTGCGAATCGAAGACATTGTCAATTTGTACTGAAAAAGTAAGAACAGACAAATGTTAATGACTATTTTAAAATATTTAGTAAGATATAATGTATGGACTTTAACTTTATAAATTTTCGCTCCCACTGTTTTGACATCTTTCACTACCCTCTAGTGAAAACAGGAAACTCCTTTCCTCAGTAAGTACTTAAGGTCCAATTAGCAAATTATGATCCCGAATAATATCAGCCAATCACAATTCCTATAAGGTAGTTTACAATTGCATCTCAATGCAACCCTCTAACTAAACTTTTGTCTCACGTTTGATTAGGACCCAATAATATGACGTCGTTCATCTTCACGTGTCAAGCCTTACCCATCAATGTTGAACCTTAATGGACGGTCGCCATGAGTTCCCCCAATAATATGAGCCGAAATTATGGAAGTTCCACGTAGTTCACATCACCATGTCAATAGATGTCACAGCTTTCTGGCACCCAGGGCCCCCCCAATAATATGAGCCGAGCCCCGAGTACGGGAAGCGTTCATCATGCACCCATTGTCGATGGAAGACATGGAAATTATAAAAAAATTTATAATTCTCCTTTTCGGGCATGATATTAATTATGGATCTTATTCAAAATGAGATTTTTTTAATTTTGAAAGGTCTCATCATTAATTTTATTTAAAAGCTCGCCTTGTTTGATCGTATGTTTGTTGGATTCATGCAACTTTGTTATTATCATAATAATAACACACATACTCATTATTTATAACATATCATGCATATATTATAAAAAGTAAACAAAACAAGGATGATCAATCGCCCCAATACTAATGTCCCGTGTGAGCTAAACACGGTCCTAGGTCCAATCCTAGCGAAATGGATGGGATGCAAATGCATCTATTACATTAGCTTCTAATAGTTACATGTCTTCAATCTTCATAATCATCATGGCCACCATCTTCCAATCTTGATCATCTACTATACTAACATTTACAAGTAAATATCCATGGCAAATAGGGATACATCTCATGGGGGTGGAAACGGGCCATAAACCAAGCTCACTTTATAAATTGATAATTATTATAATCATTCAACACAAAATATCCTAGTATACACCTAGCAAATTGGGCTTGGGCTTTTGATCATCCTTAATGCATAATATCACATATCATACATCATCAATTAATTATCACAATCATTAATTGATCCAATATTATAAATCTTGAACCAATCACTAACCGCCACGATTATAAACTAAATTAACAAAGTATACAAACACCTTTGTCTACTTTCCAATTAGTTTATTTATAACAGAAATTCTTGTAAATCACAATTTATTATAAATAATTAAAGTCCAACTTCAATTATTTATTTAATGAGAAAATATTTGCAACTTTTGTAATTTTAAACTTAAGGGCCCAAAAAATCATTTTTCACAAAAAACATTTTGGCCCATTTAAAATTCACAAATATGTTAGCCATCAAATGGCCCAACAACTCAATGCCCATGACACTTTGATATTTCAAAAGACCTTTTGAAAACCCTATTCGTCATCGCCGTCGCCGGACTCCGGCAAAATTTTTTTTTTAATTTTTCAAAGGGGGGCCGTTCGGGCAGCCCCTTGGGCTGCCCTTGCTGCCCGAAATGGGCAGCCTCTCGGGCAGCCCAAGCATTTCAAAACCGAGCCCAACAAGCCTTGGTTTTTTTGCAAAATTTTATTCTCATGAAGTTAGAAATCGATCTCAATATAATATCATGTATATGCTACACAAACTAGTACCCTTAGCTCTTCATACCATTTGAAAGAGATCGATTTTAGGTGCCCGGAAGCGCAACGGAAGTTCAAAATTTTCGATTTTCAAAGGAAAATTTCAGCCACCTCAATACTAGTGTGTATAGAAATGTAGCTATCAATCTCAAAGATTGATGTAATGGCTCCAACCAAGTTGTAAACAACTTGGCTCTTCAAAGGCAAGACAATCTACAAGCTTCCTTCCTTCAAAATTAGGCCCACCACCAACTAGGTAGATCCCCTCATATTTTGCACTAGAAAAATAGGAGGCTTTTTCAAGGAGAAGTGATTTTTTTCCTCAACCATTGAAGAAGAAAATTGAAAGAAAAATGAGGGAGAAAAGCTTGCCAAATTTCGGCCATTATGCATCAAAGAAAGGGAAAGGGAGACTTGTCTTGGTTGTGGGAAAAGCTAAAACACTTTTAGCATCCCAAGCCTTGATAATAGAAAAAATTGTCTCCCAACCTTTCACATCCCATGCATGCATTTTTATTTGATTTTTAAACAATTAAAAATCCATCGACTAAATTTAATTATCTCAAACAAATTTGAGACTAATTAAACATTACTTGAATTTACTCAAGTCACTAGTTGAATAATTATTTTACTATTGGGATCTACAAGACCCAATATGATTTAATTAATTCAACACTTGAATTAATTTAATTATTTGGACTCTACTAGGCCCACTAGTGTTTAATTAATTCAACACTTGAATCAATTTAATTTAGTCCATAATAATTTTTATTAAAATCACAATTTTCAAATACATTATTTATTTGGCCAACATTTAATTTAGGAACACTTCCTCAAATTAAAAGTTACATTCTCCTTATAGAAGTCATACTTCTATTTTTCCTTATGCTTATAAACTCCTTTATAAGCCGTTCAACATTTTGAACAATGTTAACTTCTCAATGGGATCTAGAAAGCTAGTACTTGTGTGGCCCTCAATGGTTCATTGATACAACTAGCCGTGGGTTCACATCTCCATGTGATTCGGACTAAACATGTCCTTATATGAGCATACCCCAATTGCTCCATTCTTAATTATCAACTCCTTGGCAACAAGAACGTCAGAACTCAAGTCTGATAGTACCCAACCAATCATGTTAAATGCCTATCAGCATCGCTTACATGATTCCTTAGGTATCAAATGATAGTGCCTACAAGAACCATTCAATTATGGTTAGCGTACAGTACGGTCCCTTCAACTCATATATCTCGACCGATTCGACAACCATTGGTTTATCGAGAGTTGTCAATGAATCAATACTATGTGTCATGTTGTAGTTGCATCGTTGGTGTAATCTATGAAACCCCTTTCCTAATTACCACCATACTCTGATTAGAGATTTCAACCTACATACACATGAGAACACATAGGATATCCATACCTGAAGGTAAGCGGTTAATCCCCGACTACAATGCATCTACTCCTATATGTTTCAACAGAATACCCAACCTTGCCACCTGATGACCCCATGAGAGTCGGTAAACAAGTCAAAGTGTAATTCTAGCACATAGAGTCTCAATGTTGTCTCGGGTCATAAGAACTAATGTGTACAATCATAAACTAGGACTTTTCCACTCGATAAATGAGAACCACTTGGAAAGTCCTTTATGGAGGGTTGTTCAGTGCATTCTACCAGGAGCACCTATCTGCATGCTCGGACATCACAATTTCCCCTACCAATGAAACATGGTACTCACATCACAGATACTAATCTCTAACTCGAGCGGCCTATATCCTTCTTAGCGGCGGCTTAATCGACTAGGAACTGTTTAGAATATACAGTATTCCAAATATGAGTTTCATGATACTTATCATATGAGCATCTCATATTCTTTCTACTATTTGTATATTCAAGGACTTTATCTATGCAACTAGCAGTGGTATACAGATAAAGAAGTGCCAAAATAATAATTTTAAATATTATTAAAATAAAGATCGTTTATACATAGAGTTTCATTGTGAACACTCGGCCAACACTTGTCTCGACGGGCACATACTCTAACAAGAACAAGGTTCTTGTTGGTTCTAGAATCTAAGGTAAGCTTGTGGCTTTGATTATTTCTTGGTTTTGGTGTTGAGGGAAGTATTGGGTTTGTGGATTGTATTGGTTTTATGGATTTAATGGTATGGGTTTGTGATTATGGAGATGTTAATGGTGCAATACTTGGATTATTGTTGTAGGTTGCGTACCAAGAGTATAGAATAAAGTTTCTATTGGTTGTAAGTGGAATTTCATTCCTTGTGCTCACATGATATTATATGCATGGTGTTTCAATGGTTTTAATGTGCTATTCCCTTCATTTGATTCATGTTATGTATTGGTACACTTTGTTGTATATTATGGAGGTATTTTATGTCTCAATTGTGAACAAGGGAATACTAGAGAAAAGAGTCTTTAAAGTGTTTGATTTAATGCCAAAGAGAGAGTTTAAATGATTTATTGGATTGATAGATACATAGTCAGATATTGCATGCAATTAGTTGATCAACCACCATAGGATTATATCCCTCAGAGTTGTTGATTTATATCGATGGGATATAGGTACAGAGACAGAGATACTATATAGATATAAATCAAACAGAGAAAAGGAAATACCATCTTATTGTTATATTATGCTTTGTTATTCATGTTTCAAGAGTTGATGGTATTTAATGATTTCAAAGCCATGTTTTACAGAGTATGATATATATCCATTGCTATGTAAGAGTTCCACTTGCTGAGTTTTATACTCATTTATTTCATGTGATGCAGATAAGAGCGACGAGCCGGGACGCTGATTGTGGGCCGGAGTCATATGCATATAGAGAAGGAAGGAAGATGATATTTTGATAACATTTTGGACATGATCACAAGAATGATATTTTGCATTTTGTTGTATCATTTTATTGATCATGTGCATAATTTTGACATATTGAAATGTATTTTGAATCCTTCTTCTCTTTTAAAGAAAATTTTAAATTCCGTTGTTATTATATTAAAATTGGTCAGAGGTGTCACACGTATGTTGAGCCAATTGGTATAAGGCAAATTGGGGTGGTTAGATAAGTTATAGATGTGCAACTTTCTTGTTGAGGGTGTTGCCGAATTATGAGTAGAAGTGACGTTGCGGTTTGATTTTTAGTTGCAAAGAGTATTGTTGGTTCAGTGGAGAGTGCCCCCGCACTCCTTTGTGCAGGGCACCCGCGGTATGGTCAGTGCACCCGCACTGGAAAGTCCTTTATGGAGGGTTGTTCAGTGCTCTCTACAAGGAGCACCTATCTGCATGTTCGGACATCACAATGTCCCCTACCAATGAAACATGGTACTCACATCGCAAATACTAGTCTCGAACTCGAGCGGCCTATATCCTTCTTAGCGGCGGCTGAATCGACTAGGAACTGTTTAGAATATACAGTATTCGAAATATGAGTTTCATGATACTCATCATAAGAGCATCTCATATTCTTTCTAATATTTGTATATTCAAGGGATTTATCTATGCAACTAGCATGAGTATACAGATAAAGATGTGCCAAAACAATAATTTCAAATATTATTAAAATAAATACTGCTTATACATAATGTTTCATTGTGAACACTCGGCCAACACTTGGCTCGACGTGCACCTACTCTAACAAGTACAACGGAGATCTGCACTTCTTGCCATACAAAGCTTCAAACGGTGTCATCTCGATACTCGTCTGATAGCTGTTGTTGTACGAAAATTCACAAAGTGGCAGTGAATCTTGCCAACTAGTGCTGAAATCTAGCACTACAGCTCTCAACATGTTCTCTAAAGTCTGGATAGTCCGCTCTGACTGTCCATCTGTCTGAGGATGATAGGCGGTGCTCAGGTGCAATGTCGTACCTAAAGCCTGCTGTAGACTTTGCCAGAAGTGTGAAGTGAATTGTGGATCACGATCTGATACGATAGACTTCGGCACACCATGCAATCTGACAACCATTCTAACATATATCTCAGCCATCTGGTCATGTCGGTATGTCATTCTGTATGGAATAAAACACGCTGATTTGGTTAATCTGTCAATAATGACCCAAATCGCATCACAACCCCGGGATGATCGAGGTAACTTCGTCACGAAATCCATGGAAATGTGATCCTATTTCCATTCAGGAATAGAGAAACTCTGAAGTAGACCTCCAGGTTTCTTTCTCTCGGCCTTCACCTCTTGGCAATTCAAGCACTTAGACACAAATTTGGCAATGTCTGACTTTTTCTGTTTCCACCAGAACTGTGTCTTCAAGTCATTATACATCTTTCTGCCACCAGGATGAATACTAAACCGACTACAGTGCGCTTCTGACATAATCTGTTGTTTCAATTCTGGAACATCTGGCACTACAATACGGTTATTCACATACAGAACATAATCATGTACCTGATACTCTGACTAATGCCCTGATCTGAACATATCAATCGACTTCTGCACATTCTGATCAGTTCTTTGGGCTTCCTTGATTCTTATAATTAAATCTTGCTCAACTTGAATCAAAGCAAGTCGTAGCGGTCTACTATCTGTATCAAATGTCAATCCAGATAAACAGCAATCTTCAACTAAATTCGAAACACCTATCGTCGATAAGGATAGAGCACACACATTTCAACTCAAGGCATCCGCTGCTGCATTTGACTTCCCTGGAGAGTATTTGATCTCGCAATCAAAATCTTTCAAAAAATCGAGCTATCTACGATGTCTCATGTTCAACTCTGGCTTAGAAAACAGGTACTTCAGGCTCTTGTGATCAGAGTAAATCTGAAATTTCTCGCCATGCAGATAATGACGCCAAATCTTCAATGCAAGAACAATGGACGCCAATTCAAGATCATGAATTGGGTACCGGGTCTCGTGAGTCTTCAACTGTCTCGAGGCGTATGCGATCACATGTCCTCGCTGCATAAGAACACATCCTAGCCCTCTGTGAGATACATCACAATATACAACGAAATCACCAGTACCTGAAGGAATCATCAAGACAGTTGCACTGGTAAGCCTCTTCTTCAACTCTCGGAAGCTAGACTCACAATCCTCAGACCATACAAACGGAGCATTCTTCTGTGTCAACTGGGTAATCGGCTTCGCAAAACTGGAAAAATCTTTAATGAATCGTCGATAGTACCCTGCCAGACCCATGAAACTGCGTATCTCTGGCACAGAAGTCAGTCTCAGCCAACTGATCACAGCTTCAACTTTACTCGGATCTACAGAAATACCGTCTCCAGATATGATATGACCTAAGAAGACAACCTGTTTCAACCAGAACTCACACTTGGATAGTTTAGCATATAATTGCTCATTTCTCAATGTCTGCAATACAATTCTCAAATGATCGGCATGCTCACTCATACTCTTGGAATACACCAAAATATCATCGATAAAAACGATCACAAACTCTCTAAATACCTCTGAAAGACACGGTTCATCAACCCCATAAACACTGATGGAGCATTCGTTAAACCAAAAGGCATGACAACAAATTCGTAATGTCCATACCTGGTTTGGAATGCTGTCTTCGGTATATCAACATCTCTAAGTCTCAGCTGGTGATATCCAGATCGATCTTGGAATAAACAGAGGATCCCTGGAAGTGATCAAATAAATCATCGATACAAGGCAATGGATATTTGTTCTCTACCGTCGCCTTGTTCAGTTGCCGGTAGTCGATACACAATCTATCGAACAGTCTTTCTTTCGTACAAAAGTAATGGAGCGCCCCAAGGAGACATACTCGGTCAAATGCATCCCTTGGTCAGAATATCTTCTATCTGTGCTTTCAATTCTTTCAACTCTATTGGCGCCATCCTATACGGAGCTCGAGATATGGGAACATTACCTGGCACAAGATCTATGCTGAAATCTACCTCTCGAACTGGAGGTAACCCTGGAATCTCGTCAAGAAATACATCTGCAAACTCATGTACTACTGGAAAATCTGCCAATGTCGGGCTCGATTTCTGTAGATCTACAGAATAGACAAGGAACCCCTCTGCTCCTTTCTGCAACAATCTACTCATAGTCAGAGCAGACACTAAGAGAATCCGAGATCTGGAACCCTTACCGTAGAATTTCCATTCTTCTGTAATTTCAGGTCTAAATCTGACAATCTTGTGAAAACAATATACAGTAGCTCTGTACTTAGTTAACATGTCAATCCCGACAATACAATCAAAATCAGATAAGCCAAGTACAACACAGTCTAAATCAATCTCATGCCCCTCAAACTGTAGTATACAATGTCTAACTGAAGTCACAGATATCAGACCACTTCCCAACGGAGAAGAAATAGACACTACAGTAGACAATGACTCGACAGGCAATGCATGTGTCAATGCAAAACACTCAGAAATAAATTTATGGGATGCACCTGTGTCGATCAACACATATGCAGGATAACCGCAAAGAAAACAGTTACCTGCAATCACATCGTCTGGAGCATCCTGGGACTGCTCCTCTGTCAGTGCGAACACTCGAGCCTGCTGTCTGGGAGGTTGGCTCACTATCTGGCTGCCTCTGGCTCGGGACTGAGTCTCTGTGGGTGGCAGCTGGAAGGAATGAACAGATGATGCTTGCCGCTCAGGCTGAGATACTGAACCAGATGCTCCTACACTCTGAGCTTGCTGTGCACCTCTCTGGGGACAGACTTTGGCAAAGTGTCCTGGCTATCTACAAATATTGCATCGGCCCATGACTCCCTGACACTGCTCAATGGCATGCCTGCCTCCACAAGTACTACAATAAACACCTGTATACTCTGAACTCTGGCCAGGACCTCTCTGTCGCGACCCACTGGAGCTTGACGACTGCTCACTGATCTCTTGAACTGCTTGCCTCTAACTTTCAGAAAATCTTTCTTGCCACTACTACTGCTTCCACTATCAAATCGAAAAGGAGGTGGTGTAAACTGGGAGGCGGGCTGTGGCGGTCTCTGACTCTGAACACTATAGGAAGCTCCTCTCTGTCTAATCAAGCCAGCCTCGGTTCCTTTCGCTCTGTTCAGTGCATCAGAAAAAGTGTTGGGTCGTCCCGTGTTCACCAAAGTAAAAATATCCGGGTTCAAACTGTTGATGAACTGGTCCGTGATCGCTTCGTCATTTCCTGCCACGTGTGGCGCAAATCGGAGCAAGGAAGAAAATTTGGCAACATACTTTTCTATGTTCCAGTGTCCCTGTCTCAATTTAGCAAATTCTGCCCCTTTGTTTTTTCGATAGGAGACTGGGAAGAAACACTGATAAAATTCATCTTTAAATACCTTCCAAGTAATATCGATCCCTCGATGCTCCAATGCTCTTTTCCTGGTAAGCCACCAACTCTTCGCCACTTCTTGTAATTGATGCCCAATCAGCTTCACTCTTCGTTCATCTGTATAGGCAAGAGCTTCAAACAACATCTCTATATCGTCTAGCCAGCTCTCACAATCCACTGCAGTGTCTGTGTTATTCAAAGTCGGGGGATGGAACGACTGAAACCTCTTCAATAACGTCTCCATACGTGTAGCAGTAACGTCCATCTGAGTACCTGACGTACTACCATGTTCTGGCACTTGACCTGCAGCTGGTTGTGGTATTCTTCTAGGCGGCATATCTGATTATCAACAAGATTAGTATACAATCTATACAAGCTGTCTCAGCCCTCCTATGATCATATACCTCTGATCCAGAATCGGTTCTGATTCAATCTTTACAAATACATGCTGCAATCAACTCAGATAACCATACAACATGTAATAGGAAAAGCAATAAATCATGCTAGCACATCAAAAGCAAGGAAGATGACTCGATCTACGCCGCTCATTCTATTCTATCTCAGTCTACAGAACATACTGCTCTGATACCACCTGTTGTGGGGACCCGGGCTCTAACTAAATTCTTTTGGGATTTATTGGATCTTTTCTAGAAAATGTGTGTAATGACCCGAATTCTTATTTTGAATGAAATATTAATTAAGAGATAATTAATGAGTTGTTAATTTAAGTATTATTAAGGATTAATAATTCGGGATCAAGTTGTTGGTATCCACCGACTTTTAAATGGATAACCCGACCTACTTCGGATTACATTATCTCGAGAAATCCAACTAGACCAATGAGATTCCGACACGTGGCAGATAAGATTGGTTCGGATTTTCTGAAATAGTCCGGATGCAGCCTATAAATGGAAGCCGATTCTTTTGTTTCCTTCACCGCATTCTTCAGAGAAAGTGCTAGTTTTACCATAGTTTCTAGTCAGTTTCTAGGGCACTTTGGTGTCGGGAAGTTTCGGAGCTAGTGTCGACTCGAGGAGGGTCGGTGAACTGAGATCGAGACATCATCAGCAGGCTGACGACGGACGCAGGTATAATCCTAAATCCTTAAATAGTGATTTAAGGATCATAGGGAGATCTTTGTAGCATGTTTGATCTGGTTTGTTAGTGATTTCATTATGTCGGTATTGTCTAGGTTCAGAGCTTTCTGTCAGATTGTTTTAGTGAGGTACGTGATGTACTGACTGAGATATCCAAGCGTAGTATACACACTTATATGCTGCATATTTATCTGTTGCATGATACATGTTTTACTGCTTTGGCATATTATGCATGACATATCATGTTGAGCCTGATATCTTTTGAGATATACCTCGTTTGTTGGGGCCGCTCAGCCCTATTCTGTATTGTGGACGATGGGGCATCAAGAGCTACAGTGTCTGACGGGACCCGCGGGCTCTGATGACCTGGACATTGCAGGTCCACGTCTTGATGATGAGTGTGGGAGCCAAGACATGCCTAGGGCAGATCAGAGACTACACACTCAGGCGCCTCTAGACTGAGCATGAGATTCTTGACTTGATCCTTGATATCCGAGCATATTGCATTTTGCATGCATCATATCAGTTTGTATACTCGTACATTCTCGTATTGGGCGATTGTCGCTCACGTCCTTGTTTTCATCTTGGGCACCCCATTCCACGGGGCAGGTCTTAGGTTGGACGGTTCGGACGACCAGGGCAGTGGCTAGAGCAGTTGGGTTTTCGGTGGTGATCCAGTGGAGGTTTTCTGTGGTTTATCGTTTTCTCGTTCAGGGTTATGTTTGTTATGGTTGTATTAATGTTTAAGACTGTCGTTATTGCTTTGTTTTCATTTGGGTTGTAAGATGATTAAGTATTTGGTTTCCGTTGTTTAATTGTTGGTATTAAGTTTAATGTTGTATGTTTATTAGTCTGTTTAGTAGTGGCTCGGGTAAGGGCGCTACAATGTGGGTCAAAATTTTTCTTTTAACATTAAATCAAATGTATATAAATCATACATAAGCAACAACTCTATTTCATTCAAACATAAATACATACAAGCCTTGTTCTATTTTTATAATAAAAACTAGTGTTCACTACCAACTACAATTCGTATATAGTACATGTCTAGTAAAACCACTAGTAATCTTCTGCGCCCGAAGTCACCATTCTATCAATCTATCATCCTCGTCGAGACCCAGATCATGTCCTACCTGTTTCCATGCACACATACAGACACAACAACAGCCGGAAACTCCGGTGAGAACGAATCCCAGTATAAAACATGTATACATGCATATACATAATCATAAATCATGAATATGCTATCATCATGAATAAAAGCAATAGCAATGGGTTTCATAATCTATGAAACCAAAGCAATGTAAGCATGCAACTCGAATCAATTCATATATTGACTCGACTCGAACTCTAACTCTAGGGATCTCGGTGTGAATAAGACGTCACTGTCTGTCACCTACCCTCCCAATCGAGGTAACGGTACGTCTTATTCCTAGATTTCGGTCCTGTCTGTATAGAATGTCTACAATCGGAGGAAGTCTGTGATAAAGATAAAAAATTGTACATTAATTAAATGTTTTATAATATAAATATATAGTTTTTGTTTTATTAAATGTTTAAATATTACATGTTTTATAATAAATTGTATAAAATATAAGTTGTGTGTAATTATAAGTTTTTACTATTTTTTACAGGTTCGATAAAACAAGAATAACCTTGGCGTTGCAAATGGGATTAAGATGATTCTTGGACCCGTAGAAAGTTGATTATAATATCTAAAATATTGTTGACAAGCATGAGATAAAAATCCTCTCACAATTGGGATCAAATTAAGCAACAAAGAATGTTACCAAAGGAGTGGCAGTTTTACCATGCTCTAGTATTTTGATCATATCTCTCAAATTACTCGGTCAAATATTCTGAAACAAATACCACAACTAGACAACTCAATTACCCACATGTTTCTTTTTATGTGAAGAAGCAAATTCGGAGAAGAAGATTTTCAAAAGTGATGTGTAATATAATATTAATTTCTTGGAACACCAATGAAGACTTATGTGTAAAAAATAATATTTTATTTGTGGTTGTCTCCCCAAATTTGGCTATAAATAGGGGTGCATTGTAATGTATTGAGATATCCCTCATTCTATGAACAAACCTTTGAGTTCATAATATTTCTCTCTATATTTTTCCTTTATTTCTTTATTTAAATATAATTAGCATGATAATTTCATATTCAAAGTTTTACACTTTGAATAATGAATAGCTAACTTCCTAAAGTTGAAATGAAAAGGTGAAACTCTTGGCATGATAATAAGGTTACTAAAAGGTAAGAATATATGTTTTATATTATTTAATCATTATTTATTGTTTATGTTATATTTATTTCTTTAAGTATTTTTATATCCTACTTATAAGTGGGAGTTTTGATTTATTGTTGCTATATGTTACACTAAATTCTTGTAACCATTTAAAGTGGATGCCTTGATTTATTATATATGAATATATTATAATATTAATTTCTTGGTACCATTTAAATGTTAGTTTGGTTTTACCAACCATTTAAAGTGGGAACCTTGATTTATTATATATAAATATATCATAATAATAATTTCTTGGTACCATTTAAATGTTAGTTTGGTTTTACCAACCATTTAAGTGGGAACCTTGATTTAGTGTTTACAAATATATATAGCACAATAAATACTTTACCACATTTATATGTTTTGGTATATATTATATGTAAGGCTCGAGAATTGTCAATTGGCATTGATGTGAGACTTGAAACCATGAGAATGCATGACATATAGAGTGGAATTTTTGAAGCATGGCCGAAGCCACACCGCACCCGCGGTGTTAGAGATACAGCACCCGCGGTGCATTGAGAGGAAATTAGTGAATTTGTGCGAACAGACACCGCACCCGCGGTGCTAGCAAGACCGCCCCCGCGGTGTGAGACCGCACCCGCGGTCTAGGTGCTACATTTTTGGATGAACTCGCCGTGAGCACAGCTCACCCGCGGTTTGCATGTGAAAATGCCACATTTGTTTCTCAACTTGACACATGGCATGATATATATATAGTTTGGAATGACACTTCACTCTTCATGTCTTCAGAGAGGGAAAACCGAGAGCATGCAAGAAGAACTACCATTTCCTTCAACCTAGAACTTGTGGTTTTGAATGATTTAGTGTTCCGATTTTAATTTTGAGGCTGGATTCATGATCCTTGCAACGAGGGCTATCAAAGGATGTAAGTATTGTTCAATTCCAGCCTATTTCGAAATTCATATGTTGGGGAAATTATGTTTTGAGTTGAGAAATGTGTTCTTAGTATATCAAGCATCGTAGATTCATTATCAGATTGATTTTCGGATATCGTATGCTATGGGTTCGATTTTCCAGCATGTGTGGATCGAGTAGATACAGATTTCAGTATGTATGTTGATGTTTAGATGAGATTATGAGTATTGAGGTTAATCGATTATTGTGATGTTGAGATTGAGGTATCGGTATCGAGAATTACGTCGTTACGCTGTCGAATTGTTTTGAAAACCGATTTCAGCTATGTTTATTGAGTTGTTTGAGATGTATATTGATAGAGTGCACCTTGACTATGCCATTTCAGATTTGTATTGGCTATTGTGAACTCGAGACTTCGACGACGACACCGACGATTCGGCAAGAAAGGTATAATTCATGTGGTCACGGGATTGCACAACTCGATTCAGATTTGATACGAGTTTCCTTAAATCACATACTAGATTGTTATTACATTTGATTATGTAATGCCTTGTTTATTGATTTATATTCGAGTCCTGAGATAGGAGAGATTGGCAGACTTGCCAAAACTAGACGTTTCGGTGTATCGACGCATAGGAGCAGATTTGCTATATGTGTAGACCCTCGATACAGAGTTGACCGAAGTCTAGGAATAAGACGTACCGTTGCCCCGAGTGGTTGGGTAGGTAACAGACCGTCTTATTCACACCGGGATCCCTAGATTAGAAAAGAGTCGAGTCAAGATTTAAATGTTGAATACAGATTTGTATTCTTCTACATGTTTAGATTTACATTCATGTTACTTGATTTATGCTATGCATTTGTACATGATTATGACATTGCATGCATCCATGTTTTATACTGGGATATGTTCTCACCGGAGTTATCCGGCGGTTGTCATGTCTGTATGTGTGCATGGCAACAGGTGGGGCAGGATCGGGGTCACGAGCTAGATGAGAGATGATGATAGCGTGGAGATCTCGGGCATTTCAGATTACTAGTGTTTTCTTATGAAACTTGTACTACTTATGTTTGTAGTTGTCATTTGAACACTAGTGTATGTTTGTACGAACAGACTTGTATGTACATTACGTTGTTTAATTTCTATCGAGATATGTTATGCTTTAGTAATACATTTGAATTAAAGTTAAAAGCAAAATTTTGACCCACATTTTCGAACAAAGATCCAATTAAATCCCAAAAGAATAGAGTTGGAGCCCGGGTCCCCACAACAGGTGGTATCAGAGCAGTAGGTTCTGTAGACTGAGATAGAGTAGAATGAGCGGGGTAGATCGAGTCATCTTCCTTGCTTTTGAGATGCTAACATGCTTTATTGCTTTCCCTATTATATGTTGTATCGTATCTGAATTGATTTACAGCATTTCAAGCCTGAATCAGAACCGATTCTCGATCAGAGGTTATGATCAGAGGAGGGCTGAGACAGATGATATTGATTATGTACTAATCAGTTTGATAATCAGATTTATGCCGCCTAGACGAGTGCCACAGCCAGAGCAGGGTAGCACATCAGGTGTACAGATGGATGTCACCGCTACACCGATGGAGACTTTATTGAAGAGATTCCAGTCTTTCCATCCGCCTACCCTGAAGGGCACATAGAGTGTAGTGGAGTGCGAAAGCTGGCTTGATGATATCGAGATGTTGTTTGAGTCTTTGGCATATACTGATGAGCAACGTGTGAAACTGATAGGGCATCAGATGCAGGAGGTTGCCAAGAGCTGGTGGTTGACTACGAAGAGAGCCTTGGAGCACCGAGGTATTGATATCACATGGAAAGTCTTCAAAGATGAATTCTATCAGCGCTTCTTCCCCGTCTTCTACCGAAAAGATAAAGGAGCTGAATTTGCAAATCTGAGGCAGGGACAGTGGAATATCGAGGAGTATGTTGCTAAATTTTCTGCATTGCTACGATTTGCACCGCATGTGGCCGGGAACGATGAGACAGTGGCCGATCAGTTCATCAACGGGCTGAATCCCGATGTCTTTACCTTGGTGAACACGGGCCGTCCTAGTACTTTTTCAGAGGCACTGAACCGAGCAAAGGGAGCAGAGGCTGGCTTGATCAGGCAGCGAGGGGCTTCCTACGGTGTTCAGGGGCAGAGACCGCCACAGCCTACTACCGTACAGTTTCCACCACCTTCTCCTCGTTTTGACAGCGGAGCTAGTGGTAGTGGTAAGAAGGAATTTCTGAAGGCTAAAGGCAAACAGTTTAAGAAATCTGGGAGTAGTTCATCGAGTTCGAGTGGATCTCGACAGAGAGGTCAGGGGTCAGAGTATAGTGGCGCATACTGTGGCTCGTGCGGAGGGCGACATGCGATGGAGCAGTGTCAAGGAGTTCTGGGACGCTGCAACATCTGTAGGCAACAGGGACATTTCGCCAGAGTTTGTCCCCAGAGAGGTGCACAACGATTCCAGAGCACCGGATCATCAGCACCAGCGCCACAGATGGAGAGACAGGCATCTTCTGTACACTCCTTCCATCCACCCTCTACACAGACCCAGCAGAGACCAGGAGGTAGTCAGACGGTGAGTCAGCCTCCCAGACAGCAGGCACGTGTTTTTGCCCTGACAGAGGAGCAGGCGCAGGAGGCGCCAGATGACGTCATTGCATGTAGCTGTTTTCTTTGCGGTTATCCTGCATATGTGTTGATTGACACAGGGGCATCTCATACATTCATATCTGAACATTTTGCATTGAGACATTCATTGCCTGTTGAGTCGTTGTCGACAGTAGTATCTATAACTTCTCCGTTGGGAAGTGGTTTGATATCTGTGACTACTGTTAGACACTGTATGCTTCAGTTTGAGGGGCATGAGATTGATCTTGATTGTGTAGTACTTGGTTTAGCTGATTTTGACTGTATAGTTGGTATAGACATGTTAACCAAGTACAGGGCCACTGTAGATTGTTTCCACAAGATTGTCAGATTCAGACCCGAGATGACAGACGAGTGGAAATTCTACGGCAAGGGTTCCAGATCTCGGATTCCCTTAGTATCTGCTCTGACTATGAGTAGATTGATTCAGAGAGGAGCAGAGGGCTTTCTCGTATATTCAGTAGACCTACTGAAGTCGAGCCCAGCATTGGCAGATCTGCCAGTGGTTTGCGAGTTTGCAGATGTTTTTCCTGATGAGATTCCAGGGTTGCCTCCAGTTCGAGAGGTTGATTTCAGCATTGATCTTGTGCCAGGCAGTGTTCCTATCTCGAGAGCTCCATATAGGATGGCACCGATAGAGCTGAAAGAGTTGAAAGCACAGTTGGAGGATCTTTTATCCAAGGGATATATCAGACCCAGTGTATCTCCTTGGGGTGCTCCGGTGCTTTTCGTTAGAAAGAAAGATGGTTCGATGCGACTGTGTATTGATTATAGGCAGCTGAATAAGGCAACAGTGAAGAACAAGTATCCTTTGCCTCGCATCGACGATCTGTTTGATCAGTTACAGGGATCTTCAGTATATTCGAAGATCGATTTGAGATCAGGGTATCATCAGCTCCGAGTTAGAGACGTTGATATACCGAAGACTGCATTCCGAACCAGGTATGGACATTACGAGTTTGTTGTTATGCCTTTCGGTTTGACGAATGCACCAGCGGTGTTTATGAGTTTGATGAACCGCATTTTTCAGAGATATTTAGATGATTTTGTGATTGTGTTTATTGACGACATTTTGGTGTATTGGAAAAGTTTGACTGAGCATGCAGATCATCTGAGAATTGTGCTGAAGACTTTGCGACAGGAGCGGTTGTATGCCAAACTGTCCAAGTGTGAATTCTGGCTGCGATAGGTTGTCTTCTTGGGGCATATTATATCTGGAGATGGTATTGCGGTAGATCCGAGTAAAGTTGAGGCTGTGATCAGTTGGCCGAGACCGACTTCTGTGCCTGAGATACGCAGTTTCATGGGTCTAGCCGGGTATTATCGTCGTTTTATCCGAGTTTTCTCCAGTATAGCGAAGCCTATCACCCAGTTGACACAGAAGAATATGCCATTTGTGTGGTCCGAAGATTGTGAAGCCAGTTTTGTAGAGCTGAAGAAGAGGCTGACTAGTGCGCCTGTCTTGACGATTCCTTCAGGTACAGGTGAGTTCGTGGTATATTGTGACGCATCTCACAGAGGACTAGGATGTGTTCTTATGCAGCGAGGGCACGTGATAGCGTACGCCTCTAGACAGCTGAAGCCGCACGAGACTCGTTACCCGATTCATGATCTTGAATTGGCGGCGATTGTCTTTGCACTTAAGATCTGGCGTCATTATCTGTATGGCGAGAAATTTGAGATCTATTCCGATCATAAGAGTCTGAAATATCTCTTTTCTCAGTCAGAGTTGAACATGAGGCAGCGACGATGGCTTGATCTGCTGAAAGATTTTGATTGCGAGATCAAATACCATCCAGGAAAGTCGAATGCAGCAGCAGACGCCTTGAGTCGAAAGGTATGTGCTCTTTCCTTGTCGACTGTAGGTGTATCGAATTTAGTGGAAGATTTTTGCTTGTCTGGATTGACATTTGATACAGAGAGTAGACCGTTGCAACTTGCTGCGATTCAGATTGAGCCAGATGTGATTTTGAGGATCAAAGAAGCACAAAGAACTGATCCAAGCGTGCAGAGATCGATTGATATGGTCAGAGCTGGACATATCTCAGAGTATCAGGTCAGAGATTCTGTTCTGTATGTGAATAACCGCTTAGTAGTGCCAGAGATTTCAGATTTGAGACGACAGATCATGTCGGAGGCACACTGTAGTCGGTTCAGCATTCATCCTGGTGGCAGGAAGATGTATAACGACTTGAAGACACAATTCTGGTGGAAGCAGATGAAGACAGACATTGCAGAATTTGTGTCTAAGTGCCTGAATTGCCAGCAGGTGAAGGCAGAGAGAAAGAAGCCCGGAGGTTTACTTCAGAGTTTGTCTGTTCCTGAATGGAAATGGGACCACATTTCCATGGACTTCGTGATGAAGTTACCTCGATCTTCGCGGGGCTGTGACGCAATTTGGGTAGTGATAGACAGACTGACCAAATCAGCTTGCTTTATTCCGTATAGAATGACCTATCGACACGATCAGATGGCAGAGTTGTATGTAAGAGAGGTCGTCAGATTGCACGGTGTGCCGAAGTCGATCGTATCAGATCGTGATCCACGATTCATTTCTCACTTTTGGCACAGTTTGCAGCAGGCTTTGGGTACGACTTTACACCTGAGCACTACTTATCATCCCCAGACAGACGGACAGTCCGAGCGGACTATCCAGACTCTAGAGGACATGCTGAGAGCTATAGTACTAGACTTTGGTACTAGTTGGCAGGATTCATTGCCGTTGTGTGAGTTTTCATACAACAACAGCTATCAGACGAGCATAGAGATGGCACCGTTCGAAGCTTTATATGAAAAGAAGTGCCGATCTCCGTTGTACTGGGATGATGTTTCTGAGGTACCAGAGTTGGGGCCTGATATGATTCGTGAGATAACAGAAAAAGTGAAGATCATTCAGAAACGAATGAAGACGGCACAGGATAGGCAAGCGAAGTACGCCAATATTAGACGTAGACCGTTAGTATTCGAACAGGGAGACAGAGTATTTCTGAAGATTTCACCTTTCAGAGGCGTTGTCAGATTTGGCAAGCGAGGAAAGTTGTCTCCTAGATACGTCGGTCCGTATGAGATTCTTGAGAAGATTGGCGACCGAGCTTACAGACTTGCTCTTCCTCCTTCATTATCTGGGATACATGACGTATTTCATGTATCGATGCTGCGTAGATATATGCCAGATAGTTCTCATATCATTCAGCCTGACGAAGCCGAGTTAGATCAGACTTTGAGCTATGTTGAGCGACC
This sequence comes from Primulina eburnea, assembly GCF_022965805.1. Classification (NCBI taxonomy): domain Eukaryota; kingdom Viridiplantae; phylum Streptophyta; class Magnoliopsida; order Lamiales; family Gesneriaceae; genus Primulina; species Primulina eburnea. The sequence continues at coordinate 14,604,904 of NC_133106.1, read as the reverse complement.
GATACAGATTCTTGATCGGAAAGAGAAACGGCTTAGAACCAAGACCATTCTGCTTGTGAAGGTTCAATGGAGTCGTCATGGCATCGAGGAAGCAACTTGGGAGTCGGAGTCTGAGATGAGACGGAGGCATCCCGAGCTATGCTTATGATGTGAGTCTTTCTTCCCGATTTTACTTTACAATTTTGTATATAACTGCATGAATAATTGCTTGTGAGTTCGAGGACGAACTCTTGTCTAAGAGGGGGAGAAATGTAAGGCTCGAGAATTGTCAATTGGCATTGATGTGAGACTTGAAACCATGAGAATGCATGACATATAGAGTGGAATTTTTGAAGCATGGCCGAAGCCACACCGCACCCGCGGTGTTAGAGATACAGCACCCGCGGTGCATTGAGAGGAAATTAGTGAATTTGTGCGAACAGACACCGCACCCGCGGTGCTAGCAAGACCGCCCCCGCGGTGTGAGACCGCACCCGCGGTCATGCAAGGACCGCACCCGCGGTCTAGGTGCTACATTTTTGGATGAACTCGCCGTGAGCACAGCGCACCCGCGCTCTTGAGTTGCCGCACCCGCGGTTTGCATGCGAAAATGCCACCTTTGTTTCTCAACTTGACACATGGCATGATATATATAGTTTGGAATGACACTTCACTCTTCATGTCTTCAGAGAGGGAAAACCGAGAGCATGCAAGAAGAACTACCATTTCCTTCAACCTAGAACTTGTGGTTTTGAATGATTTAGTGTTCCGATTTTAATTTTGAGGCTGGATTCATGATCCTTGCAACGAGGGCTATCAAAGGATGTAAGTATTGTTCAATTCCAGCCTATTTCGAAATTCATATGTTGGGGAAATTATGTTTTGAGTTGAGAAATGTGTTCTTAGTATATCAAGCATCGTAGATTCATTATCAGATTGATTTTCGGATATCGTATGCTATGGGTTCGATTTTCCAGCATGTGTGGATCGAGTAGATACAGATTTCAGTATGTATGTTGATGTTTAGATGAGATTATGAGTATTGAGGTTAATCGATTATTGTGATGTTGAGATTGAGGTATCGGTATCGAGAATTACGTCGTTACGCTGTCGAATTGTTTTGAAAACCGATTTCAGCTATGTTTATTGAGTTGTTTGAGATGTATATTGATAGAGTGCACCTTGACTATGCCATTTCAGATTTGTATTGGCTATTGTGAACTCGAGACTTCGACGACGACACCGACGATTCGGCAAGAAAGGTATAATTCATGTGGTCACGGGATTGCACAACTCGATTCAGATTTGATAAGAGTTTCCCTAAATCACATACTAGATTGTTATTACATTTGATTATGTAATGCCTTGTTTATTGATTTATATTCGAGTCCTGAGATAGGAGAGATTGGCAGACTTGCCAAAACTAGACGTTTCGGTGTATCGACGCATAGGAGCAGATTTGCTATATGTGTAGACCCTCGATACAGAGTTGACCGAAGTCTAGGAATAAGACGTACCGTTGCCCCGAGTGGTTGGGTAGGTAACAGACCGTCTTATTCACACCGGGATCCCTAGATTAGAAAAGAGTCGAGTCAAGATTTAAATGTTGAATACAGATTTGTATTCTTCTACATGTTTAGATTTACATTCATGTTACTTGATTTATACTATGCATTTGTACATGATTATGACATTGCATGCATCCATGTTTTATACTGGGATATGTTCTCACCGGAGTTATCCGGCTGTTGTCATGTCTGTATGTGTGCATGGCAACAGGTGGGGCAAGATCGGGGTCACGAGCTAGATGAGAGATGATGATAGCGTGGAGATCTCGGGCATTGCAGATTACTAGTGTTTTCTTATGAAACTTGTACTACTTATGTTTGTAGTTGTCATTTGAACACTAGTGTATGTTTGTACGAACAGACTTGTATGTACATTACGTTGTTTAATTTCTATCGAGATATGTTATGCTTTAGTAATACATTTGAATTAAAGTTAAAAGCAAAATTTTGACCCACATTTTCGAACAAAGATCCAATTAAATCCCAAAAGAATAGAGTTAGAGCCCGGGTCCCCACATTATATGCTTATAAGATAATAATTTATAACATAATGTAAATATGATTATTTAATATATTGGAACCATTTTATTAAGTGGATTTCAATATTGTTCGTTAATGTTAACTTTATTATAATACCAAGAGTGGATCCTTTAATCTCAACTACTTAAATTAAAATTTGAACAATTAAAATTTACCCATTAAATATTCAAACAATTAAATTAAAAAAGAAACAAAAACAAAAACAATAACAAAAAGACATTGTAGTGGACTTGTAATTACCTTAGCTTCCCTGTGGATACGATATTCAGACTCACCGAATTATACTACTTGTGTGGACAACCTGCTCTTGGGAGTGTAACAATCAAAGTCGCAACAAGTTTTTGGCGCCGTTGCCGAGGAAGTATAATTTAATTTCAAGTCTATTTAATATTGTTTATAGTTTATTTTTCTTTTTTTGAATTTTTATTGCTTTTGTGTGTTTTTTTTCCTTTTTCTTTTGCATTTACATGAGCATTTGGTCACGTACACTTAGTGGTCAACTCATTCGAAACAACCCTTTTGTTTTACAAAACATGGCGGAAGAACCCATCCAAGAAAATGAAGATGAAATTCAATCTCAACATGATCATGATAGACGAAGAACACTTAGAGATCACATGAATCCTACACGTACTAGTGCACCTTCATGTCTAGTTTTTCCCCCTGATGCATCTCATTTTAATTTTAAGCCTGTTATTATCCAACTTTTACCCAATTTTCATGGCTTAGATTCTGAAAATCCGTACATGCATTTACGAGAGTTTGAAAAAGTGTGCAACACATATAATGATCTAAATTGTAGTATGAACATCATTCGACTTAAGCTTTTTCCTTTTTTTTAAAAGATAAAGCTAAAACTTGGCTACAAAATCTTAGATCGGGATCCATTCGAACTTGGGATGAATTGCAACAACAATTTTTGAAAAAGTTTTTTCCATCTCATAGAACAAATTCTTTCAAAAGGCAAATCATCACTTTCACTAAAAAACAAGGAGAAACTTTTTATCAGTGTTGGGATAGATACAAAGAATTGCTTAATCTTTGTCCACATCATGGTTTTGAAATTTGGAGAGTTGTTTCTCAATTTTATGAGGCTTAACACCTAAAGATAGGCAAATGGTTGGATTTATGTGTAATGGAACATTTGAAGATAAAGATCCAAACGAGGCAATTGAGTATCTCGATTCATTAGCTAAAAATGCTCAAAATTGGGACACTATAGGTACAATCGAACCCTCAAACAAGATTCAATCTCCTACATCTGGTGGAGGTATGTACACTCTGAAAGATGAACATGATCTTCAAGCTAGATTTACCTCTTTGGCAAGAAAAGTTGAGGCACTTGAATTGAAAAAGAATGGTCAATTAAAATTTGTTCAAGAAATTGTGTGTCACATCTGTGATACAAGTGATCATTTTACAAAAGATTGTCCCACTTTGCCCTCTTTTAAAGAATGTCTCCATGAACAAGTCAATGTTTTGAACAATTTCAAAAGGCCAAATTTTGAACCATTTTCTCAAAATTACAATCCAGGTTGGCGAAATCATCCAAATTTTAGTTGGAGGAATGATAATGCTGCACAATTTTCACAACCACATTTTCAAAATCAACAAAATTTTCAAAATTATGCACCTTATGTTCCTCCACCTAAAAGAAATTTGGAAGATACATTGAATTCTTTCATTGCAAAGAAAGAGTCTATCAATACTCAAACTGCTCAAACCATGACAGATTTGAAAGATACTCTTGCGAAATTTGCATCTGCACTTAATGTTCATGAGAAAGGTAAATTTCCTTCACAACCTCTGCCTAATCCCAAGGATCATCATTCACAAATTGGAACTTCTGGAACTCAACCGATGGATCAGGTAAAATCTGTTATTACCCTTCGAAGTGGTAAGGTTGTGGAAAAATCCATTCTTGAACCTTGTGAAGATGATGATAAATCAACTTCAAAGGGTAAGGAAGTGGAAGCCATAACTTCCGAAGAGGAGGTTCAACAGCAGTGTCACCACCATTCCCTCATGCATTGAAAAATACAAAAAAATCAAATTTGAATTCTGATATATATGATATTTTTAAACAAGTAAAAGTTAATATTCCTTTATTAGATGCAATAAAACCGGTACCATCATATGCTAAATTTTTGAAAGACTTGTGCACTGTGAAAAGAAAATTGAATGTGAAAAAGAAAGCATTTTTATCCGAACAAGTAAATGCAATCATTCAAAATAATAATACTTTGAAATACAAAGACCCTGGTTGTCCTACTATTTCATGTATTATTGGAGAACGAAAGATTAAAAAAGCCTTGCTTGATCTTGGAGCTAGTGTTAATTTACTTCCATATTCAGTTTATCAAGAACTCAATCTAGGCGAGTTAAAATCTACTTCGGTAACACTTTTATTTGCTGATAGATCTGTTAAAGTGCCAAGAGGTATGGTAGAAGACGTGTTGGTCCAAGTTGATAACTTTGTATATCCTGTCGATTTCATAGTTTTATATACACAACCTATTGAAGCTTGTAATGCAATTCCTGTAATTCTGGGTCGTCCATTTTTAGCAACTTCTAATGCTCTTGTAAATTGCAGGAATGGAATAATGAAGTTGTCATTTGGTAACATGACCTTGGAGCTCAATGTTTTTAATCTTTGTAAGCAACCACATGACAAAGGAGATGAAAGTGAAGATGAAAATCTTATTGAAACTCTTGTGGAATAAAACATTCAAGAAGGGAGTACTCGTGATCAATTAGATATTTGTTCAATTGAAACTGTTAAAGAAAATATTGAAATTGATCTTGATGATTTTATCAGGTATCACTCGTTACCAGGATCAGAGAAAGAATTTGATGCAAAATATGAGAACAGAGACGAACCACCCATATTGGGGTTAAAACCATTGCCAGAAGAATAGAAGTATGCATTTCCTGGAGAAGATGAAACATATCCGGTGGTAATTTCTTCCAAAATAGAAAGTGATCAAGAAGGTAAATTAGTTGATATGCTTAAAAGACATAAAAATGCAATTGGTTGGACACTAAAAGATCTCAAGGGCATTAATCCACTAATTTGCACACACAAAATTCATTTAGAAGAAAATGGTAAAACATTTCAACAACCACAAAGGAGATTAAATCCACACATGAAATATGTTGTGAAAACTGAAGTTCTCAAACTACTTGATGTTGGGATTATCTACCCTATTTCTGATAGTAAGTGGGTAAGCCCAACACAAGTAGTTCCGAAAAATTCTGGCATCACAGTGATAAAAAATGAAAAAGGTGAATTGTTAACAAGTCGAGTCCCATCTAGTTGGCGGATGTGTATTGATTATAGAAAATTAAATGACGCCACTAGAAAAGATCATTTTCCATTACCATTTTTGGATCAAATTTTAGAAAGAGTAGCAGGTCATCCATACTACTGTTTTCTTGATGGATATTCAGGTTATTATCAAATTCCCATTGCACTCGAAGATCAAGATAAAACTACATTAACATGTCCTTTTGGAACATTTGCATTTAGAAGGATGCCATTTGGATTATGCAATGTCCCAGCAACATTTCAAAGATGTATGCTAAGCATTTTTTGCGACATGGTTGAAAATTGTTTGGAAATTTTCATGGATGATTTAACTGTCTTTGGGAATACATTTGATAATTGTCTTGAAAATTTGGAAAAAGTTTTAAAAAGATGCGAGGAAAAAGGTCTTATTTTAAATTGGGAAAAATGTCACTACATGATTACTTCTGGAATTGTTTTGGGACATGTCGTGTCATCTCATGGAATTGAAGTTGATAAAGCAAAAGTTGAGGTCATTGCCAATTTACCCCCTCCAAAAACCATTAAAGAAATTCGCTCATTTTCAGGACATGCTGGATTTTATAGGGGGTTTATAAAGGACTTTAGTTTAATCTCTAAACCCATTTGTAACCTCTTAACAAAAGACAGTGCATTTGAGTGGACTCAAGAATGTCAAAATGCTTTTGATAAAATCATTCGACATTTAACATCAGCTCCTATCATGCAACCTCCTGATTGGGTTTTACCATTTGAAATCATGTGCAACGCGAGTGATTATGCAGTCGGTGCAGTACTGGGTCAAAGAAGAAACGGTAAGCCATATGTGATATATTATGCAAGTAGAACTTTAAACAATGCTCAAATGAATTACTCCACAACTGAAAAAGAACTACTTGCTGTAATATTTGCATTAGATAAATTTCGTTCTTATTTGATTGGATCAACGACTATTGTGTTTACTGATCATTCTGCTATTAGATATTTGTTGACGAAACAGGATGCAAAGCCACGACTGATACGATGGATTTTGTTGCTCCAAGAATTTGACATTGTGATCAAAGATAAAAAAAGAACAGAGAATGTCGTAGCCGATCATTTATCGAGACTAGTAACAGGATCATCTTGTGAAATGACACCAATTAACGATAATTTTCCTGATGAACATCTATTTTCAGTTACTACTACACCTTGGTTTGCTAATATAGTAAATTTTCTTGTGACAGGAAAAATGCCACCGCAATGGAGTTCCCAAGATAAGAGAAAATTTTTTAATGAGGTAAAAAACTTTTATTGGGATGATCCGTATCTGTTCAAGTACTGTCCAGATCAAATTTTTCGACGTTGCATACCCGACAATGAGGTAAGTAGTGTCATTAAATTTTGTCATTCAGAAGCATGCGGAGGACATTTTTCTTCAAAGAAAACAGCTGCAAAAATCCTGCAGTGCAAATTTTATTGGCCTACTTTGTTTAAAGACACCCACGAAATCTGCAAGATCTGTGAAAATTGTCAAAAATTGGGTGAAATTTCAAAAAGAAACATGATGCCTTTAAATCCTATCATTGAAATTGAAATCTTTGACTGTTGGGGAATTGATTTTATGGGACCTTTTCCACCGTCGTTTGGATACTTGTATATTTTAGTTGCAGTTGATTATGTTTCCAAATGGATAGAGGCAATTCCATGTCGAAAAAATGATCATAAAATCGTCATCAAATTTTTGAAAGAAAATATTTTTAGTAGATTCGGAATTCCTCGAGCTATGATAAGTGATGGGGGAACTCACTTTGTTAATAAACCATTTGCTTCATTAATGAAAAAAATATGGTATTACTCACAAAGTAACTACTCCTTATCATCCTCAAACAAATGGACAAGTTGAATTAGCTAATAGGGAGATAAAGCAAATTTTGGAAAAAACTGTTAACTCAAATAGAAAATATTGGTCTCTACGACTTAATGATGCACTTTGGGCATATCGAACAGCTTTTAAAACATCATTGAATATGTCTCCCTATAGGTTGATTTATGGAAAACATTGTCATTTGCCTGTGGAATTGGAACATAAAGCTTATTGGGAGATCAAAACTTTAAATTCAAGCATGGATGATGCTAACAAATTGCGTAAATTGCAACTTAATGAACTTGATGAACTCAGAAATGACGCGTATGAGAATTCAAGGATTTATAAAGCAAAAATCAAAGCATTTCATGATAAAACAATTCTTAGAAAATCTTTTGAGATTGGTAAAAAAGTTTTGCTTTATAATTCTCGACTTCGCATATTCCCAGGAAAATTACGATCAAGATGGACAGGCCCATATGTTGTAAAGCATGTGTATCCTTATGGAGCTGTGGATATTGAAAATCCTAAAAATGGTGATGTTTTTTGTAGTAGCCCGAATTCCAAATTGGGTAATTAACGGATTAATGGTGATTAAGAAGGTTTAATGTGTAATTTTGACCGAGTCATGATCGGACGGACCGAAGATGGTTCGGAAGCACCGAAGAGTTCGGAAGGTCCGAGGTGGGTTCGGTGGATCCGATCATGAGGTGTCACGAGCAGCTGGACACGTGCATGTTCGGACGGTCCGAAGTGTATGATCGGAGGATCCGATCATGAGCTGTCAAGAGCCAATGGACACGTAGCGTTCGGACGTTCCGAAGTGGTGTTCGGAGGATCCGAACATGGCCTATAAATAGTGGTCGGATTTCCTCATTTTGACTCGCCAATTCAGAGAGTTCCGTAGCATTTCAGTCGTTTCTGACAGGTTCTAGTCTTGTTCCGAGATTTGGGCACTAGCGGGGAGCTGCTGGTCTTGTAGCAGAGCTGTGCTCTAGTTGGGAGCTAGCGGCATCAGCGGGCTAGCGACGGACGAAGGTTTGGAATTTTATCAGTATTTATCTCAGGATTATCTAGTTAAGTCTGGTAGATAAGTTTAGTGATGGTTTTCACTTGATGAATAGGCTTGGATTAGACCTGTTGTCTGGTGGTTCCAGTGGATTAGGATTGCTGTGATAGAGGTACGAAAGTACTATCCGAGATATCCTGGTTGAGTATACATTCATATATGTGTTGCATGATTATCTGTTGCATTGTTATATATCATATGATGCATGCTATTATGTCACGAGTTATGATGCATATTGCATTTCATGTTGAGCCGTATCTCCTTCGAGATAGCCTTTGCTGTTGAGCTGTATCTCTTTCGAGATAAGCTATATATCTTGGGGCCGCTCAGCCCTGTCTTGTGGACGCATGGACACCGAGAGTACACAGTGGCCGACGGGTCGGGAGGGCTTCGGTGGTCCGGGACATTTTAGGTCCACGTCTGTTCTTGTAGTGGATGCAGTGACCCAGAGGAGTACCGCGCGGCACTATCCACTTGGCGCCTCTAGACTGAGCATTTTGAGATCCTTTGTTACTCCTGTTTCTTGACTACCCTGGTATCATATCATAGCATGTGCATTTCATATAGGCTTGTATACTCATGCTTTTGTACTGGGCGTTCTTATCGCTCACGTCCTCGGTTTTGTTTATCTTGGACACCCCATTCCCATGGGGCAGGCCTCAGGTTGGATGGCTCAGGAAGAGCAGGAGGAGGACAGTGAGTAGCTGGTTGGTTTAGTTTTCAGTACTATTCTATTCGATATGATTGTACCGAATATATTTTGAGTTGTTCTGTTTTCGATTGGGTTGTATAACTACTGTCGTTGGCCATATTTCCGCTGTTATCTCTGATTATTATTAATTAAGTTAATTGCATGCTTAGTTCTTCATTAGTAGGTGATTCTGGAACGGGTCACTACATTTATGGTATCAGAGCATGCATGCGATTTTGGGATATAGATTCTGTTTTGGGATTTCCGTTGACCAATTTACTAGTTTCCCCATTCTATTGTTGTAGCAATGGCTGACCACTTTGGTGATAAGAGTAGTCAGGGAAGTGTAGGTCGTTGGGGTGACCAGGACGATCGTAGACGTCATTCTTTCCGTTTCTACTCCGATGGGTCATTCGGTGTTAGCTAAGCGTCTAGTGTTGGGTCATCTCAAGAAGAATTGTCCTCAGCTGCGAGGTGGAGCAGGATCTGGTTCTGGATCCCAGACGACTGTTCAGCAGAGGAGACAGGGTCAGGCAGTGGGTAGTTCGAATCTTCGACCTCGTGCCCAAGGTCAGGTTTTTGCGCTGAACCAGGATCAGCCTGGGATGTAATTGTTATACAGTTGTAATGAAGAATATTTGCAGTGTATTACAATGGTGTTTTATTCTCTAAGCTTGATTTCGAGGACGAAATCTTTTTAAGGGGGGGAGAATGTAGTAGCCCGAATTCCAAATTGGGTAATTAACGGATTAATGGTGATTAAGAAGGTTTAATGTGTAATTTTGACCGAGTCATGATCGGACGGACCGAAGATGGTTCGGAAGCACCGAAGAGTTCGGAAGGTCCGAGGTGGGTTCGGTGGATCCGATCATGAGGTGTCACGAGCAGCTGGACACGTGCATGTTCGGACGGTCCGAAGTGTATGATCGGAGGATCCGATCATGAGCTGTCAAGAGCCAATGGACACGTAGCGTTCGGACGTTCCGAAGTGGTGTTCGGAGGATCCGAACATGGCCTATAAATAGTGGTCGGATTTCCTCATTTTGACTCGCCAATTCAGAGAGTTCCGTAGCATTTCAGTCGTTTCTGACAGGTTCTAGTCTTGTTCCGAGATTTGGGCACTAGCGGGGAGCTGCTGGTCTTGTAGCAGAGCTGTGCTCTAGTTGGGAGCTAGCGGCATCAGCGGGCTAGCGACGGACGAAGGTTTGGAATTTTATCAGTATTTATCTCAGGATTATCTAGTTAAGTCTGGTAGATAAGTTTAGTGATGGTTTTCACTTGATGAATAGGCTTGGATTAGACCTGTTGTCTGGTGGTTCCAGTGGATTAGGATTGCTGTGATAGAGGTACGAAAGTACTATCCGAGATATCCTGGTTGAGTATACATTCATATATGTGTTGCATGATTATCTGTTGCATTGTTATATATCATATGATGCATGCTATTATGTCACGAGTTATGATGCATATTGCATTTCATGTTGAGCCGTATCTCCTTCGAGATAGCCTTTGCTGTTGAGCTGTATCTCTTTCGAGATAAGCTATATATCTTGGGGCCGCTCAGCCCTGTCTTGTGGACGCATGGACACCGAGAGTACACAGTGGCCGACGGGTCGGGAGGGCTTCGGTGGTCCGGGACATTTTAGGTCCACGTCTGTTCTTGTAGTGGATGCAGTGACCCAGAGGAGTACCGCGCGGCACTATCCACTTGGCGCCTCTAGACTGAGCATTTTGAGATCCTTTGTTACTCCTGTTTCTTGACTACCCTGGTATCATATCATAGCATGTGCATTTCATATAGGCTTGTATACTCATGCTTTTGTACTGGGCGTTCTTATCGCTCACGTCCTCGGTTTTGTTTATCTTGGACACCCCATTCCCATGGGGCAGGCCTCAGGTTGGATGGCTCAGGAAGAGCAGGAGGAGGACAGTGAGTAGCTGGTTGGTTTAGTTTTCAGTACTATTCTATTCGATATGATTGTACCGAATATATTTTGAGTTGTTCTGTTTTCGATTGGGTTGTATAACTACTGTCGTTGGCCATATTTCCGCTGTTATCTCTGATTATTATTAATTAAGTTAATTGCATGCTTAGTTCTTCATTAGTAGGTGATTCTGGAACGGGTCACTACATTTTTAAAGTGAATGGACAAAGGCTTAAACCATTTTTGGAAAATGAAATCTTTCAAGAAGAGTTTATTTCCCTTTCTGATCCTTAAATTTTTATGTTGCATTTAATTTTGTTTGTTTTTATTTCAGGTTTCCTTAATCTTTTTATTTTCCCGATTAAATGGCGGATAACGGTACTCCGTGACTCTCATAGTCGGTTAAATCAGTTTCCCACAATTGCTGATACAAAAATAAAAAAAAATCATTTCTTTTCTTTTCAAAATGGATGAAATTCTCTCAAAATTTGTAAATATTTTCCTTCTGTTTCTGAAAATGTTCTAAGAAAAATTTATGCAGGAAGGTGTGAAAGATTGAGATTGCTAATGCAAAAAGGAATTCCAGAAGATATTCGTCTTGTAATAGAAGCTAAGGTCCGATTAGGAGGAGAAGTTCCACAATCATTGCTCATTCGGTATTTGCCTGGATTAGGAAAAAGCACTTATGCGAAAAAACGAAGGGTCAAAAGTTTAGGGGTTTGTCATAAGTGTGCGAGATGGACTTGTGACAAACGATGCAGATCTTTGGGATGTGTTTCCAATAACAGAGAAGATAAAATTGATTTCATTAAGAATGGGCTGAGTAAGGAGTCTTTAGATAACATCTTATTGACTCTTGAGACGCATTCTAGTGGACATGTGCATATTGAACTTCTCCGTTTATGGAAACAATTTCAAGATGAGCGTCATAGTCTTGGGAATCTGAATAAAAAAATCATGTTTGCCAATTTATAAGAAAATTGGATGGGAAGCATATCCTCGACTCATAGAAGGCGTTGAAGCCGTTTCTGGACGTAAAACCAGAGGAAAATTGTGAGCCACAATCACACTACTGTTTATATGCATGTGTGTCATTATTGTTTTTACTATTTATTCTGTTTACAGCTGTGACCCGTAGTTTTGTCATGATAACATATTACCCCTATAAAATCTCTCATCTTTCTCTCTATATTCGCAGAAAAAAAAAAAGAAGGTAAAAACATGGCTGGATCCTCTGCACAAACATTGAAAAATATTTGTGTATTTTGTGGGTCAAGTCCTGGAAAAAATGAAGTGTTTGTAGAAGCAGCGAATAATCTTGGAAAGATATTGGCTGAGAGAAAAATTCACTTGGTATATGGGGGAGGTAATATTGGGTTAATGGGATCTGTTTCAACATCTGCTCATCTTGGAGGTAGTCAGGTTTTGGGTATTATTCCTACAGCTTTAGCTGAAGGAAATATTACAGGTGTTACGATTGGGGAAGAATTAAAAGTTTCTTCTATGTATGAAAGAATCACCAAAATGATTGAAAATTCTGATGCTTTTATCGCACTACCAGGTGGTTTTGGTACATTAGAAGAAATTTTACACACTGTTTCTTGGGCACAACTTAATATCCATAATAAACATGTGGGCTTGTTGAATATCAATAATTATTATGACTGTTTGTTGACATTTCTTGATAAAGCTGTGGAACAAAATTTCATTTATGAAAATTCACGACGGATGCTCATCTGTGCTTCGACAGCCGACCAATTAATTGATGATTTGGAAGCTTTTGTTCATAAGCCTGATCCGATGATAGAAAATATCAATTGGTCGCAATCAAGCAGTAAGAAAAAAAAGTTGGATCATTGATTCAAACGTCGTGGATTGGTTTGTGTTTGTTTCAGTTTGTTATCTTCAATAAAATTCCAGGTGATATCTCTTTCATTATGTACTCTTTATTAATAGCTATTTTGACATTAGGGACAATGTCCTATTCTGATTGGGGAGAGAACAAATTAAAAAAAAAAACAAATTTAAAAAAAAAATTTAATATTATTTTAAAATAAAACCATGTTTATTTTTTGTACCTTAGTAATTTTTGCAAAAATGTCATACTTTACATATTTGAAAGATTTAAATTAGAACATGTATTAATCTATTTAAGAATGTTTAAATTTTTATTTGAAAAAAGGTCCTTTTTAATATTCTAATCAATATAAAAATATGATTTATGAAATATTTTTGAATGATTAACCATTGTGATAAAATTAGGTATTAAAGTATAAGGCCCAAGATATACCTTATAAGAGTGCCTAAAATTTTAAACTCACACATATTTTGTGAGTGAGTGGAGAGGACTGAGAAAACAGCTTTCGAGCCTTTATTGATCATGAGAGAGACTATCTATTGTTTAGAGTTCTTATTTTGAAAAAAAAATGATATTTCCTGAAAAAAAAAAAGAGGAAAAAAAAAAGAAAGATATTGAAGATCTATGTAATTTTTAAGTTATATGCTACGACCCATATATCTCTCATAAAAAAAAAAGAGAGAGAAAATTATTGTACAAATTAAATAAATATGTGGTCAAGAAGTGTAACGTCTACTCGTTTTAAAATGCGGAAAATATATATATTTTTTTAAAAGCTCGCCATTACAAAATAACATTTAAAATAATCGTCTTTATTTTACAATAAAAATATCACAGTTTAAAATGACTGACATTAAACGTAAACGTAAAGGAGTAAAAATCGTAATAGAAAAATATAACATTTAAAAATGATCTTTTATTTGTCATTAAAAATAGTGCAGCTTAAAATAACCCAACTCGTCTAAAATCATACGTAAACATAAACGTATAAAATTCTTAAAATCATCAACTTATGAAAATATTCATCTCCTCTCAATCTCATAAATCGTAATGCGGAAAACATGTGGTCCTCGGGTCGTGTCACCTTACCAGGTCTGCCTACTCAGAGTTCGGCACCTCCAGTCTCCTCAACATTTAGCTCACCTGCATCACACACGCCTAGTGAGTCTAAAGACTCAACACGCCTGTACCAGGAATAACAAGTACATATACAGGCATATAACAGTGAAAAATATCATACTCAACATATCTTTCATGAACTTAATATATAAAAAGCTTAATGTAAACGTGTTGTGTAAAATCATAATGTCTCAAAACATGTCATCTCATGTCATCATATACATAAACATGTCGTGTAAAATCATATCGTATTAAAGAATGTCATCTCATGTCATCATATACGTAAACGTGTCATGTAAAATCATATCGTGTCAAAACATATCATCTCATGTCATCTTATATGTATACGTGTTTTTTTTAATTGAATTCAGTTCATTAGTTGTGACTTTCGTATCAGCTCTATCGTATCAGCTCTATCGATGGATCCATCTAAGTATAACCACGGTACCGGACGGCGAGGGACATCAGCGACAGCATTACCCGTCCACTGAGCCCGGGCCTCAGCTCATCATATCATGTCAATGGAAATACGATCATCGGGCTCCCTCTGGGGCCTTCTCCCGTAAACGGGCTCCCTCTGGGGCCTTTTCCCTCACGATATCTCCAATCATATCATCGTATACATATACATCGTCAGTCACAACCAACTCCCATCCTTCAAAAACATCATCATAATCACCACTTAATAAAAACATGCATATACGTAATTTTTCCTTTAAACCAAGCATGCAACGTATATTTTCATAAAATCTTAAAAATCGTGATCATGATACGTGAACATTTAAAATATCATGAATTTGTGCTCAGGGTGCTGCCAGGTCCAAAATCTCACCCCGGGTGCAAAATGACTATTTGCCCTTAGAAACCCAAAAATTATCGTTTAACCCTTAAACGTAAAATTCCACGTTTTTGACATTTTATTAATTCCATTGACCCTAACATGTCCCAAATAATTATTTAAGACTACATGAATTTTCCCATATGTTTATTTGGCCTAAATCGATAACTTTTAAATTAATCTTTAAATCTAACATCTTAATGCGCTTTATTCCTGAATTAAACCAAACCTTAGCATAAAATTCTCAAATTAAAAACTTAGACTTCTAATAATTATTTGAGCTTAAATATAATTTTCCATAATTTTATTAAGCTTAAGTCTAGTTGTTTTCAATTAATTCCTTAATTAACTTTTCGTGCGACGATTAAATCCCTGATAAATCCAAAACTCATTATTTTGATCCGAAACTTACCAAACTCCTAAAAATGTCCCAAAACATATTTATAAGCATTGCTAGATGTAAACTCGAGCTCATTTCATAACTTAACCGATTCGTTTTAAAACTTGGACCGAAGTCCCGGTTTTAACCTGAATCGACTTGAAACTTAACCAAAATTTCTCCAACTTTTTACCACACTTAATGAACATCTAAAAGTTCCTAAAACCCTCAAAACCAGACCTTTAGATGCTAAAATATTAGACCAGCAAGCTGCTGGAATTTCCAGCATGTGCTAACCCGAAAGCCTTAGTCATCATCTTTCCTTAATTCGACTCTCATGCTTAAACCGACTCGAACCGGACCCGAACCAGGACCTAGACCCAACCCTTAGACATAACTTAAGACCATGAAACACCCCTTTCAAACTCAGAACTAATGTCTGAGCCCCAAAGCAATCAAAAGCCATGACTTGCTCTACACGAACCCAAAGTGCATAGCCTCAGCTTTCTTTGTTCAGTTTCTTAGCTGCCGTTCCAGGCCATGAACTACCATAAAGAGACTCATCCTAGGAGCCTTAAACACGCACCAGAAGCCTCTAGACACTCAAGAACCGCAGCCCCTTGCCCAAGAATTCAGAAAAATCGTGAGTAACAATTATAGGATGCAAGAAAGCACATGAAAACCAAACAACTTTTATGCACAAGTTTAGATCTAAAAGTTACATGCATGAGCACAATTATCAGCGTATAAAACATGTATGATGCAGAAAAATTGATACAAAGCGTGCCTTAGATAGTTGATGAACGAAAATGAGACGGAGGAGACGCCGGATAGCCTTGGATGCAAGAACAAGCCAACAACCGTGGCCTTCAGCTGGTGTATTTATTTGAAACCGTGTACTAAAATATAAATGGGGTGTCGGCAGGTGGTGGTGGGTGATAATGGTTGTAAGGTAGCAATTATAATCTTTAATTAATTATTAATCAAATAACTAATGACCCTAAATGGTTTAATTAAAAGATTAAAAGAGTTTTAAGTCCAACGAGCTTAAAAGTTGTCTCATTAAATCCAAACACACTACCGAAAAATATTTCGTGTTGAAATTTTTTTGAAAATATTAGTCGAACCCTCAAAAGTCCCCCGATTTGATAAAATTTACGCACCATTAAAAATTAAAATCTTGCGTTTAAAAATACCCAATAAATCCCAATTTTTGAAAAATAACTTTAAAACATCTTATATTAATTAATAAAACTTAATCGTGTAATAAAAAATAATTTTCTTTAAAATTTCTCCGTCTCCGTTCTTCATTCCAGCGTGAATTGCAAATTTAAAAATCTTTAATACATGAACCTTTAAGATTTCATAAAATAAATCCTATCATGCAATAATAATACAGAAAATGCATAAAAATAATTAAACACAATTTAATAAAATAATCATGCATTTAATTCTTTAAAACAATTTAATAAAATACCTAAGAAATTTAATAACTTGCATGCATGTGGTTCACGTGGACTTTCCGATTTTCGGGACATTACAATACGTCCCGAAATTTGAAGGGGTCACGTAAACAACATGCATGCAAATTATTAAATTTCTTTGTTATTTTATTAAATTCTTTTAAAAGCATAAAATGCATATCTATTTTATTAATTTGTGTTTAATTATTTTTTATGTATTTTATGCATTACTATTGCATGATAGAATTTATTTCACGAAATTTTAAAGATATATGCATTAAAGATTTTTAAGTTTCATTTCGCGCTCGAACGAGGATCGAAGACGGGAGAATTTTCAGGAAAATTATTTTAATTACATGATTTGTTTTTAAATATTAATTTAAGATGTTTTAAAAGTAATTTTCAAGAATGGTATTTATTGGGTATTTTTACACGCACGAATGTAATTTTTAACGGTACATAAATTTTATCGAATCGGGAGACTTTTTGAAGGTTCGGCTAGTATTTTCAAAATCTTTCCAAAACGAAATATTTTTCAGGAGTGTGTTTGAATTTAATGAGCCTAATTTTAAGTTTATCGTGCTTAAAAAACCTTTTAATTTTTAATTTAAGCTCATTAGTGCATTTTAATTAACCTAAACTACCA
Organism: Primulina eburnea; assembly: GCF_022965805.1. Classification (NCBI taxonomy): domain Eukaryota; kingdom Viridiplantae; phylum Streptophyta; class Magnoliopsida; order Lamiales; family Gesneriaceae; genus Primulina; species Primulina eburnea. The sequence goes on along the minus strand of NC_133106.1, from coordinate 14,587,679 downwards.
TTAAGTTAAACCTAAACCTACCCTACACCTATTACTCTCCCACCATCCGACAGCCCTTACTCCTTCATTATATAGATGGGTTCAGCTGCATTTCTTTGTTTGAAATACAGCTGGTTGTCTTGATTCCAATCCTTAGAGTATATTTCTCCAACCGACACCTCTTTATTCCAACTATCCCCACTCTCATTATTTTAATTCAGCAGCTAGCCTCCCTTCAGCAACCATCGGCCATAGCATTTTCAATTCAAGAAAATCTCGGCCATAGCAATTCCTTCAAACAAATTGTCTCCGGCGCTCGTTTTTCGATCTCCTCGCTTCTATAACATCTAAGGCACGCCATGTACTTTTATTTCTGCTTCATACATGCTATATATTTGCTGTTATGTGTGTTATGTTTATGATTTTTTTGGTATTGGCATGGCAAAGCTTTTATGCTCTTGGTTTGGCACGAAAACAGTATGTTGTTGCATACATCTCACGTTTTTGTTACTATGGTGCAAGGGGCTGTCGAATTAGGGTCATAAGGGGCTGAACATGTTGAGGATCGAGATGACTATAAGCTGGAGTCGAGACGTTGAGAGCTGGGTGTAGGCCGAGGGTTGCTTTACCCATGGTTCGGTTTTGGAGAGGCAGCGTGTGTAGGGCGAAGCCAGCGGTGCAAGGACCGATTCAAGCCACGTACCAGGCCCTGCTGTGTCTGAACCGTGGCTTAGAGGGGGGCCGTAAGCTGCTGGACACGCCTTTAGAACAGCTGGAGTCGCGATCTTCTTGGTGGTGAGGGAGCCGAGAGTTGAGGTTTGAGGCGTTGTGTTGGTTGTGTTAGAGTAGATGCCCTGCAAGCCAACGGTTGGCTAGGGAATTTATTGACTCAAGTGAAATAAACAATCTTTATTTGAATATAATTTAACTTTTAATGGTTTCGTAATACTTTATCTGTATACCAATGCAAGCAGCATAGATAAAGTCCTTGATTATGCTTTAATACAAATGAATCGTAATTCGATATTGAAACTCATTTGTAAACACTGCATATTCTAAATTCGTTCCTAGTCGATTCAGCCGCCTAAAACATGGATAAAGGTCGCTTGAGCTTGAGACTAGCATCTGTGATGTTGTGTACTACGTTTCTTGGTAAGGGCATAGAGATGTCCAAACATACAGATGGGTAGTCATATGATGATTATACCGAACAACCCTCCCTCGGACTTTCCAAGTGGTTATCATTCATCGAGAGGATAAGTCCGTGGTTATGATTGTACACCATTAGTCCTTACGACCCGGGACAACACTGAGGCTCTATATGCTAGGGCTGTGCTTTGAATCGTTTACCGGCTCCAGGAGAGTCATCAGGTGGCGAGGTTGGGTATAGTTGCGACACATATAGGAGCCAGTGCATTGTAGTCGGGGATTCACCGCTCACCTACGGGTGTGGATATCCTATGTGATCTAATGAAATAATAGTGCATGGAATCTCTGGCCAGAGTATGAGATGTACATTAGAGAAGAAGTTCTCAAATAGTACACGCGATGCCACTATTATAGTTATCACATAGTTATCGAATTAATATGCAACCCTCGATGAACCAATGGTTGCAGATTCGATCGCGATATATGAGATGAAGGGACCGTACTGTACGTTAATCATAATCGACTGGATCTTGCAGGCACTATCAGTGATACCTAGGGGATCATGGGGCGATGCTACTAGACGCTCTTACCATGATCCGATGGGTGCAATCAGAAATGAGTTCTGACATTCTTGATCAAGGTGTTGATGAAAAGAATGGGGCTAACTAGGGTAAGCCCGAATAAAGGATTATGTCCTGAATCACAAAGAGTTGTGAACCCACGGCTAGCTGTATCCCTGAACCATTGAGGGTCACACAAGCACTGGATCGTTTGTTCCCGTTGAGAGAATAAATTCAAGGAGTTGAATTTATATTATGATATAGTAAATTCAAGGAGTTGAATTTATGATAAATAAATTTTGAGAAAAATAAATTCAAGGAGTTGAATTTATGAGATAGTAAATTCAAGGAGTTGAATTTATGAATTTATAAAATTTGGAGAGAATAAATTCAAAGAGTTGAATTTATAAAATTTGATAATTTAATTTATTAAACTCAAATGTTGGGTTTATTAAATATTAAATTTTGGAGGTAATAAAATTCAAGGAGTTGAATTTACAATTTGTAATAGCCGAGCCCGGTGTACGGTACGATTTAAGTTTCGTTTGTTATTTGGGTTATGTTATTAGATGTTTAGAGTTGTGTTTTGGGCTATAGTATTATTGGTTTTTATTTTATTGAGGTGTTAGTTGGTGTTGATTGTTCGTTTCAGCGTTTCGGATCGATTTTAGTTGATTTAGTACTGTTCATTGCCGTGGCTTGAGTGCACCCGCGCTCTTAGAGGAGTGCCCCCGCGGTGTACTGTTCATCATTTTGGAATTTGAAGGCCGTGGCATCACCGCACCCGCGGCAGTGCAAGGACCGCACCCGCGGTGAGACCGCACCCGCTGTGAGACCGCACCCGCGGTATTAGCAGCACCGCACCTGCGGTGTTCGTGCATGGGATTTATTTTGGTTGGCCGAAGGCATAGCGCACCCGCGGTGCGTGTGTGACCGCACCCGCGGTGTAAGTATGGGCGAGTTATCTAGCTACTTTTTGGAGTTGTTGGCCATATCTTATCCTATCCTATCTACCTTTTTCGAGATTTCCTCTCATCTACCAAGGGTTTTCCTCCATTTCTTTTGCTTCCTACCTTTGATTCTTGGAGTTATTTGGATTTCCGACTTGAGATCGACGTTCTCCGTGGTATAAGGAAGCTTAGGTAAGTTTTTGGTGCGATTCTACCATTGTTTTTGGAGATGAGTTGTTATAGGGTGTTGTTATTGTTGGTTTAATGGGATATTTGACTTGTATTTTTGGATATAGAGTTGATTTTGGTGTTGTTTATGGATTATTGTTGTAGGTGGTGTACCAAGAGTATAGTTTGAAGGTGTTCTATTGGTTGTAAGTGGAATTTCATCCTTTTGCTCACATGATGTTATATGTATTGAGTTTTAAAGATTTTAAAGTGATATTCCCTTCAATTGATTCATTGTTACGTATTGATTTCATTGATTATCTATTGGAGGCATTGTATGTCTCACTATTGTTAAAAAGGGAATACAAAAGATAGAGATTGCGAAACGACGGCTTTAAATGCTATTCAGAGTTCAAATGTTTTATTGGATTGATTTATCATAGTCAGAGCATTGCATGCAATTAGATGATCATCGACCATAGGCTTTTATCCCTCACAGTTATCGATTTATATCGATGGGATATTTGCAACCACAGTCAGAGATACTATTGATATCAATCCAACCAGAGAAAAGAGAAATACCATCGTATTGCTAACTATTGCTATTGCTATTGCTACAGTTATTGCTATATTATTCATGTTTCAGAGTTGATGGTATTTATGATTTCAAAGTCATGTTTTACAGAGTATATTGTATCATTGCTATGTTAGAGTTCCACTTGCTGAGATTTATTCTCATTTCAGTTATTTTCATGTGATGCAGATAAGAGTGACCGACTAGGACAGTGATCGTGGATGGGAGTCATATGCATACACCGTTGGAAGGAAGATTGTTTTGCATCATTTTGGGACATGATCATAAGAATGATTGTTTTGTATTTTGTATGTCATTTGAATGATCATGTGATTATTTTGTAAACATTTTTATGAAATGTATTTTGAAACTCCTTCCATATTTTAAAAGAAAATTTTATTTCCGCTGTATTTTTAATGTTACGGGTCAGGGTGTCACATTTAGTGGTATCAGAGCGGTGTTCTTCGGACCAATGCATATGACTTCGTCTACTCTCATCTGTCCGGGTATGTTTTCTTGCATCTATCCATTGTTATATATTGATTGGTGTCTTGTGAGCAATTGTAGAGTATGCCTCCTAAGCGTAAGGCGACCGAGGGTGAGGATAGTTCTTCCTCGAGAGTTGTCGACGAGTTCGGCAAGTTGCTTAAGGAGAAGGCTAAGGTGCATAGCGAGCAGATTCAGCAGCTCATTCGTATGCAAGGTACTGGACAGGGTAGAGGCCAAGGTAGAGTTCCAGTAGCACAGGCTGTTGGCACTGATGCCGTCTTTTCTGCTTTCAAGAGAATGGATCCACCGGAATTCGCAGGTAGCACCGATCCTCTAGTTGCTGTCGAGTGGGTCAAGGATTTAGAGGCGATCTTCGATCATCTCCAGTACGAGGACAAAGACAGGATCAGCTGTGCCGTATTCATGTTGGTTAAGGCTGCTCGCATTTGGTGGAATGCGACCAAAGTTGGAGTTGATGTTGCGACATTGAAGTGGCCAGAGTTCACTGACCTGTTCTATGACAATTATTTCCCCGATGCACTTCGAGCGAGGAAGGTTACGAAGTTCTTGGAGCTTCGTCAGGGGAGCTTAGATGTTGGTGAGTACATTCTGAAGTTTGAGGAGGGTTACTTGTTTGCTCCGTACATTGCTTCCAATGACAAAGATAAAGGCGCTCATTTCATTCGAGGCCTTAGAGTTGAGATTCGTCGTGATATCAACATGTCCAAGGCCGTGACTTTCAAGGAGATTGTGTCCAAAGCTTTGTTGGCCGAGCAGGATGAGAAGGACATCACCAGAGAGAGGCAGGAGAGGCACCAAGCTGTTGTTCAGAGAGGCCAGGATTCTAATCAGAGGGGCAGGGATCGTTTCAAGGGCAAGGGCAAGATGGAGTCGAGTCCTAGAACACCACCAGTTCCAGTTGATCCCGAGAAGCCACTTTGTCCTAAGTGTGGCAAGCATCATCGAGGAGAGTGCAGACTTGGCACTCATACTTGTTATCGTTGTGGCATGGCAGGCCACGTTGCCAGAAATTGTCCACGAGGAGCTAGCCAAGGGAAGGTGCAGGGTCGTATCTTTTCGATGACCAAGGAAGGTATTAATCATGATTCTTCATTGATCTCTAGTACTATTTTGATTTCAGGCAGAGTAGCTACGACTTTGATAGATACTGGTGCTACTCATTCTATTATGTCTGATTTGTTTTTTAGATCGTTGGGTATAGTTCCTTCTGTTCTTCCCCTCCAGCTTAGTGTTGTTTTGCCTTCGGGGGACGTGTTGTGCCCGACGTCGATTGTGTTTGCGTGCCCTGTTCATATTGAGGAGCGAGTTGTCTTCGCTGATTTGATTGTTATTCCTATGGTTGCTTTCGATGTTATTCTTGGCATGGATTGGCTTTCGACTTACCGTGCAGTTATCGATTGTGTTGCTAAGAAGGTGACTTTTGCAGATGATGGCCAGGGAGGAGTTCTCGCCAGCTCAGGTACTTCGCTGGTCCTTCCTTTTATTTCTTGTCTTGAGGCTGAGAGATTGCTGGGTAGAGGTTGCGATGGGTTTCTTGCTTCTATTGTGGATATGGATAGACTGATTAAGTTGAATATAGATGATATTGATGTTGTGAGGGAGTTTGCTGATGTGTTTGAGGATGATGTTCCGGGTTTGCCGCCGGACAGAGATGTTGAGTTCGTTATCGATTTAGCTCCAGGTACGGTTCCTATCTCTAAGGCTCCGTACAGGATGGCCCCAATGAGATGAAGGAGTTGAAGACTCAGTTGCAGGATCTTTTAGACAAGGGTTTTATTCGTCCGAGTTCTTCGCCTTGGGGAGCTCCGGTTCTGTTTGTCAAGAAGAAGGATGGATCTTTGCGGCTGTGTATCGACTACAGGGAGCTTAACAAAGTGACTGTCAAGAACAAGTATCCGTTGCCACGGATAGATGATTTGTTTGATCAGCTCCATGGTGCCACTGTGTTCTCGAAGATTGATCTTCGGTCTGGCTACTATCAGTTGAAGGTTAGGGAGTCTGATGTCCCTAAGAAGGCTTTCAGGACCAGGTATGGTCACTTTGAGTTTCTGGTTATGTCTTTTGGTCTAACCAATGCCCCTTCAGTCTTCATGGACCTGATGAACCGTGTGTTCAAGCCTTATCTGGATAGCTTCGTTATTGTCTTTATCGACGATATTCTGATCTATTCCAAGACCAGAGAGCCTCATGCAGAGCATCTTAGAGTGGTTCTTCAATTGCTGAGAGAGAAGAGGCTGTTCGCCAAGTTGAAGAAGTGTGAGTTTTGGCTAGGCCATGTTGTTTCGAGGGATGGCATTGCTGTTGATCCGTTGAAGATAGAGGCGATTCAGAATTGGCCTATTCCTACCACTGTCTCTGAGGTACGCAGTTTCCTTGGTTTGGCAGGTTACTATCGTCGTTTCATTTCAGATTTCTCCAAGATTGCCCTGCCATTGTCCAATCTGACGAGGAAGACTGTGAAGTTCGAGTGGTCCATCGATTGCCAGAGTGCATTTCAGGAGTTGAAGGATAGATTGACGACAGCTCCTGTTCTTTCATTGCCCAGTGGTTCTGAGGATTTTGTTGTCTATACCGATGCGTCGAAGAGAGGCCTTGGTGCAGTGCTGATGCAGCGAGGTAAGGTCATTGCCTATGCTTCTCGCCAGTTGAAAGACTATGAGAGGAATTATCCGACGCACGATTTGGAGCTAGCAGCTGTGGTTTTCGCCCTGAAGATTTGGAGACATTACTTGTATGGCGAAAAGTGTGAGATCTTCACAGACCACAAGAGTTTGAAGTATCTGTTTTCTCAGAAAGAGCTCAATATGCGGCAGAGGAGGTGGTTAGAGCTCGTCAAGGATTATGATGTGTCGATCAGTTATCACCCAGGGAAGGCGAACGTTGTGGCTGATGCTTTGAGCCGTAAGTCGAGTGCTTCATTGAGTTCTTTGATTCAGAGACCATTGTTGATGGATTTGCAGAGAGAGGAGATTGATCTGGTGATTCCAGGTACCATTGCTCGTCTTTCAGCGTTGGTTATTCGATCTACTTTGACGGACAGGATCCGTAGAGAGCAGGCGACTGATGTGCAGTTGCTAGAGTTGAGAGCTAGAGCTGAAGAGAGGGGTAATTCAGAGTTTGGTTTGAATGGTGATGGTTTGGTGACTTTCAGAGGCCGTATTTGTGTTCCTGTTGGCGATGATATTCGGCGAGATGTCTTGACAGAGGCTCATACCGCACCTTATTCGATTCATCCAGGCAGTACGAAGATGTATCAGGATCTTCGTCGACTCTACTGGTGGCCAGGTATGAAGAAAGATATTGCTTTGTTCATTTCTCAGTGCCTTACTTGTCAGCAGGTGAAGATTGAGCACCAGAGACCTGCTGGGACATTGCTATCTTTGCCGATCCCTCAGTGGAAGTGGGAGCATATTACGATGGATTTCGTGACTGGTCTTCCCAGAGTGCAGAAAGGTTATAATTCCATTTGGGTCATTGTTGATAGGTTGACCAAGTCGGCGCACTTTCTCCCAGTCAAGACGACGTACTCCATGAAGCAGTATGCCGAGGATTACATTGCAGAGATTGTTAGACTTCATGGTGTGCCTGTGTCGATTGTGTCTGATCGTGACCCCAGGTTTACCTCCGAGTTTTGGAAGAGTTTGCACAGAGCTATGGGTTCGCGGTTAGCGTTCAGTACAGCTTATCACCCTCAGAGCGACGGTCAGTCAGAGAGGGTCATTCAGATTCTTGAGGATATGCTCAGAGCTTGTACTATTGATTATTCTGGTATCTGGGATTCTAAATTGCCTCTTGTGGAGTTCACGTACAACAATAGCTACCAGGCGTCGATTGGCATGGCACCGTATGAGGCACTTTATGGCAGGAAGTGCAGATCGCCTTTGTTTTGGGATGAATTTGGAGAGAGGAAGATGTTGGGACCAGAGTTGGTCCAGCAGACGGCTGATGTTGTTGCTGTGATACGAGAGAGGATGAAGACTGCTCAGTCCAGACAGAAGAACCATGCAGATGTTCGTCGTAGGCCTTTGCAGTTCGAGGTTGGCGATCACGTGTTCTTGAAGATTGCACCTCTCAAGGGTGTGATGAGATTTGGCAAGAAGGGCAAGTTAAGTCCGAGATTTATTGGTCCTTTTGAGATCTTGGACAAAGTTGGTGACAGAGCCTACAGATTAGCCCTACCGCCCGATCTTGACAGAGTCCACAATGTTTTTCATGTATCGATGCTCAAGAAGTATATTGCAGATCCTTCCCATGTTCTTCGCCACGAGCCATTGGACTTGACGCCGAGTTTGACGTACCAAGAGATTCCGATTCAGATTTTGGATCGCACAGTTAGAGTTCTGAGGAACAAAGAGATCGGCATCGTTAAAGTCCTTTGGAGGAACCATTTGATCGAAGAGGCTACGTGGGAACCAAAGGATGAGATGAGAGAGAAGTATCCTGAGTTGTTCGTGCAGTGACGTCAATTTCGCGGACGAAATTCCTCTAAGGAGGGGAGATTGTAATAGCCGAGCCCGGTGTACGGTACGATTTAAGTTTCGTTTGTTATTTGGGTTATGTGATTAGATGTTTAGAGTTGTGTTTTGGGCTATAGTATTATTGGTTATTATTTTATTGAGGTGTTAGTTGGTGTTGATTGTTCGTTTCAGCGTTTCGGATTGATTTTAGTTGATTTAGTACTGTTCATTGCCGTGGCTTGAGTGCACCCGCGCTCTTAGAGGAGTGCCCCCGCGGTGTACTGTTCATCATTTTGGAATTTGAAGGCCGTGGCATCACCGCACCCGCGGCAGTGCAAGGACCGCACCCGCGGTATTAGCAGCACCGCACCCGCGGTGTTCGTGCATGGGATTTATTTTGGTTGGCCGAAGGCATAGCGCACCCGCGGTGCTTGTGTGACCGCACCCGCGGTGTAAGTATGGGCGAGTTATCTAGCTACTTTTTGGAGTTGTTGGCCATATCTTACCCTATCCTATCTACCTTTTTCGAGATTTCCTCTCATCTACCAAGGGTTTTCCTCCATTTCTTTTGCTTCCTACCTTTGATTCTTGGAGTTATTTGGATTTCCGACTTGAGATCGACGTTCTCCGTGGTATAAGGAAGCTTAGGTAAGTTTTTGGTGCGATTCTAGCATGGTTTTTGGAGATGAGTTGTTATAGGGTGTTGTTATTGTTGGTTTAATGGGATATTTGACTTGTATTTTTGGATATAGAGTTGATTTTGGTGTTGTTTATGGATTATTGTTGTAGGTGGTGTACCAAGAGTATAGTTTGAAGGTGTTCTATTGGTTGTAAGTGGAATTTCATCCTTTTGCTCACATGATGTTATATGTATTGAGTTTTAAAGATTTTAAAGTGATATTCCCTTCAATTGATTCATTGTTACGTATTAATTTCATTGATTATCTATTGGAGGCATTGTATGTCTCACTATTGTTAAAAAGGGACTACAAAAGATAGAGATTGCGAAACGACGGCTTTAAATGCTATTCAGAGTTCAAATGTTTTATTGGATTGATTTATCATAGTCAGAGCATTGCATGCAATTAGATGATCATCGACCATAGGCTTTTATCCCTCACAGTTATCGATTTATATCGATGGGATATTTGCAACCACAGTCAGAGATACTATTGATATCAATCCAACCAGAGAAAAGAGAAATACCATCGTATTGCTAACTATTGCTATTGCTATTGCTACAGTTATTGCTATATTATTCATGTTTCAGAGTTGATGGTATTTATGATTTCAAAGTCATGTTTTACAGAGTATATTGTATCATTGCTATGTTAGAGTTCCACTTGCTGAGATTTATTCTCATTTCAGTTATTTTCATGTGATGCAGATAAGAGTGACCGACCAGGACAGTGATCGTGGATGGGAGTCATATGCATACACCGTTGGAAGGAAGATTGTTTTGCATAATTTTGGGACATGATCATAAGAATGATTGTTTTGTATTTTGTATGTCATTTGAATGATCATGTGATTATTTTGTAAACATTTTTATGAAATGTATTTTGAAACTCCTTCCATATTTTAAAAAGGAAAATTTTATTTCCGCTGCGTATTTTTAATGTTATGGGTCAGGGTGTCACACAATTTATATAATAAATTCAAATGTTGAATTTATAATTAATTTAATTTATTAAACTCAAAAGTTGAGTTTATTAATTATTAAATTAAATATAATGAGAATATGTTTAATGGGCTTGTAGGAGTACAAGTCCAACATATTAAATAATTAAAGTTATTAATGGACTTTGATTAATTAATTAAACTAGTTGGACTAGCCCAATTAATTAATCAAGCTCATTATGGTTAATTATTGAATTTAGGTCAAGATTATTGTTTTTAAGAGAAAAATAGAGATTGACCTAGCCTCCAAGTCTTCCACCTTTTTGGTGATTCACGTGAGTTTCAAGAAAACTCCTCCCAAAATTTTGGCCAACTTTTCAATAAAAGAGAGTTGAGCCGTCTCTCGATTTTAATCTCCAACGATGAAACTTCTTCCAAATATTCTAGTGCTATTTGGAAGAGGAACAAATCTTCTAGTCGTGGACCTAATTAGAAGAATCGAAGAAAGTTCGTAGGGATTCATCAAGAGCTAATCCGTTCATACCGGATTAGTTGGAGCCAAGTGATTTAATTCACAAAGGTATACTTTTAAATATCCTATGCATGTTTAAATTTGTTAAATCATACGAACGTCCAAAGCAAAATTATTTTGTTTTTCAAAATAAAATAAAAATTTTAAAACTTCCGCTGCGTTTGGGCGTATAGAAAACCAGATCCAACAGTGGTATCAGAGCCAGGTTTTCTGAATCGTATGGTTTTAAATCATATTGAATAATTTATTCTAACCACACAAGAAAATTTTTCAGAAAAAATTGATGCACCATAAAATTTTATTTTTTCCAGATTTTCGAAAAAAAAAAAAAATTTAAATCTGCCCGGAATTGTTCCAGGCAGTCCGTGCGCGCAGGGTCGCGCACGGCAGCGCGCGCAGGCGTCCGACGCCTGCGCGCACGGCGGCGCGCCTGTGCGCGTTCTGCGCGCACAGGGCAGTCGCCGCTACCCAAAACGTTCGGGCAGCGGGGCGGGCAGCGCGGGCGGCTGCCCGAGAGTGTCTCGAGAACCGCGCTGAATAATGGGCTTGAATTGTTTGGGCCTAGGGTGCGATTTTTTGATTTTTCAAATTTTGGGCAAAATTGATATTTTTGAAAATTGGTTCAATTTTTATTTTGGAAAATTAATTTTTGAAAAATTAATAATTTTCTTGTGAAATAAATAATTGGAATATGATTTTAATTATTTATGGTAAAAATAAGTTTTTACAAGAAATCAATTATTATTGATTTAATTGGAGTTTATTTAATTTATTAAATTCTTTAATAATTGTGGTGGTTAGTAATATAATTATTAGATATATGATTTATCAATTAATTACATTGTTTAATTAAATTGATGTTAATATTTGATATTAAATGCATGAAGGATGATCGAGAGCCTTGACCAATGTGTTAGGTGTATGTCAGGATATTTTACTCTTTTATTCGTTTTTTTTTAATATTTGATATTATTAAAGTGGGCCTGGTTTATGGCCCGTTCCCACCCCATGAGATGTATCCCTTATGTGCCATGGCTATTTAAATGTAATATTAGAAATAGTGGGAGATCAAGACTGGAAGATGGTGGGTCCGATGATCAAGACGAAGACATGTAAAATATTGGAAGCTCTTGTAATAGTTGCATTTGCATCCCTGCATTCACCTAGGTTGGACCTGGATCCATGTATGGCTCACATGGATCTAATAGTGTTGGCGATCGATCATCCTTATTTATTGTTGAATGTCATATTATGATATATATGCGATATATAGTAGTATGCATGTATGTATATTATTAGATAATATAGTTGCATGAATCCGGCAAACATACAAACTCGTGGCACGTGATTTTTAAATTAAATTGATGAGACAATTTTAAAATTAAAATCCCTCATTTTAAATATGATTCAAAATTTATATCAAACCGAATAAGTAAAAATTAAAAGAGTTTAATTTTTCCTTGCCTTCCATCAACCGTAGTTGCATGTTGATCGCTACCCGCGGACAGTGTCTGGCTCATATTATTGGGGAAGCCTGTACGCCGGAAAGCTGTGACTTCCACCGGACATGTGATGTGAATTGAGTGGAACTCCCATGACTTCGGCTCATATTATTGGTGTAATAGCCGAGCCCGGTGTACGGTACGATTTAAGTTTCGTATGTTATTTGGGTTATGTGATTAGATGTTTAGAGTTGTGTTTTGGACTATAGTATTATTGGTTATTATTTTATTGAGGTGTTAGTTGGTGTTGATTGTTCGTTTCAGCGTTTCGGATCGATTTTAGTTGATTTAGTACTGTTCATTGCCGTGGCTTGAGTGCACCCGCGCTCTTAGAGGAGTGCCCCCGCGGTGTACTATTCATCATTTTGGAATTTGAAGGCCGTGGCATCACCGCACCCGCGGCAATGCAAGGACCGCACCCGCGGTGTGCACCGCACCCGCGGTAATTGTAGCACCGCACCCGCGGTCATCGTGCATGGGAATTATTTTGGTTGGCCGAAGGCATAGCGCACCCGCGGTGCTTGTGTGACCGCACCTGCGGTGTAAGTATGGGCGAGTTATCTAGCTACTTTTTGGAGTTGTTGGCCATATCTTATCCTATCCTATCTACCTTTTTCGAGATTTACTCTCATCTACCAAGGGTTTTCCTCCATTTCTTTTGCTTCCTACCTTTGATTCTTGGAGTTATTTGGATTTCCGACTTGAGATCGACGTTCTCCGTGGTATAAGGAAGCTTAGGTAAGTTTTTGGTGCGATTCTATCATGGTTTTTGGAGATGAGTTGTTATAGGTTGATGTATTGGTTGGTTCTATGGATTATTTAACTTGTATTTTTGGATATAGAGTTGATTTTGGTGTTGTTTATGGATTATTGTTGTAGGTGGTGTACCAAGAGCTAAGTTTGAGGTGTTCTATTGGTTTGTAAGTGGAATTTCATCCCTTGTGCTCACATGATATTATATGTATTGTGTTTTAAAGGTTTCAAAGTGTTATTCCCTTCCATTGATCCATTGTTATGTATTGATTTCATTGATTATCTATTGGAGGCATTGTATGTCTCACTATTGTTAAAAAGGGAATACAAAAGATAGAGATTTCGAAACGACGGCTTTAAATGCTATTCAGAGTTCAAATGTTTTATTGGATTGATTTATCATAGTCAGAGCATTGCATGCAATTAGATGATCATCGACGTTAGGGTTTTATCCCTCACAGTTATCGATTTATATCAATGTGATATTTGCAACCACAGACAGAGATACTATTGATATCAATCCAACCAGAGAAAAGAGAATACCATCTTATTGCTATCTTATTGATATGCTATTGCTACAGTTATTGCTACAGTATTCATGTTTCAGAGTTGATGGTATTTATGATTTCAAAGTCATGATTTACAGAGTATATTGTATCATTGCTATGTTAGAGTTCCACTTGCTGAGATTTATTCTCATTTCAGTTATTTTCATGTGATGCAGATAAGAGTGACCGACCAGGACAGTGATCGTGGATGGGGGTCATATGCATACACCGTTGGAAGGAAGATTATTTTGTATCATTTTGGGACATGATCATAAGAATGATTATTTTGTATTTTGTATATCATTTGAATGATCATGTATTTATTTTGTAAACATTTTTATGAAATGTATTTTGAAACTCCTTCCATATTTTAAAAAGGAAAATTTTATTTCCGCTGCGTATTTTTAATGTTACGGGTCAGGGTGTCACATTTAGTGGTATCAGAGCGGTGTTCTTCGGACCAATGCATATGACTTCGTCTACTTTCAACTGTCCGGGTATGTTTTCTTGCATCTATCCATTGTTATATATTGATTGGTGTCTTGTGAGCAATTGTAGAGTATGCCTCCTAAGCGTAAGGCGGCAGAGGGTGAGGATAGTTTTTCCTCGAGAGTTGTCGACGAGTTCGACAAGTTGCTTAAGGAGCAGGCTAAAGTGCATAGCGATCAGATTCAGCAGTTGCTCTGATTGCAAGGAGCAGGACAGGGTCGAGGCCAAGTGAGAGGTCAGGTTGCACAGGCTGTTGGCACTGATGCCGTCTTTTCTGCTTTCAAGAGAATGGATCCACCGGAATTCGCAGGTAGCACCGATCCTCTAGTTGCTGTCGAGTGGGTCAAGGCTTTAGAGGCGATCTTCGATCATCTCCAGTACGAGGACAAAGACAGGATCAGCTGTGCCGTATTCATGTTGGTTAAGGCTGCTCGCATTTGGTGGAATGCGACCAAAGTTGGAGTTGATGTTGCGACATTGAAGTGGCCAGAGTTCACTGACCTGTTCTATGACAATTATTTCCCCGATGCACTTCGAGCGAGGAAGGTTACGAAGTTCTTGGAGCTTCGTCAGGGGAGCTTAGATGTTGGTGAGTACATTCTGAAGTTTGAGGAGGGTTACTTGTTTGCTCCGTACATTGCTTCCAATGACAAAGATAAAGGCGCTCATTTCATTCGAGGCCTTAGAGTTGAGATTCGTCGTGATATCAACATGTCCAAGGCCGTGACTTTCAAGGAGATTGTGTCCAAAGCTTTGTTGGCCGAGCAGGATGAGAATGACATCACCAGAGAGAGGCAGGAGAGGCACCAAGCTGTTGTTCAGAGAGGCCAGGGTTCTGATCAGAGAGGCAGGGATCGTTTCAAGGGCAAGGGCAAGATGGAGTCGAGTCCTAGACCACCACCAGTTCTAGTTGATCCCGAGAAGCCACTTTGTCCTAAGTGTGGCAAGCATCATCGAGGAGAGTGCAGACTTGGCACTCATACTCGTTATCGTTGTGGCACGGCAGGCCACGTTGCCAGAAATTGTCCACGAGGAGCTAGCCAAGGGAAGGTGCAGGGTCGTATCTTTTCGATGACCAAGGAAGATGATGGCCAGGGAGGAGTTCTCGCCAGCTCAGGTACTTCGCTGGTCCTTCCTTTTATTTCTTGTCTTGAGGCTGAGAGATTGCTGGGTAGAGGTTGCGATGGGTTTCTTGCTTCTATTGTGGATGTGGATAGACTGATTAAGTTTAATATTGATGATATTGATGTTGTGAGGGAGTTTACTGATGTGTTTGACGATGATGTTCCGGGTTTGCCGCCGGATAGTGATGTTGAGTTCGTTATCGATTTAGCTCCAGGTACGGTTCCTATCTCTAAGGCTCCGTACAGGATGGCCCCTACTGAGATGAAGGAGTTGAAGACTCAGTTGCAGGATCTTCTAGACAAGGGTTTTATTCGTCCGAGTTCTTCGCCTTGGGGAGCTCCGGTTCTTTTTGTTAAGAAGAAGGATGGTTCTTTGCGTCTGTGTATCGACTACAGGGAGCTTAATAAAGTGACTGTCAAGAACAAGTATCCGTTGCCACGGATAGATGATTTGTTTGATCAGCTCCATGGTGCCACTGTGTTCTCGAAGATTGATCTTCGGTCTGGCTACTATCAGTTGAAGGTTAGGGAGTCTGATGTCCCTAAGACGGCTTTCAGGACCAGGTATGGTCATTTTGAGTTTCTCGTAATGTCTTTTGGTCTGACGAATGCCCCTTCAGTCTTCATGGACCTGATGAACCATGTGTTCAAGCCCTATCTGGATAGCTTCGTCATTGTCTTCATTGATGATATCTTGATCTATTCCAAGACCAGAGAGCTTCATGCAGAGCATTTCAGAGTGGTTCTTCAGTTGTTGCGAGAGAAGAGGTTGTTTGCCAAGTTGAAGAAGTGTGAGTTTTGGCTGGATCAGATTTCTTTTCTAGGCCATGTTGTTTCGAGGGATGGCATTGCTGTTGATCCATTGAAGATAGAGGCGATTCAGAATTGGCCTATTCCTACTACTGTCTCTGAGGTACGCAGTTTCCTTGGTTTGGCGGGTTACTATCGTCGTTTCATTTCAGATTTCTCCAAGATTGCCCTGCCATTGTCCAATCTGACGAGGAAGACTGTGAAGTTCGAGTGGTCCATCGATTGCCAGAGTGCATTCCAGGAGTTGAAGGATAGATTGACGACAGCTCCGGTTCTTTCATTGCCCAGTGGTTCTGAGGATTTTGTTGTCTATACCGATGCGTCGAAGAGAGGCCTTGGTGCAGTTCTGATGCAGCGAGGTAAGGTCATTGCCTATGCTTCTCGCCAGTTGAAGGATTACGAGAGGAATTATCCGACGCACGATTTGGAGCTAGCAGCTGTGGTTTTCGCCCTGAAGATTTGGAGACATTATCTGTATGGCGAAAAGTGTGAGATCTTCACAGACCACAAGAGTTTGAAGTATCTGTTTTCTTAGAAAGAGCTCAATATGCGGCAGAGGAGGTGGTTAGAGCTTGTCAAGGATTATGATGTGTCGATCAGTTATCACCCAGGGAAGGCGAACGTTGTGGCTGATGCTTTGAGCCGCAAGTCGAGTGCTTCATTGAGTTCTTTGATTCAGAGGCCATTGTTGATGGATTTACAGAGAGAGGAGATTGATCTGGTGATTCCAGGTACCATTGCTCGTCTTTCAGCGTTGGTTATTCGATCTACTTTGACGGACAGGATCCGTAGAGAGCAGGCGACTGATGTGCAGTTGCTAGAGTTGAGAGCTAGAGCTGAGGAGAGGGGTAACTCAGAGTTTGGTTCGAGTGGTGATGGTTTGGTGACTTTCAGAGGCCGTATTTGTGTTCCTATTAGCGATGATATTCGACGAGACATTCTGACAGAGGCTCATACCGCACCTTATTCGATTCATCCAGGCAGTACGAAGATGTATCAGGATCTTCGTCGACTCTACTGTTGGCCAGGTATGAAGAAAGATATTGCTTTGTTCATTTCTCAGTGCCTTACTTGTCAGTAGGAGAAGATTGAGCACCAGAGACCTGCTGGGACAATGCTATCTTTGTCGATTCCTCAGTGGAAGTGAGAGCATATTACGATGGATTTCGTGACTGGTCTTCCCAGAGTGCAGAAAGGTTATAATTCCATTTGGGTCATCGTTGATCGATTGACCAAGTCAGCGCACTTTCTCCCAGTCAAGACGACGTACTCCATGAACCAGTATGCCGAGGATTATATTGCAGAGATTGTTAGACTTCATGGTGTGCCTGTGTCGATTGTGTCTGATCGTGACCCCAGATTTACCTCCGAGTTTTGGAAGAGTTTGCACAGAGCTATGGGTTCGCGGTTAGCGTTCAGTACAGCTTATCACCCTCAGAGCGACGGTCAGTCAGAGAGGGTCATTCAGATTCTTGAGGATATGCTCAGAGCTTGTACTATTGATTATTCTGGTAGCTGGGATTCTAAATTGCCACTTGTGGAGTTCACGTACAACAATAGCTACCAGGCGTCGATTGGCATGGCACCGTATGAGGCACTTTACGGCAGGAAGTGCAGATCCCCTTTGTTTTGGGATGAGGTTGGAGAGAGGAAGATGTTGGGACCAGAGTTGGTCCAGCAGACGGCCGATGTTGTTGCCGTGATACGTGAGAGGATGAAGACTGCTCAGTCGAGGCAGAAGAGCTATGCAGATGTTCGTCGTAGACCTTTACAGTTCGAGGTTGGCGATCATGTATTTCTGAAGATTGCACCTCTCAAGGGTGTGATGAGATTTGGCAAGAAGGGTAAGTTGAGTCCGAGATTTATTGGCCCTTTTGAGATCTTGGACAGAGTTGGTGACAGAGCCTACAGATTAGCCCTACCGCCCGATCTTGACAGAGTCCACAATGTTTTTCATGTATCGATGCTCAGGAAGTATATTGCAGATCCTTCCCATGTTCTTCGCCACGAGCCATTGGACTTGACGCCGTGATGTGAACGTGGCCGGGCATGGTGTTCAAATGATTGATAAGCAAGGGAGAAGGGCTCGTGATGCATGGGAGCACGTTGGAAAGCCGAAGGAACATTATTAAAGCATTATTTTGAAGAACCGAGGCTGCACGGACCCAAGCACGGACCCGTACACAGGGTCCGTGTCCATTACACTTGAGGAAGAGAAATCCCGAGCCTACACGGACCCGAGCACGGACCTGTACACGGGGTCCGTGTCTACTACTTTCGAGACATGAAAATTACAGTGCCTACACGGACCCCCTTCCGGACCTCTACACGGGGTCCGTGTCCTTTACGTTTGGACGAGATTTATTTTCCTATTTTAGTGTTTTAATTATTTTAGCAAGTAGATTTGATATCTTTTATATTTAGGGTTTTGTTACCTATATATAAGCTAGAATACCACAAACAATTTAACTGTTGTTCATTATTGATTGAGTTTTATAAAAACTTCTTTGAGAGTTCTCTCAAACACAAGCTTAAGTTTCGTTATAACTTTTGCGTTGTTTCAAATCAAACTTATCAAAAGATTTATCTTTTGTGGCGTTTGTCGATCGATCTTCACGAGGGTTGCCAAGGGCAGGTTCTTTGGAGGTTCTCTTGAGCGCGATTGTTCCTATCGTTAATATTTGTTGCTAAATCGTTCGCGATTTAGAGGTGAATATTACACAATTACTTGTCTCAAAGATCGGGAAAACAACACGGGTCTTAATACTGTAATTGAATAGAGGGTGCGATTTATTACAATCGTGTTTGCTATTTATTCGTATCAAGATTCACGCAATTTGGTATCAGAGCTCAAGGTTTTTGATTCAAGTAAGAGTATCCATTCAATTCTTCGTAGGATTTTCAATACCGATTTTCGTGTAGCGGTTTCTACGGATTTGTTAAAAAAAAAAAAAAAAAAAATATCGCGATTTACTGTTTATCGCCGGAAAATACTGTTCATCGTCGACACTATTCATCGCCGACACTATTCATCCGAAAGTTACTATTCATCGCCGGCCGTACTGTTGACGGAGGAATTTACTGTTCACGATCGGGTACTGTTTTCGTCAAAATTTACTGTTCACGATCGGGTACTGTTCACGTCTGGTACTGTTCATCTGCCGTTTTTACTGTTTATCGACGGAACTATTCATCCGACAGGGTACTATTCATTACCGGAGTTACTATTCATTACCGGAGTTACTATTCACGCCGGAATTACTGTTCACGGTACTATTTACCCGAAAAAAAAAAAAAAAAAATTGGCATCGGGTGTTTGTTGGGATTTTAGCGCTTATATTTCAGCGTTAAGTTTGTCCTTGTCATTTAGTCGCATTCTAGTCAGTTTTCAAAGTTGCTTATCCTGGTGTGATCTAAGTGAGTCGAATTTCAGGCGTCACAGGATTGATCTCATAAGTTTGATACGTGGAAGCCACGAGACTTAAGCGCCCCTTGAGAATTCTCACTTGAGTGAAAATATTTGAGTGGAGTGAATTTTTCATTGGAGTGAAGTGTGAGGTTTTGTGGTGAGGGAAAAAGACGAGTGCGAGTGAATTTTCATTGGAGTGACTAGTGAGAATTTGTGGTGAGGAAACTTTATTCTTTATTGTTTTATACTAACCTTTTTCTTGCAGGTATAATGATTGACGGACGTCAATTTAAAACGATGTTAGGAGGGTTGGATAGAAGGTGGGAGAAGGAGTTTAAGCCTCAACAAAAAAAATATCGGAGGTGTGAAGAAGAGGAGATGTATGATGTGCATATTGATGAGAATAGGCGAGGTAGTAGAGTTGGAGGAGATACGTTGTTGAACATGGATCGTTATAGGAGATTTGATGAGGATAAGGGGTATAGAAGCCGAGAAGGGTATAGACTGAGTGGTACGAAGATGACAATTCCATTTTTCAGTGGGGAAGCCGATCCAAAGGTGTACCTTGAGTGGGAAGAGAGAATGGAGTGTGTATTTGAGAGACGGAAGGATTATACCGAAGCAATGAAGGTAAGACGAGCTTGCAGTGAGTTTACCGACTGTGCTAGTACTTGGTGGGATAAGTTAGTAACACGTAGGAGACGATGTGGGGATGACCCTATAGTTACGTGGGATGAGATGAAAAGGGTGATGAGGAAACAATTTGTTCCAAATCACAATAATAGGAGAGGTGGTAGGAGAGATGAGCATGGCTTGTATGATGATTCATGGGCATCCACTTGGAGGGCGAGTTTGGAAGAGAACCACTGCGGTAGGCCAAAGAAGGAGTCAAGACGTGAAGCTAGCAAATATGAATATCAAGGTACATTTAAAAATTCAAATTCTAGTACTTGTGATATTATATGTTGTTGGTGTTTAGAGTTTGGGCATTATATCACCCAATGTCCAAAGGAGGAGATGACTGTAGTAAAACCGCCAATTGATGTCAAATCTAAAGTGGGGGTTGAGATAATTGAGAAGGTTGGTACTCCACTAACTTCTGACTTGAGTATTGAGTGTTGTGCTGTGGAGGGTGAGTTATTAGATGATGTGCAAGTTGTTTCTTTTGCTCCGCTGTCTACGAATGTCATTTGTATTGACGAATCAATTTGTTATGAGTTGAGAGAAAAAGAAAATGAGATGGTCGAAAAAAAGAGTGATAAAAAAAGTGAGATGGCCCTCGATGAAAAAAAAGAGTTGTGTGAAAAAGAGGCCAAAGAAAAAGAAAAAGAAAAAGAAAAGAAATATAATTTGAAGGCCCAAAAGAGTGAAAAGAGTGAGGATGAGAGTTGTTTAATTTTTATAAATCTCTTCAAGTACCTTTGTACAAAGATGAGATTTATATACCTAGTGACGATATAGCCGGTTCAATCCCGAGCATTGTTATTTCTCATTTGCAGGGTTATGATGAAGTTGTGATGAGGAGACGAGCAAATGTGGGAGGTGTAAAAATGCAATGGGATGATCCATTTGGTGTTGAGAGCAATCACCGTGAGGTAAGCATAGTTGCCAACGCAACAACCTTGAGGTATGACTTTCGTTCTTATCTTATTTCATTGTTGTGTTGTATTCAAGAGTTTGGTGAGAGAGTTGAGAGTGGGATGTCTAAATGGTCTAACGGTGAATTAACCTTTGTCCCTAGGAGTCATAGATTGGAGAATGATGAAATATTGAATAGATCAAATCTAAATGTTAGTGATTGTGATTTTTCAAAAGTTGTCAAATTGATGAGTTTTTGTTATGACAATGAATTGTATGCATTATGTTCAAATCTTTGTGATGAGTTAAATGTTTACATGGGTAGTACGCCTAGTGTGTTCTATTTGCATGATTCCTACTTGTTTGGTGAAGACTTTGGGAAGAGCATGAATGAATGTAAGAATTTTTATGTGCATAATGAGTACAATTTTAAGGAGAATAAATTCTTCATTCTATATTCATTGCATGGGTTATGTACTAGTGATGCATATAGTGGTGTTTTTATCTTTGATAAAATGCATGATTATATGTGTTGGTTGCATATGAAGAGGTATGTTGAGTGGGATTGTGAGGCATGCATTGCATATAAGAGATTGACATTTTGCCTAGATTCTTATATCGTGCATGAACTATGTCTTATTCCTAGTGACCTATGGTCGTACACGTGTATGGATATCATTTGTGTGTTGACTAGGTCTAAGAAGGGGAGAAATCTGATTTTTGTGATACTTAATAATATCTTGTTGATGTTATTTGGTGTCATTTGTTATTTAATGTTTGGTAAAGCTGACGAGTTTATAGGAAAGACAACGCTGATGTTGGAGTTTCCAGTGTTAATGGAGCGAGCTAACCATAGCGCCTACGAACTTAAATTGAAAGGTAAACATGTTGATAATTTGATTAATTTTATTACTAACTTGCTTCGTTTTTGTGCAGTGGGGCAAGATTTGAGGACAAATCTTTTTGAAGAAGGGGAGTATGATGTGAACGTGGCCGGGCATGGTGTTCAAATGATTGATAAGCAAGGGAGAAGGGCTCGTGATGCATGGGAGCACGTTGGAAAGCCGAAGGAACATTATTCAAGCATTATTTTGAAGAACCGAGGCTGCACGGACCCAAGCACGGACCCGTACACAGGGTCCGTGTCCATTACACTTGAGGAAGAGAAATCCCGAGCCTACACGGACCCGAGCACGGACCTGTACACGGGGTCCGTGTCTACTACTTTCGAGACATGAAAATTACAGTGCCTACACGGACCCCCTTCCGGACCTCTACACGGGGTCCGTGTCCTTTACGTTTGGACGAGATTTATTTTCCTATTTTAGTGTTTTAATTATTTTAGCAAGTAGATTTGATATCTTTTATATTTAGGGTTTTGTTACCTATATATAGGCTAGAATACCACAAACAATTTAACTGTTGTTCATTATTGATTGAGTTTTATAAAAACTTCTTTGATAGTTCTCTCAAACACAAGCTTAAGTTTCGTTATAACTTTTGCGTTGTATCAAATCAAACTTATCAAAAGATTTATCTTTTGTGGCGTTTGTCGATCGATCTTCACGAGGGTTGCCAAGGGCAGGTTCTTTGGAGGTTCTCTTGAGCGCGATTGTTCCTATCGTTAATATTTGTTGCTAAATCGTTCGTGATTTAGAGGTGAATATTACACAATTACTTGTCTCAAAGATCGGGAAAACAACACGGGTCTTAATACTGTAATTGAATAGAGGGTGCGATTTATTACAATCGTGTTTGCTATTTATTCGTATCAAGATTCACGTCACGCCGAATTTGACGTACCAAGAGATTCCGATTCAGATTTTGGATCGCACAGTTAGAGTATTGAGGAACAAAGAGATCGGCATCGTTAAAGTCCTTTGGAGGAACCATTTGATCGAGGAGGCCACGTGGGAACCAGAGGATGAGATGAGAGAGAAGTATCCTGAGTTGTTCGTGCAGTGACGTCAATTTCGCGGACGAAATTCCTCTAAGGAGGGGAGATTGTAATAGCCGAGCCCGGTGTACGGTACGATTTAAGTTTCGTATGTTATTTGGGTTATGTGATTAGATGTTTAGAGTTGTGTTTTGGGCTATAGTATTATTGGTTATTATTTTATTGAGGTGTTAGTTGGTGTTGATTGTTCGTTTCAGCGTTTCGGATCGATTTTAGTTGATTTAGTACTATTCATTGCCGTGGCTTGAGTGCACCCGCGCTCTTAGAGGAGTGCCCCCGCGGTGTACTATTCATCATTTTGGAATTTGAAGGCCGTGGCATCACCGCACCCGCGGCAGTGCAAGGACCGCACCCGCGGTGTGCACCGCACCCGCGGTAATTGTAGCACCGCACCCGCGGTCATCGTGCATGGGAATTATTTTGGTTGGCCGAAGGCATAGCGCACCCGCGGTGTAAGTATGGGCGAGTTATCTAGCTACTTTTTGGAGTTGTTGGCCATATCTTATCCTATCCTATCTACCTTTTTCGAGATTTCCTCTCATCTACCAAGGGTTTTCCTCCATTTCTTTTGCTTCCTACCTTTGATTCTTGGAGTTATTTGGATTTCCGACTTGAGATCGACGTTCTCCGTGGTATAAGGAAGCTTAGGTAAGTTTTTGGTGCGATTCTATCATGGTTTTTGGAGATGAGTTGTTATAGGTTGATGTATTGGTTGGTTCTATGGATTATTTAACTTGTATTTTTGGATATAGAGTTGATTTTGGTGTTGTTTATGGATTATTGTTGTAGGTGGTGTACCAAGAGCTAAGTTTGAGGTGTTCTATTGGTTTGTAAGTGGAATTTCATCCCTTATGCTCACATGATATTATATGTATTGTGTTTTAAAGGTTTCAAAGTGTTATTCCCTTCCATTGATCCATTGTTATGTATTGATTTCATTGATTATCTATTGGAGGCATTGTATGTCTCACTATTGTTAAAAAGGAAATACAAAAGATAGAGATTTCGAAACGATGGCTTTAAATGCTATTCAGAGTTCAAATGTTTTATTGGATTGATTTATCATAGTCAGAGCATTGCATGCAATTAGATGATCATCGACCATAGGCTTTTATCCCTCACAGTTATCGATTTATATCGATGGGATATTTGCAACCACAGACAGAGATACTATTGATATCAATCCAACAAGAGAAAAGAGAATACCATCTTATTGCTATCTTATTGATATGCTATTGCTACAGTTATTGCTACAGTATTCATGTTTCAGAGTTGATGGTATTTATGATTTCAAAGTCATGATTTACAGAGTATATTGTATCATTGCTATGTTAAAGTTCCACTTGCTGAGATTTATTCTCATTTCAGTTATTTTCATGTGATGCAGATAAGAGTGACCGACCAGGACAGTGATCGTGGATGGGGGTCATATGCATACACCGTTGGAAGGAAGATTATTTTGTATCATTTTGGGACATGATCATAAGAATGATTATTTTGTATTTTGTATATCATTTGAATGATCATGTATTTATTTTGTAAACATTTTTATGAAATGTATTTTGAAACTCCTTCCATATATTAAAAAGGAAAATTTTATTTCCGCTGCGTATTTTTAATGTTACGGGTCAGGGTGTCACAATTGGGGGAACTCATGGCGACCGTCCACTACAATTCAACATTGATGGGTCGGTTTGACACGCGAAAATAAACGACGTCATATTATTGGGTCCTTATTAAACGTGAGGCAAAACACGCGGAGGTTGCATAGGGATGCAATTGGATTCTACCTTTTAGAAATTATAATTGGCTGATATTATTCGGGATTATAATTGGCTAATTGGACTCTACGTGCCCACTAAAGAAATACGATTTCTCTTTTTCATCAGAGGGTGGTGGAATTGTCAAAATAGTGGGAGTGAGATTCATAAAATAAAAATCCATATTTTATATCTTAAAATTATTTTAAAATAATCAGCAACCATTATTCTGTTTTCCGTATCAGTATATTTTCGATTTCGTCACGTAATCAATTTTTATTATTAACAAGCTAATCAAATCTAATTTTCAAGACTGGTTGAGAAAATTGTTCTGAATTCAGAGAAAATAGCATACACACTAATGTCAGTCTTGTTGAACTGACAAAACATGCAAGATGGTAGGACCATAGTATGCAAGCTAAAGTGTAACATGCTCGCTTTTATGTCAAATGAACTGTAGGGACAGTTTGAGGAAATGTTGAATGCTGCTGACATTCGAATGCATGTGCATGAGTTGCATGGTGCATGAAACTAGTACGTTCATGCACACCACTTTCAAAGAGCTCGTGACTACACATATG
Source organism: Primulina eburnea (assembly GCF_022965805.1). NCBI lineage: Eukaryota > Viridiplantae > Streptophyta > Magnoliopsida > Lamiales > Gesneriaceae > Primulina > Primulina eburnea. Next base: position 14,562,669 of record NC_133106.1, on the reverse strand, counting down.
CAAGATGGGGCTTTGGCTCATGAGCGTAGTGTACGTATGATTGTGCTTATTGAGAATGTGGTGGGCCTGGAATATGTGATTCCTAATGAGTTACTAGAGAACATCAATTTGTTGTGTTTCTGTTCCTCATTTGACGGGGGTTATGGTGAACTTTAATTTGAATAAGACAAATGATAGCCTTGAAGAGCTAGTCAATACGCTTATAACTTATGAGATCACCATAAAACAAGTAATTGTTGTTTTTCTAATGAGCCTCTCGTCAGACGAAAAATAGCCCACAAGGTAAGGGAAAGAAATGTTCTGTCCCTGACAAGAAAAACAAACCCAATAAGAAGTAAACTCTGAAAGACACTTAAAAGGCCTACAAAGCCCGATAATTTAGAACATATTTATTTCACTGCAAGAAGTCCGGACATAAGAAATTATATGCGCCAGAAATGTTATGGAAATGATAAGTGATGTCCAAGTAAACATGATTTCAACAAAAACCAAAAGAAAGTTAGATAATCCAAATCTCACACAAATATGGCACGCTAGACTAGGTCATAGTTCCCAAAGAAGGATACACAAACTAGTGGGAGAAGACATGTTTGACTCGTCAGACATAAATTCTCTACCTGCTTGTAAATCCTGTCTAAAAGGAAAAAATGACTAAGACTCCATTCGATGGAAACGTGGAACGCGTGCATGGTCTACTGGATTTGATCCACACAGACGTTTGTGGCCTGCTAAGTGTTAGCACAAAATATGGGCGATCCTACTTCGTTATCCTTACTGATGACCTTTCTAGGTATGGATATGTTTATGTTTATGAAACACAAATCTGAAGCATTTGAAAGGTTCAAAGAATTCAGATCTGAAGTAGAAAACCAGCTAGAAAGAAGTATTAAGGCATTTCGATATGATCGAAGTCGAGAATACTTAAGTGCTGAATTTTTGGGTTATCTAAAAGAGAATGTGATTCTCTTACAGTGGACTCCACCAGCAACACCACAATTGAATGGTGTTTCTGAACATTGTAAGCGAACCTTGTTGGACATGGTTCGATCAATGATGAGATTCACTGAATTGCCTACATCGTTTTGGGGCTTTGCGCTTGAAACTGCGGCAATGTTGTTGAATAATGTCTATACTAAAGCAGTGGATAAAACACCATATGAGATATGGATGGGTAAAACTCCCGAATATTCTTACATGAGAATATGGGAATGTCCTGCTTACGTGAAGCAGACAGTGGGAGACAAATTGGATAGTAGATCCACTTTGTGCTACTTTGTAGGATATCCAAAGAATTTTGTTGGATATTATTTCTATCATCCCAATGAAGCAAAATGTTTGTTTCGAGAAATGCCACCTTTTTGGAAAGGAAATTTCTATTAGATAGAAAATGCAAGATGATAGAACTTGAAGAAATTCAAGGTACTTCCACAACTATAGTAGTTGAACCTAATCCCCAACAACCAGTAGTTGAAGTACAAGCTCCTAGAAGGTCTGATAGGGTTATTAGACCACCTGCAAGACATACGCTCTTCATGAACAAAGCCACGATGAGCATTGTGTTGGATGTGATCCAATGCATTTCAAAGAAGCAATATCTGATACTGATTCAACCAAATGGCTTGAAGCCATGCAGTCAGAAATGGACTCTATGTATTCAAACCAAGTCTGGACATTGGTGGATCAACCTGAGGGAATCGTTCCTATAGGGTGCAAATGGATCTACAAAAGAAAGCTTGGGGCGAATGGGAAGGTAGTGACCTTCAAAGCAAGGCTGGTTACAAAAGGTTATAATCAAAGACAAGGAGTTGACTATGAGGGAACTTTTTCACCAGTTACTATGATTAAGTCCATTAGAATACTACTAGCCATAGCATCATGGTATGACTATGAGATTTGGCAAATGGATGTAAAGACTGCATTCCTCAATGAAGACATCAAAAAGGAAATTTATATGTCTCAACCTGAGGGATACACATCAGTAGAAAGTGAGCATAAGGTATGAAAACTTAAGAGATTAATATATGGTCTTAAGCAGGAGTCAAGGAGTTGGAACCTCAGATTTGATAGCAATATCAAAGAGTTTGGTTTTGCTAAGAATCCTGAGGAACCGTGCGTGTATAAGAAGGTTAGTGGGAGTGTAGTGACATTCCTAATACTTTATGTTGATGATCTGCTCATTGGGAATGATGTATGATTATTGCAATCAACTAAAGTATGGTTGGCCTGTAAATTCTCCATGAAAGACATGGGTGAAGCATCCTACGTATTGAGAATACAAATCTATAGAGATAGATCAAAGAGGATGCTCGGACTCATCCAAGCCACCTATATCGAAACCATTATAAAACGTTTCTCTATGGAAGAGTCCAAGAGAGGATACTTACCAATGTGTCATGGTATTACTCTATCTAAAGCTATGTGTCCCAATACTGATGAAGAGATAGAGATGATGACACGTATTCCATACGCGTCTACCATTGGTAGTATCATGTATGGTATGATATCGACACGTCATGATGTTGCTTACGCTCTAAGTGTTACAAGCAGATATCAGGCGAACCCTGGTCCAATGCATTGGAAGGCCGCGAAAGATATTCTTAAGTACTTGAGAAGGACTAAGAATTTGTTCATGGTTTATGGGGGTGGAGAATTGAAATTGGAAGGCTACACTGATTCTAGCTTCCAAATGTTACGTAGATGATTCGAAATCGACCTCTGGCTTTGTATTCATGCTATATGGTGCGGCTGTCTCTTGGAAAGGTTCCAAGAGAGACACCGTTGCGGATTCCACCATTGAAGCTGAATACATTGTTGCATCTGATGCAGCCAAAGAGGCAGTTTGGATGAGGAATTTTGTCCAAGTGTTAGACGTTATTCCTAATGGAGTTGATCCAGTCCCGTCGTACTGCGACAACACTGGTGCCATTGCGCAAGCAAAGGAACCAAGGTCTCATCAGCGATCCAAACATGTACTGAGGAAGTTCCATATCATACGAGAGATTGTGGGAAGAGGAGACATCAGTCGAAAGACTCCCCTCTACAGATAATGTTACTGATCCACTTACATAGCCCTTGCCAGGACCATTGTTCCAGAAGCATCGCGAAACAATGGGATTAAAGTTGAGGGTAGTTGGCTCTAGGGCAAGTGGGAGATTGTTAGAGTAGATGCCCTGCAAGCCAACGGTTGGCTAGGGAATTTATTGACTCAAGTGAAATAAACAATCTTTATTTTAATATAATTTAACTTTTAATGGTTTCGTAATACTTTATCTGTATACCCATGCAAGCAGCATAGATAAAGTCCTTGATTATGCTTTAATACAAATGAATCGTAATTCGATGTTGAAACTCATTTGTAAACACTGCATATTCTAAATTCGTTCCTAGTCGAATCAGCCGCCTAAAACATGGATAAAGGTCGCTTGAGCTTGAGACTAGCATCTGTGATGTTGTGTACTGCGTTTCTTGGTAAGGGCATAGAGATTTCCAAACATACAGATGGGTAGTCATATGATGATTATACCGAACAACCCTCCCTCGGACTTTCCAAGTGGTTATCATTCATCGAGAGGATAAGTCCGTGGTTATGATTGTACACCATTAGTCCTTACGACCCGGGACAACACTGAGGCTCTATATGCTAGGGCTGTGCTTTGACTCGTTTACCGGCTCCAGGAGAGTCATCAGGTGGCGAGGTTGGGTACAGTTGCGACACATATAGGAGCCAGTGCATTGTAGTCGGGGATTCACCGCTCACCTACGGGTGTGGATATCCTATGTGATCTAATGAAATAATAGTGCATGGAATCTCTGGCCAGAGTATGAGATGTACATTAGAGAAGGAGTTCTCAAATAGTACACGCGATGCCACTATTATAGTTATCACATAGTTATCGAATTAATATGCAACCCTCGATGAACCAATGGTTGCAGATTCGATCGGGATATATGAGAAGAAGGGACCGTACTGTACGTTAATCATAATCGACTGGTTCTTGCAGGCACTATCAGTGATACCTAAGGGATCATGGGGCGATGCTACTAGACGCTCTTACCATGATCCGATGGGTGCAATCAGAAATGAGTTCTGACATTCTTGATCAAGGTGTTGATGAAAAGAATGGGGCTAACTAGGGTAAGCCCGAATAAAGGATTATGTCCTGAATCACAAAGAGTTGTGAACCCACGGCTAGCTGTATCCCTGAACCATTGAGGGTCACACAAGCACTGGATCGTTTGTTCCCGTTGAGAGAATAAATTCAAGGAGTTGAATTTATATTATGATATAGTAAATTCAAGGAGTTGAATTTATGATAAATAAATTTTGAGAAAAATAAATTCAAGGAGTTGAATTTATGAGATAGTAAATTCAAGGAGTTGAATTTATGAATTTATAAAATTTGGAGAGAATAAATTCAAAGAGTTGAATTTATAAAATTTGATAATTTAATTTATTAAACTCAAATGTTGGGTTTATTAAATATTAAATTTTGGAGGTAATAAAATTCAAGGAGTTGAATTTACAATTTATATAATAAATTCAAATGTTGAATTTATAATTAATTTAATTTATTAAACTCAAAAGTTGAGTTTATTAATTATTAAATTAAATATAATGAGAATATGTTTAATGGGCTTGTAGGAGTACAAGTCCAACATATTAAATAATTAAAGTTATTAATGGACTTTGATTAATTAATTAAACTAGTTGGACTAGCCCAATTAATTAATCAAGCTCATTAAGGTTAATTATTGAATTTAGGTCAAGATTATTGTTTTTAAGAGAAAAATAGAGATTGACCTAGCCTCCAAGTCTTCCACCTTTTTGGTGATTCACGTGAGTTTCAAGAAAACTCCTCCCAAAATTTTGGCCAACTTTTCAAGAAAAGAGAGTTGAGCCGTCTCTCGATTTTAATCTCCAACGATGAAACTTCTTCCAAATATTCTAGTGCTATTTGGAAGAGGAACAAATCTTCTAGTCGTGGACCTAATTAGAAGAATCGAAGAAAGTTCGTAGGGATTCATCAAGAGCTAATCCGTTCATACCGGATTAGTTGGAGCCAAGTGATTTAATTCACAAAGGTATACTTTTAAACATCCTATGCATGTTTAAATTTGTTAAATCATACGAACGTCCAAAGCAAAATTATTTTGTTTTTCAAAATAAAATAAAAATTTTAAAACTTCCGCTGCGTTTGGGCGTATAGAAAACCAGATCCAACAGTGGTATCAGAGCCAGGTTTTCAGAATCGTATGGTTTTAAATCATATTGAATAATTTATTCTAACCACACAAGAAAATTTTTCAGAAAAAATTGATGCACCATAAAATTTTATTTTTTCCAGATTTTCGAAAATTTCTACTGGCCATCAACTGCGGGTGCACTCTTTCTTGGACTGCGGGTGCAGTGTGGCTACTGTAAAAATGTCCCAACTCTCTGTCCATCAACCGCGGGTGCGGTAGCTTACTTAGCGCGGGTGCGGTCTTCATTCCTTGCCATATTCCATAATCTCATCTCACTTAGTGCCTCTCATTACATGTCATGCATACTCATATCTTTGAATATCACATAAATGAAGACTAATAAATCTAGTACCTCTCATTACAGGTCATGCATTCTCATATTTTCGAATATCACATCAATGAAGACTAATAAATCTCAAGCCTTACACTTCTTCTATATATATTCATTGTTATTGGTTGATATGTATTATGTGAGCACATTGTAGGAGTAGATGCTTCCTAAGAGAAAGGCTTCAGAGGTGAGGATAGTTCTTCCTCGAGAGTAGTCGAAGAGTTCGGCAAGTTATTGAAAGAACAAGCGAAGGTCCACAGTGAGCAGATCCAACAGTTGCTACATTAGCAAGGAACAGGTCAAGGTAGAATTCAAGTGAGAGGCCAAGTGGCACAAGCAGTTGGTACTGATGGAATCTTTACTGCTTTCAAGAGGATGGAGCCACCGGAATTTGCAGGAAGCACTGATCCATTGGTGGCGGTAGAGTGGATCAAAGCTCTTGAGGCGATTTTCGATCATCTCAACTATGAAGACAAGGACATAATCAGTTGTGCAGTGTTCATGTTAGTCAAAGCTGCACGCATTTGGTGGAATGTTACCAAGGTTAGTATTGATGTTCCGGCATTGAAGTGGCAAGAGTTCACTGATATTTTCTATGACAAGTACTTCCCAGATGCACTTCGAGCTCGTAAGGTGACTGAGTTTTTAGAGCTTCGTCAAGGAGGTATGAATGTTGACGAGTACATTCTGAAGTTCAAGGAGGGCTGTCTGTTTGCCCCGTACATTGCCTCCAATGACAAAGACAAGGGTGCTCATTTCCTTAGAGGCCTTAGAGCAGAGATCTGTGGGGACCCGGATGCTAATCATTTTCTTAATCATCGTTGGGATTTAATTATCAGTTCTGATAAACAGGGTCTAAAAATTTTTTCTTTTTAAAATGCATCTGCGGAAGGTAATGGAATCTAAATAATATACATCTCTGTATAAAAACTACATTTCAATATAAAAGTCCAATATTGTACAAACTAGGTCTAAGGTTCAGTTACTAAATTCAAGTAATAAAACCAAGTCTACAATAAGTCCGGAATCACCACGCTAACTCGTCTTCTCTCATCATCTTCTTGACCCCGATCCAGCCCCACCTGTTGTCATGTACACATACAAAACAAGACAACAGCCGGATAACTCCGGTGAGAATAAATCTCAGTACAAAACATGGTAAGCATGTATAGAAACAATATAAATCATAAAACATGCTATCATAAACATATTCAAAAGTAATAGGTTTCATAATCTATGAAATCAAATCAAAATAAGCATGCAACTCAAATCAGATAAACATGCAATTTAAATCAAATCATATAAACATGCTATCATAACTGAAAGCAATAAACATGGGTTTCATAGTCTATGAAACCACATCTATAAATATATGCAGTTCTAGTCAAATCATGTCTAGACTCAACTCAACTATAACTCTAGGGATCCCGGTGTGAATAAGACGTCAATGGATGTCACCTACCCTCCCACTCGGGGTGACTATACGTCTTATTCCTAGACTTCGGTCTGAGCTGTATCAACGACTGCAATAGGAGTCAGGGCTGCTCCTAAGCTGAGATACACCGAACATCTAGATATGTGACAATGGCTGTCAACGACTCTACTATCTCAAATGCAATGTATAACAATCTGTAAACAAAGCATGCTCATTTCCAAAAGATTTGAATATAAAGCCTATAAACAAATCATAATCATATCAGAAGACAAACAATAATCAAGTATGTGATTTTATTGGGAAACTCAAATGAGATCTGATTTGAGTTGTATCTTCCCAGATATCACATGAATTATACCTTTGTCGTTCCTATCTGACGAAGACGATGATCTGTATTCAACTCTGTCCATATCAATCTGAAATGACAATATTGAATACGCTGTATCAGTAAATAACTCAATACACAATCTGTTCTGAACAATACTCAAATCAGTATACAATCGGATCAATATCTGAACAAGATATAATCAATTCATGTCATCGACATTACAATACAATCTGAGTAATTACTGAGTCTGATCAATCTCAATCAATACTGAATCTGATCAATATAACTCAACTGATGTTTCGACGGCATACCAATACAATCTGAATAACCCCGTCAAGCTAAACATCACAAATATAATACTGGAACTCATAATCTGTATCCATACAATTCATAATCTGAATACTAACACAATTCTGATATAGAATCTTAGTCAATATCTTTCACAAATCATAACAACTACAGAAATAGTCTGTTCTTTAATCTGTCTTCAATTCTACAATGTCTACGGTAGTAGAAACACCATATTTGAATCACATGCAATTCTAGCAACATCATATTCTCAAAACATCTCAAAACGTAACAAAACTTACGTCCTTATGTAGCTCGTGTCACGAGGAACTCAGAACTGAAGTCAAATTTGAATTCTGATGGACAGATCTTCCACAATCGCAAGTTTAAAAGGCGTAAGGAATTTTCTCTCAAAGCCTCGACCTCCTTTTCTGCAATTCTGAGGGAAAACGTGTCATTCCTCTGTATATATACTGCATGCACTTCATCAAACGTGGCATCATTTTTCATGCGACACGCATGACCGCGGGTGCGGTGCTTCCATGAGTGCGGGTGCGCTCATGCTTCGGCATTATCTTCCTTTTCTGACTTTTGACGACCGCGGGTGCGCTAAATACAAGACCGCGGGTGCGGTGTCACTACCGCAGGTGCGGTCCTGTTAGCACCGCGGGTGCGGTCTGGCCATTTCCAAAAACACCAACTTACTGTCCATGCACCACGGGTGCAATCATGTCTGGCACCGCGGGTGCGGTGATGCTTCGACCTTTCTTGCAAAAATCTAAAATTGCATGACCGCGGGCGCGGGTGCGGTCTTGCAAAACCTATTTTCTCATGTCTTTTCTTCCCTCATTGCATGTCATGCATTCTCATATCTTCCGAGTCTCACGTTAATGAAGATTGATAATCTTGGTTTATCAATTCCATAATTCTTGGGCCTTACATTTCTCCCCCTCTTTGATCTGAGTTCGTCCTCGAACTCATAAACAATTACTTCAGAGATATCCGAGGAAATGCATAATAGAGTTAAATCAAAACTCAAATATCTGATTCCAATTTGGAATAAGAATTCATTAAGCATAATGTCATAATACTTCTCAAGTCCTTCTGACAGAATCAATCTTGCATTATTGGCTATACAACGTCCGTATAAACCAATCTACAGCTCATCACATATCCATATCATCAGCTGTTATCAAATCTGTTTATCTCAAGCAAAGACATATACCATCTTCAGCTTCAAGTACCAATCATCATCATCCGACGTTGGTTTCTTACGTCTGTCCATTCTGACAATCTTCATCTTCTTTCTACTTTCCTCAAAAGAAATCTGTAGTATTCACTGTATACTGTCTTGTCTATAACTATCTCATTACCCATCTGATAAGCTGGTAGCTATTATCACGCAGTGATAATAAGTCAAATCAATTAGTGCTAATATCCAGCACTCTATAACTCTACCAAAATCTTCCAATATCTGGATACAATATTCTGCCAGTCTGTCAATCTGTAAAACAATCTCAAAGAGAGTTCATAATATATTCTGTCACGAATACAAACTCAAGCAAAATCACAATTTGACATAATCTACTGTGGCATTCCGATCTTTCTAACCACTTTTCTGACATCAATCTGTGCCATTTGGTCATGTTTGTACATCATCTTGTACAAACTGATAGATATAGATTGAACAATCTGTCAATCACAATCATATCATATTTCAATCTGGAGAAAATGACGGTAATTTCATTACGAAAGCCATAGAAATGTACTCTCATTTCTATTTAGAACTATACAATTCTGTTTCCTTCTGTCTTTTCTGTTAGCAATTCAAACATATCAGTATAATTTCTGCCAACATTTCTGTACAAATTCTGTCACGACTGACCTAATCTGTCTATATCATACCTGTCTGTTCGAATCTCATACATTCTCAGTCAGCAAAATGAACACTTAATCCACTACAATGCATTTCTGACACTATCTGTAATTTCAGATTCAAAGTATTCGGTATAAACAAATCAGTTAATAATAAAATGTAAAGAAAACTACCTACCTGGTATTCGGCTCTGATTATAAATATCAATTCTGTTATACAACTCTGAAACATTCTGATATCATGACACAATCAGTCTAATATAAAACACAAAATCACATATCTGTTTCTCTGACCGATACTCTGCTCTATTATCGAAATACTGTTCTGACAACCTGATCACGTTTCTGACCTGCTGAATTCTCGAATTCATTTTTGATACAAGCTGAACTGTATATACTCTCAACGGTTCATAAAATCTGTACTAATAGTGATTCAGAATAATCATAATCTATACTAATCTAGTAAATATATAGGATTGTAAGTTCTAACAATACTATTGATTCTGACAAATCAATCAGATCTTCATGTTATTTTGATCAACTGCTATAAATCATCTGCAACTATAATATGTTCCCCAAACAATACAATCTGTATAAAATACTGATCTAGAAGCAATAATTCTCAAGCAGTTCAAAACACAATCATATCAGATAATCTGTCAACGCATATAATATCAATCTCTGACAATTCTGACATTTCTGACTTTTTGATCTTTCTGATATCGGTATCTGATCAGTCACTGATCACAATATCAACTGTCTCAAAATCAATCAGTATACTAACATCAGATATCATCTATTCTGAATACAATCTGTTTCAAACAAAATACATATCTGAACAATTTCTGTATACAAGACTCATAATTCTCAGAATATTTAATATGATCTTTCAAATATTCTTTCAATTCATTTTGTATCATTCTGTATAGTCAATACCATTCTGTACTAGATCTACTATACCAACAATACCTGATCTTAATTCAATTCTGAAATTTATCTTCCTGATATAATATCATTCTAAAATTTTATCTAGGCAAACATCCGCCAATTTGTATAATATTGACCAATCTGTCAATACTAAACTCGATTTCAGTGGATCTACTGAATACATAAGGATGCAATCTGCTCCTTTCTGTATTAATCGAGTCACATACAATACAGATATCAAAGGAATTCTATGTATAGAATCCTTATCGTGGTATCTCCACTGATCAGTTATCTCTGGTCTGAATCTTACCATTTCTGGAAAAATTCTACAATATGTCTGTACTTGTTCAGCATATTTATATCAATAATGTAATCAAATCATAAAACACAAGTACATCAGAATCTAACTAGATCTCATTCTTATCTTACTGGAATAGGTCACAGAAATCTCTGATATCAACATTTTCCTCAACAAGCTAGGAAATCAATACTACAGTACAATTAGACCCAACAGATACAGCATATCTCCATGCAACTCAGTCAAAGTTATTCTTTAACAAATGCATTAGTATATATCAATACATATGCAATAGAATCATAAAGAATAGTACCTGTTATGGATTCTGGGTCTATTTCTCAATTGAACGTTGTTCCCTAAGATCTTCGGGACCGTCGCTGGGGACAAACTTTAGCAAAGTGTCCCGGCTGTCTGCAGATATGACAACTACCAGTCACTCTCTGGCATTGCTCGGTGGGATGCCTCCCTCCGCAACTCCTGCAATACACTTCAGTATGGCTTGGACCAGAAACGCTAGAGCTAGATGAACCACCTCCCATCTTCTTGAATGGCTTCTCCCGAGCTTTCAACAAATCTTGCTTTTCACTCGTACTGCCTCGATCAAATCGAAGAGGGGATTGCTGTGTCTGGGGTTGCTTCACACACAACCTCCCTAGCTGTCTAATCAGACTCGCCTCAGCTCTCTTTGCTCTACTCAGGATGTCAGCAAAATGGTAAGGTCGCTGCAAATTCATCAATGCAACTACCTCTGAATTAAATCCTCTGATGAACTGATTCACTACAGCTTCATCATTCCCAGCTAAATGAGAAACAAAACGCAATAAAGTAGAGAATTTCGCAGAATATTCATCAATATTCAATTGGCCTTGTCTCAAATTCTCAAATTCTGCTCTTTTGTCCTCCCGTATGAAACTGGGAAAAATCTTTGATAGAATTCAGCTTTGAAGACTTCCCATGTGTTCACAATACCACGTTGTGCTAATACTCCGTTAATTGTAATCCACCAACTTCTGGCAACCTCTCGTAACTGGTGGAATACCAGTTTAACTTTCTGTTCATCTGTACAATCAAGGAAATCAAACAATATTTCTATGTCATCCAACCAGTTCTGGCAGTCTTCAGATGTCTCGATACCACTCAAAATAGGCGGCTGGAATAACTGTAATTCTACCAACTTTATTTCTATCTGAGTTTCTGATGCATCTATCTGTTCAGACGAAGTACTATCCTTTTCTGGAATTCTCCGAGGCGGTATATCTGAATATCAAACAAATTAGTACACAATCTATACAATCTGTCTCAGCCCTCCTCTGATCATATACCTCTGATCCAGACTCGGTTCTGATTCAGGCTTAACAATTACATGCTGCAATCAACTCAGATAACAAACAACATGTAATAGGGAAAGCAATAAATCATGCTAGCACACATCATGCCCGTCAACATTGACATAAATCTCATGCTAGCAATCACATGCAAGAAAGAGAATTCAATCTACCCTCTCATTCTCTTCTATCTCAGTCTAAAGGATCTATCAATTCTGACTATCTCAATCTAAAGGATCTATCGCTCTGATACCACCTGTTGTGGGGACCCGGACGCTAATCATTTTCTTAATCATCGTTGTGATTTAATTATCAGTTCTGATAAACAGGGTCTAAAAATTTTTTCTTTTTAAAATGCATCTGCGGAAGGTAATGGAATCAAAATAATATACATCTCTGTATAAAAACTACATTTCAATATAAAAGTCCAATATTGTACAAACTAGGTCTAAGGTTCAGTTACTAAATTCAAGTAATAAAACCAAGTCTACAATAAGTCTGGAATCACCACGCTAACTCGTCTTCTCTCATCATCTTCTTGACCCCGATCCAGCCCCACCTGTTGTCATGCACACATACAAAACAAGACAACAGCCGGATAACTCCGGTGAGAATAAATCCCAGTATAAAACATGGTAAGCATGTATAGAAACAATCTAAATCATAAAACATGCTATCATAAACATATTCAAAAGTAATAGGTTTCATAATTTATGAAATCAAATCAAAATAAGCATGCAACTCAAATCAGATAAACATGAAATTTAAATCAAATCATATAAACATGCTATCATAACTGAAAGCAATAAACATGGGTTTCATAGTCTATGAAACCACATCTATAAATACATGCAGTTCTAGTCAAATCATGTCTAGACTCGACTCAACTATAACTCTAGGGATCCCGGTGTGAATAAGACGTCAATGGCTGTCACCTACCCTCCAGCTCGGGGTGACTGTACGTCTTATTCCTAGACTTCGGTCTGAGCTGTATCAACGACTGCAATAGGAGTCAGGGCTGCTCCTAAGCTGAGATACACCGAACATCTAGATATGTGACAATGGCTGTCAACGACTCTCCTATCTCAAATGCAATGTATAACAATCTGTAAACAAAGCATGCTCATTTCCAAAAGATTAGAATATAAAGCCTATAAACAAATCATAATCATATCAGAAGACAAACTGTAATGCCCGGTTACTCGTACAAATGATTAGTAATACGTTTATGTCATTATTAGATAGCTAATTAGCTCATTATGTTTTTCATATTGATTGATGTATTGATATTGAGATTGAACATGACTTTTATATTGTTTATGGTGCATTGAGAATGAATATGTGTTAAAATAGTGATAGTAAGAGGTGTACATAGAAATAGTGTAATAAAAGTTGTAGGAAATGAGATATAGATATGGTAGTTCGTACGGGTTTTAGCATAATTATTTGAATATTGATCCAAATTGAGTGAGGCCATAACCATTAGAAAGCTAAGATATAATGCTACAACTTTCAAGTTTTGAGTTTTGTCCAAATCATTGTGGAAGACAAGCCAAAAGCGCCCCCGAGTGTGTCGTGTATACCATCATTCCTTCACTGACACATGTTAGGAGAATGGGCATAACCTTTTACTCAGACCTCCAAATGACCTGAAATTTGGGGAGCTTAAAGCCAAGACATAGGGCTACAACTTTGTTGTTTACGACTTTTCCTGATTATGAAGGGAAGAGCCGTTTCTGGAGCGATTTCTGATGAATCAGTGTGCAGAGCCGAAACTGGCTCGCCCTAGCGGTAAAAAATGTCCGCCCTAGCAAGCCTGTGCAGAAATAAAATGTATGGGGCCGAAACTTTCTCGCCCTAGCGGTCAAAAATGTCCGCCCTAACGAACCTGTGCAGAAATAAAATGTGTAGGACCGAGATTTACTCGCCCTAGCGGTAAAAAGCGTCCGCCCTAGCGAACCTGCTGTATAAAAAGATAAGTATCGACTTTCTAAACCATTTCCATCAGCTTCCTTCCTTTCTTCTTCAGCAAAACACGAAGAAAATCAAGAAAACTTCCTCCCAAAGCTCCCTTCTTCCTTTCCTTCAACATTTTGAAGATAGATCTTAGTTCTCCATCACTAGAACATCATAGAGGTGTAAGTTTTCTTCTTTTTTAGTTATCCTACATGTATAGGAGTGATTTTCAGCTAGTTTATACAATAGTGACTGAATTATTGGTATATTTGACAGTATAGGAGCGTGAAACACCGTCTCAAACCAGTGTTATTAAGCTTGGACGGTAAGTTGGCATGTTCTTGAAGTAATACATGAGTAATATTATGAATTTCAAATGCATCTCATTTTCTATTGATATATGTACATTGTTAGTATGTTTATTGATGAAAACATAGCACCATATTCCATTGTTATGTATTAAATATGTAAGGAACTCATGAATATTGATGATGGGTGCTATGTCATGAACAAGAACATGAACATGAAAAGAAAAGGATTGATTTACATGATATAGAGCTTGTTGACATCATGGGTGGTTTTAAGTCCACCAAAGCTATTGGCCAATATATGTTCATGGGGCGTGGGGATGCCAAAGGTTGCTCCCTGACGTCCAACACAGTAGTAGCTATATAATAAAGCAAGTACGGTAGTACAGGTCAACTAATGAGGCTCAAGTACAAAAATGAACATTGAATATATGCTACGGTATGACATGTTTTTAAGATTCATTGTTGATCTCGACTTGATATGTATGTTCCTTCGATGCATATTGATACGTACAAGTGCCAACTTATTGAGTTTATAAACTCACGTAGCTCATGTATTACAGGATCAGGTAGTGAAGATGCGTAGGATGCCGGTTCGCCAATGGATGCTAGTGACGTGCCTCACCTCGACAAGAACCGGGCTTCTTATTGTATAGCTTCCGCATATGTATTATAATGAATTGAATGTCAGGGTTTGAAACAAGTTTTTCAATGTTTATGTCTAGGGGTATGATGGTACAGAATATGTTTGTGTGTAAGAATACGATTATATATATATGGGTTGATGTTGTTGCTTGAGTTGAGTTTGTGTCTATGTATATATGAATGTTGTTGCTTGGTTTGGGCTTATACAAAATATAGGGACATCATGCCAAAATTTTTACAAACCGTCAAAGTGATGCCCCCTTGTTTGATTTGATTCATAATATAGTTATATCATTCAAACCTTATTTTGATTATGGTAATTATGCTAAGTATAGAGTAAGGGTGTTACACAAACAATAATCAAGTATGTGATTTTATTGGGAAACTCAAATGAGATCTGATTTGAGTTGTATCTTCCCAGATATCACATGAATTATACCTTTGTCGTCCCTATCTGACGGAGACGATGATCTGTATTCAACTCTGTCCATATCAATCTGAAATGACAATATTGAATACGCTGTATCAGTAAATAACTCAATACACAATCTGTTCTGATCAATACTCAAATCAGTATTCAATCGGATCAATATCTGAACAAGATACAATCTAATTCATGTCATCGACATTACAATACAATCTGAGTAATTACTGAGTCTGATCAATCTCAATCAATAGTGAATCTGATCAATATAACTCAACTGATGTTTCGACGACATATCAATACAATCTGAATAACCCCGTCAAGCTAAACATCACAAATATTATACTGGAACTCATAATCTGTATCCATACAATTCATAATCTGAATACTAACACAATTCTGATATAGAATCTTAGTCAATATCTTTCACAAATCATAACAACTACAGAAACAGTCTGTTCTTTAATCTGTCTTCAATTCTACAATGTCTACGGTAGTAGAAACACCATATCTGAACCACATGCAATTCTAGCAACATCATATTCTCAAAACATCTCAAAACGTAACAAAACTTACGTCCTTATGTAGCTCGTGTCACGAGGAACTCAGAACTGAAGTCGAATTTGAATTCTGATGGACAGATCTTCCACAATCGCAAGTTTAAAAGGCGTAAGGAATTTTCTCTCAAAGCCTCGACCTCCTTTTCTGCAATTCTGAGGGAAAACGTGTCATTCCTCTGTATATATACTGCATGCACTTCATCAAACGTGGCATCATTTTTCATGCGACATGCATGACCGCGGGTGCGGTGCTTCCAGGAGCGCGGGTGCGCTCATGCTTCGGCATTATCTTCCTTTTCTGACTTTTGACAACCGCGGTGCCCGCGGTCTGGCCATTTCCAAAAACACCAACTTACTGTCCATGCACCGCGGGTGCAATCATGTCTGGCACCGCGGGTGCGGTGATGCTTCGACCTTTCTTGCAAAATTCCAAAATTACATGACCGCGGGTGCACTCCTGTTCTGGGCGCGGGTGCGGTCTTGCAAACCCTATTTTCTCATGTCTTTTCTTCCCTCATTGCATGTCATGCATTCTCATATCTTCCGAGTCTCACGTTAATGAAGATTGATAATCTTGGTTTATCAATTTCATAATTCTTGGGCCTTACAAGATCAGAACGGACATCAATATGTCGAAGGCGGTAACTGTAACACCTCTTACTCTGATCTCTTAAAATAACAGCGAAATTTAAAAATTTTACTCTTATAGGAAGGAATGATTTAAACTTCTCTTGACATAAACACATTTTCAATATTTACAACCAAAAGTATATATATATACATGATCAATCAAATGATGCAACAAAAGACAAAACATCATTTTAATGATCATGCCAAACTGCTAGCAAAATACTCTTCTTCCTTCCCTCTCTTATGCATATGACATCGGCTCCAATCAACATCCTGGTCCGTCACTCTTATCTGCATCACATGAATAACTGAAATGAGTATAATACTCAACAAGTGGAACTCTTATATAGCAATGATACATAGCATACTCTGAAAACAAGGCTTTGAAATCAATAAATACCATCAACTCTAGAAACATGAATAACATAGCAATAACATAACAATAAGATGGTATTTCTCTTTTCTCTGTTGGATTGATATCTATATAGTATCTATGTCTCTGTACCTATATCCCATCGATATAAATCGATAACTCTGAGGGATATAAGCCTATGGTCGTTGATCAACTAATTGCATGCAATCTCTGACTATGTATCTATCAATCCATAAAACATTTGAACTCTCTCTTGGGCATTTTATCAAACACTTTGCATACTCTTTCTCTTGTATTCCCTTTTTCACAATTGAGACATAAAATGCATCCAATATATATAACAAGTGTATCAATACATAATCATGAATCAAATGAAGGGAATATCACATTAAAAACATTGAAATACCATACATATATTATCATGTGAGCACAATAAATGAGATTCCACTTACAACCAACAAGAACACCTTCAATCTAAACCCTTGGTTGAATTCATACAACAATAAACCATATATAATACCATCAATATCTCAATAATAAAAAACCCATATCAATTAATCCATAAACCAACACCATCAAAAAACCCATATCATCTCCAACACCAAAAACTAAGAATAAACTAGACCAAAAGCTTACCTTAGCTTCCTTGAACCCAAAACTAGCTTGATCTCACTTCAATAATCCAACAAAATGCTTGAATCAAAGGAAGGAAATGAAAGGAAAAAGAACCCTAGCTTCCTTGCTCTGAAGAAACCGAAAGAATGGGAAATAAATGAGAGAAAAGTGAAGTCTCCACCTATTTTATACCTTAAAACACCAAAAACACGACTTTATTGTTCACAGACCGCGGGTACGCTAGCCCATGCACCGCGGGTGCGCTATGCCTTCGACAACTCATCCAAAAATTTGAAACAGTAGACCGCGGGTGCGCTCGCCACTCTGCGCACAGCTGCTCCAAAGATCGCCTCCGAAACGCCTCTTCCCATCATAATTTCGAAAAATGGTAAACTACAAAGTTGTAGCTCTATGTCTTTTCTTGAACCTTTCAAAATTTCAGATCATTTGCATGTCTGAGTAAAAAGTTATGCTAAATCTCCCAACATGTGTCACTGGAGCAACGTCGAAACACACAACACACTTCGGGGCACTTTTGGCTTACCTTCCACAATGATTTGAACAAAACTAAAAATAAGAAAGTTATACCTTTATGTATTATCTAACCACTCCAATTGGCCTCATACCAATTGGCTCAACCTACGAATTATCATGAATTTAATCGTAATGACACTACAATCAAACTACACAACATCGATCATCAACAATACTATAAATCATAAATCGCAATCCTTAACATCAAAACTATACATAAACTTACCCAAATAGCCAATAATCATACGAAATCTTAAACCATACCGTTCACCCGGCTTGGCTATTACAATCTCCCCTCCTTAGAGAAATTTCGTCCTCGAAATTGACGTCACTGCACAAACAACTCAGGATACTTCTCTTTCATCCCATCCTCTGGTTCCCACGTGGCTTCTTCAATCAAATGATTCGTCCAAAGGACTTTAACAATTTCGATCTCTTTGTTTCTCAATACTTTAAATTTGCGATCCAGAATCTGGATTAGAATCTCTTGATAAGTCAAATTCGGCGTCAAATCCAATGGCTCGTGGTGAAGAACATGGGAAGGATTCGCAATGTACTTCCTGAGCATAGATACATGAAAAACATTGTGAACTCTGTCAAGATCTGGAGGTAGGGCTAACCTGTAAGCTCGATCACCCACTCTATCCAAGATCTCAAATGGGCCAATAAATCTCGGACTCAACTTTCCCTTCTTGCCAAACCGCATCACACCCTTGAGAGGTGCAATCTTCAAGAACATCAGCATAACTCTTCTGTCTCGACTGTGTTGTCTTCATCCTCTCCCGAATAACAGCAACAACATCAGCTGTCTGTTGGACCAACTCTGGACCCAACATCTTCCTCTCACCAATCTCATCCCAATACAAGGGAGATCTACATTTTCGGCCATAAAGCGCTTCATATGGTGCCATGCCGATCGTCGCTTGGTAACTGTTATTGTACGTGAACTCAACTAAAGACAATTTGGAATCCCAACTACCTGGATAGTCTATTGTACAAGCTCTGAGCATATCCTCTAAAATCTGAATAACTCTCTCTGATTGACCGTCGCTCTTGGGATGATATGCTTTACTAAATGCTAACCGTGAACCCATAGCTCTGAACAAACTCTTCCAAAACTCTGAATAAATCTAGAGTCACAATCAGACACAATCGACATAGGAACACCATGAAGTCTAACAATCTCTGCTATGTACTCTTTGGCATACTGGTTCATGGAATACGTCGTCTTGACTGGGAAAAAATGCGTTGACTTGGTCAATCGATCAACAATAACCCAAATAGAGTTGAAACCTTTCTGCGTCCTGGGAAGACCAGTCACAAAATCCATCGTAATATGCTCCCATTTCCATTGAGGAATCGTTAATGACAACAATGTCCCAGCATGTCTCTGATGCTCAATCTTCATCTGCTGACAAGTTAGGCACTGAGAAATAAACATGACAATATCTTTCTTCATACCTGGCCACCAATAGAATCTACGAAGATCATGATACATCTTGGTACTACCTAGATGTATCGAGTATGGCGCAGTATGTGCTTCTGTTAAAATATCTCGCCGAATATCATCACCCGTAGGAATGCATATACGGTCTCTGATTGTTATCAAACCTTCTCTATTAATCACAAACTCTGAATTACCCCTCTCTTATGCTCTAGCTCTCATCTCTGATAACTGTACATAATTGGCTTGCTCTCTACGGATTCTGTCCGTCAATGTAGCCCGAATAACAAACGCTGAAAAGCAAGCAATGGTTCCCGGTACTACTAAAGCTATCTCCTCTCGTTGCAAGTCCAACAACAATGGATTCTGAATCATAGAACTCAAAGAAGAACTTGACTTACGACTCAAAGCATCCGCTACAACATTTGCCTTCCCTGGGTGGTAACAAATCGTCACATCATAATCTTTGACAAGCTCTAACCACCGTCTCTGCCGCATATTGAGCTCTTTCTGGGAAATAAATACTTTAAACTCTTGTAATCCGTGAAAATTTCACACTTTTCGCCATATAAATAATGTCTCCAGATTTTCAAGGCAAAAACCACAGCTGCTAGCTCCAGCTCATGCGTAGGATAATTCTTCTCATACTCTTTCAACTGACGAGAAGCATAGGCTATAAACTTTCCATGTTGCATCAGCACTGCACCAAGACCCTTCTTCGACGCATCGGTATAAACAACAAAGTCCTCTGTACCACTGGGCAATGCAAGTACCGGAGCTGTCGTCAACTTATCTTTCAACTCTTGGAATCCACTCTGGCATTCATTGGACCACTCAAACTTCATAGTTTTCCCCGTCAAATTGGTTAACGGCAGGGCAATCTTGGAAAAATCTGAAATAAAGCGACAATAATAACCCGCCAAACCAAGAAAACTGTGTACCTCTGATGCAGTGGTAGGAATAGGCCACTTCTGTATCGCCTCAATCTTTACTGGATCAACCGCTATACCATCCTTCGAAACCACATGGCCTAAGAAAGAAATCTGCTCCAACCAGAACTCACACTTCTTCAACTTAGCATACAACCTCTTTTCTCTCAACAACTGAAGAACAACTCTGAGGTGTTCTGAGTGAAGCTCTCTGGTCTTGGAATAGATCAATAGGTCATCAATAAAAACAATGACAAAACTATCCAAATGCGGCTTGAACACCCGATTCATCAGGTCCATAAAGACTGAAGGAGCATTGGTCAGACCAAAAGACATCACAAGAAATTCATAATGACCGTACCTGGTCCGAAATGCCGTCTTAGGGATATCAGACTCTCTAACCTTCAACTGATAATAGCCAGATCGCAGATCGACCATCGAAAACACAGTAGCCCCCTGCAGCTGATCAAACAAATCATCTATCCGTGGCAACGGATATTTATTCTTGATAGTCACTTTGTTGATCTCTTTGTAGTCGATGCAAAGCCGCAAGGACCCATCTTTCTTCTTGACCAAAAGAACCGGAGCTCCCCAAGGCGAAGAACTCGGTTGAATAAAACCTTTATCCAAAAGAACTTGCAACTGCGTCTTCAACTCCTTCATCTCTGTAGGGGCCATTCTATACGGAGCCTTAGAAATAGGAACCGTACCTGGAACTAGATCAATCACAAACTCTACATCTCTGTCCGACGGCAAACCCAGCACATCATCCTCAAATACATCAGAGAACTCTCTCACAACATCAATATCATCAATATTCAATTTAACCATTCTATCCACATCAACAATCAAAGCCAGAAACCCATCACAACCTCTAAACAGCAACTTCTTAGCCTCAAGACACGAAATAAAAGGAAGAACACGAAGTACCTGCACTGGCAAGCATACCTTCCTTATTTGCATCATCTGCAAATTTTACCGTCTTGGCAACGCAATCAAACACTGCACGGTAAGTTGATAGCCAATCCATGCCAAGTACAATATCAAACGCAACCATCGGAATAACAATCAAATCAGCATAAACCACCCGCTCATCGATTTGAACAGAACATGAATACACAATAGACGTCGGGCACAACACATCTCCTGAAGGCAATACAACATTAAACTGGAGGGGAATAACAGAAGGAACTATACCCACAGATCTCAAAAATAATTCAGACATAAAAGAATGAGTAGCACCTGTATCTATCAATGTCGTAGCTACTCTGCCTGAAATTAAAATAGTATTAGAGATCATAGAAGAATCAAGATTTATACATTCCTTCGTCATGGTGAAGATGCGACCCTGCACCTTCTCTTTACCCGATCCTCTCGGACAATCCTTGGCAATATGGCCTGCAGTGCCACATCGGTAACAAGTATAAGAACCAAACATGCACTCACCTCTATGAGGCCTATTGCACTTTGGACACAATGGCTTCTCTGGATCAAATGGAATTGCTGGTACTTTAAAACTCGGTTCCATCTTGCCTTTCCCTTTGAATCTATCTTTTCCTCTTTGGCTTGAACCTTGACTTCTCTGAGCCATAGCCTGCTGCCTCGCCTGTCTCTCTCTTGCAATATCTTTCTCATCTTGCTCGGCTAACAGTGCTTTAGCCACTATCTCTTTGAATGTTACCGCCTTCGACATATTAATGTCCCTTCTGATCTCTGCTCGAATTCCTCTAATGAAATGAGCACATTTGTCTTTGTCATTGGAGGCAATATATGGGGCAAACAGACAGCCCACTCGAACTTCAGAATGTACTCACCAACATTCAAATCTCCTTGGCGAAGCTCTGAAAATTCAGTCACCTTCCTAGCTCAAAGTGCATCTGGAAAGTACTTGTCATAGAAGAGATCAGTGAACTCTTGCCACTTCATTGCCGGAACATCAACACCTACTTTGGTAGCATTCCACCAAATACGTGCAGCCTTGACTAGCATAAACACTGCACAACCAACTCTGTCCTTGTCTTCATAGTTGAGATGATCAAATATCGCCTCAAGTGCTTTGATCCACTCTACAATCACCTATGGATCAGTGCTTCCTGCAAACTCAGGCGGATCCATTCTCTTGAAAGCAATAAAGATGCCATCAGTTCCCACTGCCTGAGCCACTTGGCCTCTACCCTGTCCTCTACCTTGGCCTGTACCTTGCATACGTAGCAAATGTTGGATCTGCTCACTATGGACCTTGGCTTGCTCTTTCAACAACTTGCCGAACTCATCGACAACTCTAGAGGAAGAACTATCCTCACCCTCTACGGCTTTCCTCTTAGGAGGCATAACTCCTACAATGTGCTCACATTATACATATCAACCAATAACAATGAATAGATGAACAAGAAGACATACCCGGACCGTTGAAAGTAGACGAAGTCATATGCATTGTTCCGAAGAACCGTGCTCTGATACCACTAAATGTAACACCTCTTACTCTGATCTCTTAAAATAACAGTGGTATTTAAAAATTTTACTCTTATAGGAAGGAATGATTTAAAACTTCTCTTGACATAAACACATTTTCAATATTTACAACCAAAAGTATATATATACATGATCAATCAAATGATGCAACAAAAGACAAAACATCATTTTAATGATCATGCCAAAGTGCTAGCAAAATACTCTTCTTCCTTCCCTCTCTTATGCATATGACATCGGCTCCAATCAACATCCTGGTCCGTCACTCTTATCTGCATCACATGAATAACTGAAATGAGTATAAAACTCAGCAAGTGGAACTCTTATATAGAAATGATACATAGCATACTCTGAAAACAAAGCTTTGAAATCAATAAATACCATCAACTCTAGAAACATGAATAACATAGCAATAACATAACAATAAGATGATATTTCTCTTTTGTCTGTTGGATTGATATCTATATAGTATCTCTGTCTCTGTACCTATATCCCATCGATATAAATCGATAACTCTGAGGGATATAAGCCTATGGTCGTTGATCAACTAATTGCATGCAATCTCTGACTATGTATCTATCAATCCATAAAACATTTGAACTCTCTCTTGGGCATTTTATCAAACACTTTGCATACTCTTTCTCTTGTATTCCCTTTTTCACAATTGAGACATAAAATGCCTCCAATATATATAACAAGTGTATCAATACATAATCATGAATCAAATGAAGGGAATAGAACATTAAAACCATTGAAATACTATACATATATTATCATGTGAGCACAATAAATGAGATTCCACTTACAACCAACAAGAACCCCATCAATCTAAACCCTTGGTTGAATTCCTACAACAATAAACCATATATAATACCATCAATATCTCAATAATCAAAAACCCATATCAATTAATCCATAAACCAACACCATCAACAAACCCATATCATCTCCAACACCAAAAACTAAGCATAAACTAGACCAAAATCTTACCTTAGCTTCCTTGAACCCAAAACTATCTTGATCTCACTTCAATAATCCAACAAAATGCTTGAATCAAAGGAAGGAAATGAAAGGAAAAGGAACCCTAGCTTCCTTGCTCTGAAGAAACCGAGAGAATGGGAAAGAAGTGAGAGAAAAGTGAAGTCTCCACCTATTTTATACCTTAAAACACCAAAAACACGACTTTATTGTTCACATACCGTGGGTACGCTAGCCCATGCACCGCGGGTGCGCTATGCCTTCGGCAACTCATCCAAAAATTTGAAACAGTAGACCGCGGGTGTGGTCATCTTTTGGAGCGCGGGTGCGCTCGCTACTCTGCGCACAGCTGCTCCAAAGATCTCCTCCGAAACGCCTCTTCCCGTCATAATTTGGAAAAATGGTAAACTAAAAAGTTGTAGCTCTATGTCTTTTATTGAACCTTTCAAAATTTCAGATCATTTGCAGGTCTGAGTAAAATGTTATGCTAAATCTCCCAACATGTGTCACTGTAGGAACGTCGAAACACACGACACACTCCAGGGCACTTTTGGCATACCTTCCACAATGATTTGAACAAAACTCAAAATAAGAAAGTTATACCTCTATGTCTTATCTAACCACTCCAATTGGCCTCATACCAATTGTCTCAACCTACGAATTATCACGAATTTAATCGTAATGACACTACAATCAAACTACACAACATCTATCATCAACAATACTATAAATAATAAATCGCCATCCTTAACATCAAAACTATACTTAAACTTACCCAAATAGCCAATAATCATACGAAATCTTAAACCATACCGTTCACCAGGCTTGGCTATTACAGTAACATTCAAAGAAATTGTTGCTAAAGCATTGTTGGCCGAGCAAGATGAGAAGGACATTGCTAGAGAGAGACAGGCGAGGCAGCAGGCTATTGCTCTGAGGGGCCAAGGTTCGAGTAAAAGATGATAAGGCAATTTCAAAGGGAAAGGCAAGATAGAGTCGAGCCCGAAAGTACCAGCAGTTCCATTTGATCCTGGGAAGCCGTTGTGTCCCAAGTGCGGTAGGAATCATCGGGGAGAGTGCAGATTTGGTACTCATACTTGTTATCGATGTGTCACTGCAGGCCATATTGCCAAAGACTGTCCAAGAGGAGCGAGTAAAGAGAAGGTGCAGGGTCGCATCTTCACCATGACGAAGGAAGGTATAAACCATGATTCTTCTGTGATCTCTAGCACTATTTTAATTTCGGGCAGAGTAGCTACGACATTGATTGATACAGGTGATACTCATTCTTTTATGTCTGAACTATTTTTGAGGTTTTTGAGCATAGTTCCTTCTGTTCTTCCCCTCCAGTTCAATGTTGTTTTGCCTTCTGGGGATGTGTTGTGCCCGACATCTATTGTGTATGCGTGCTCTGGTCAAATTGTTGAGCGAGTGGTTTATGCCGATTTGATTGTTATTCCGATGGTTGCATTTGATATTATACTTGGCATGGATGGGCTATCAACCTATCTTGCAATGATTGATTGCGTTGCTAAGACAGTGAAATTTGCAGATGATGGCAATAGGGAAGGTATGCTCGCCAGTGCAGGTACTTCGTTGGTCCTTCCTTTTATTTCGTGTCTTGAGGCTAAGAAGTTGTTGTGTAGAGGTTGTGATGGGTTTTTGGCTTCGATTGTTGATGTGGATAGAATGGTTAAGTTGAATATTGATGATATTGATGTTGTGAGAAGTTCCCTGATGTTTTTGAGGATGATGTTCCGGGTTTACCGTCGGACAGAGATGTGGAGTTTATGATTGAGTTAGTTCCAGGTACGGTTCCTATTTCCAAGGCTCCGTATAGAATGGCCCCTAAAGAGATGAAAGAGTTGAAGACACAGTTGCAAGATCTTTTGGATAAAGGTTTTATTCGGCCGAGTTCTTCGCCTTGGGGAGCTCCGGTCTTTGTCAAGAAGAAAGATGGGACTTTGCGGCTGTGTATTGATTAGTTGATCTATCAAGAATAAATATATGTTGCCCCGGATAGACAATCTTTTTGATCAACTGCATGGGCCTTCCGTTTTTTCGAAGATTGATCTGCGATCTGGCTATTATCAGTTGAAGGTTAGGGAGTTTGATATCCCTAAGACGGCATTTCGGACCAGGTACGGTCATTATGAATTTCTTGTGATGTCATTCGGTATGACTAATGCTCCTTCAGTCTTCATGGATCTTATGAACCGAGTGTTCAAGCCGTATTTGGATAGCTTAGTCATTGTTTTCATCGATGAAATTTTGATTTATTCCAAGACCAGAGAGATTCATGCAGAGCATCTCCGAGTTGTTCTTCAGTTGTTGAGAGAGGAGAGGTTGTATGCTAAGTTGAAGAAATGTGATTTCTGGTTGGAGCAGATTTCTTTCTTAGGCCATGTTGTCTCGAAGGATGGTATAGCTGTTGATCCAGTGAAAATTGAGGCGGTTCAAAAATGGCCTATTCCTACCACTGTATTGGAGGTACGCAGTTTTCTTGGTTTGGCGGGTTATTATAGTCGTTTCATTGCAGACTTTTATAAGATTGCCCTGCCGTTAACCAATCTGACGAGGAAGACTGTGAAGTTCGAGTGGTCCATTGATTGCCAGAGTGGATTCCAAGAGTTGAAAGATAAGTTGACGACAGCTCTTGTAC
Organism: Primulina eburnea; assembly: GCF_022965805.1. Lineage (NCBI taxonomy): Eukaryota > Viridiplantae > Streptophyta > Magnoliopsida > Lamiales > Gesneriaceae > Primulina > Primulina eburnea. The sequence goes on along the minus strand of NC_133106.1, from coordinate 14,536,091 downwards.
TTGAATTGCCTAGTGGTTCAGAGGACTTTGTTGTTTACACTGATGCGTCGAAGAAAATGTCTTGGAGCAATGCTGATGCAACGTGGGAAAGTTATAGCTTATGCTTCTCGCCAGTTGAAGGACTATGAGAAGAATTATCCTACGCATGATCTAGAGCTGGCAGTTGTGGTTTTCGCCCTGAAAACCTGAGACATTACTTATATGGCGAAAAGTGTGAAATTTTCACGGACCACAAGAGTTTGAAGTATTTGTTTTCTCAGAAAGAACTCAATATGCGACAGAGACGGTGGTTAGAGCTTGTCAAAGATTAAGATGTGACGATTAGTTACCACCCTGGAAAAGCGAATGTTGTGGCAGATGCATTGAGCCGTAAGTCGAGTTCTTCTTTGAGCTCGATGATTCAGCAGCCATTGTTGTTAGATTTGGAGCGAGAGGAGATAGCCTTTGTAGTACCAGGAAGCATTGCTCGCTTTTCAGCGTTGATCATCCAGGATACATTGACGGATAGGATCCGTAGAGAGCAAGCCATTGATTCAGAGTCGATAGAGATGAGAGCCAGAGCAGAGAAGAGAGGTAATTCAGAGTTTGGGTTGAATGGAGATGGTTTGATGATATTCAGAGGCCGTATTTTTCTTCCTACTTGTGATGATATTCGGCGAGACGTCTTAATAGAGGCACATACCGCGCCATACTCGATACATCCAGGCAGCACGAAGATGTATCAGGATCTTTGTAGACTCTATTAGTGGCCAGATATGAAGAAAGATATTGCCATGTTTATTTCTCAATGCCTAACTTGTCAGCAGGTGAAGATCGAGCACCAGAGACCTGCTGGGACATTGTTGTCATTGTCGATTCCTCAATGGAAATGGGTGAAAGGGATTGATTTTAGCTGCACGAATGCGCAACGGAAGGTACAAAATTTTGATTTTACAAAAAAATTCGAGCACCTTAAGTACTAGTGTGTAACATATACAAAAACACAAAAATGACATTCATAGTGTGTTTAGAAATTACCTATCAATCTTAAAAGATTGATGTTGGCTCCAACTTAGTTGATATACAACTAAGCTCTTCAATGGCAAGACAATCTTCAAGCTTCCCTTTGAGCCCACCTTGCTCATATATTAAGCCCACCACCAACTAGCTATAACCACTCTAATTTTGCACTAGAAAAATTACAGCATTTTTCTTTGAGCAGTATATTGCTTTTTCAACCAAAATGAAGAGAAAACTTTTGAGAGAATTGTGTGAAAGATATCGGCCAATTGAGTTATTGAATGGGGGGAGGGAGACTAGCCTTGATAGTGTAAAAAGTTGTTGTTGGCATGTGTGACTCATGTCTTGAATATTAAGAAAGTTGTCTCCCAACTCTTCACCTCCCCATGCATGCTATTTATTTGATTTTTAACAATTAAAAATCCATGAACTTATTTTAATTATCTCAAACATATTTGAGACTAATTAAACATTACTTGAATTCACTCAAGTCACTAGTTGAATAATTATTTTACTATTGGGCTCTACAAGACCCAATATGATTTAATTAATTCAACACTTGAATTAATTTAATTATTTCGACTCTACTAGGCCCACTAGTGTTAAATTAATTCAACACTTGAATTAATTTAATTTAGTCCATAATAATTTTTATGAAAATCACAATTTTAAAATAAATTATTTATTTGACCAATTTTTAATTTAGGAACACTTCCACAAATTAAAAGTTACATTTCCCTCATAGAAGTCTTACTTCTAATTTTCCTTACGCTTATAAACTCATTTATAAGCCGTTCAACACTTTGAACAATTTTAACTTCTCAATGGGATCTAGAAAGCTAGTACTTGTGAGGCCCTCAATGGTTCATTGATACAACTAGCCGTGGGTTCACATCTCCATGTGATTCGGACTAAACATGTCCTTATATGAGCATACCCCAATTGCACCATTCTTAATTATCAACTCCTTGATAACAAGAACGTCAGAACTCAAGTCTGTTAGTACCCAACCAATCAAGTTAAACGCCTAGCAGCATCGGTTACATGATTACCTAGGTATCAAATGATAGTGCCTGCAGGAACCATTCAATTATGGTTAGCGTATAGTACGCTCCCTTCAACTCATATATCCCGACCGATTCGACAACCATTGGTTTATCGAGAGTTGTCAATGAATCGATACTATGTGTCATGTCGTAGTTGCATCGATGGTGTAATCTATTAAACCCCTTTCAGAATTACCACCATACTCTGATCAGAGATTTCAACCTACATACACATGAGAACACATAGGATGTAATAGCCAAGCTTGGTGAACGGTACGGTTTAAATTTCGTATGATTATTGATTTTTGGTTAAGTTTTAGTATAGTTGTGATGTTAAGAGTTGTGATTATGGGTTATAGTATTGTTGGTAATAATTGTTTTGTGGCATTGTTGTTATTAGTTGGCGGTAGTTGTATTGTATCAGCGTTTCGATTCGATTTTAGTTGAAAAAGAGTTTGTTTTGGCCGAGACCAGACCGCACCCGCGGTATTTTGAGCAGCGCACCCACGGTCGTTATTGCAGCATTTTTGATGGATTTCCAAACAGACACCGCACACGCCGTGTAACGGTTACCGCACCCGCGGTGGAGGTACCGCACCCACGGTAAGTTTTATACCGCACTCGCGGTCGTCATTTTCAGATTTTTGGTTTAGTTGCCGAGGGCACACCGCACCCGTTGTGCATGAATAGTGAAAGCGTGTTTTTCGGTTTTAAGTGATTATAAGGAATGAGTTGGTTCACTTTTTTCCCCATTTCTTCCAATCTTCTCGATTTTTTTAGCAAGGGAGAGCTAGGGTTCCATTTTCTTTCAATTACTTTCTTTGATCTAAGCCTGTTGTTGGTGATTTGTGGTGATATTAAGATTATTTTGGGATCAAGGAAGCTAAGGTAAGCTTTTGGTATGATTTATTCTTGGTTTGGTGTTGGGAGAATTGTTGGGTTTGTTGATTGTGTTGGTATTTTGGATTAAATGGTTTGACTGTTGGATTATTGGGTTATTGATGGTGTTATATATGGTTTATTGTTGTAGGAATTCAACCAAGAGATTAGTTGGAGGTGTTCTTGTTGGTTGTAAGTGGAATCTAATTTATTGTGCTCACATGACAATATATGTATGGTATTTCAATGCCTTTAATGTGTTATTCCCTTCATTGATTCATGATTATATATTGATACACTTTGTTGTATATATTGGATGCATTTTATGTCTCAATTGTGTTAAAGGGAATACAAGAGATTAAAGTCTTCAAAGTGTTTGATGAAATGCCAAAGAGAGAATTTAAATGATTATTTTTTTTGGATTGATAGATACATAGTTAGAGATTGCATGCAATTAGTTGATCAACGACCACCATAGGCTTATATCCCTCAAAGTTATCGACTTATATCGATGGGATATAGGTACAGAGACAGAGATACTATATAGATATAAATCCAACAGAGAAAAGAGAAATACCATCTTATTGTTATGTTGCTATGTTATTCTTAATTCAAGAGTTGATGGTATTTATTGATTTCAAAGCTATGTTTTCAGAGTATGCTATGTACATTGCTATGTAAGAGTTCCACTTGCTGAGTTTTATACTCATTTCAGTTATTTCATGTGATGCAGATAAGAGCGACGGGGCGAGACGTTGATTGGGGCCGGAGTCATATGTATATAGTTGGAAGGAAGAAGGCCATTTTCAAACATTTTGGACATGATCCTAGAAATGATATTTTGTATTTTGTTATATCATTTGAATGATCATGTATTTACTTTTTATTGTAAATGTTTTATGGTAGTTGATTTTTGAATCCTTCTTTCCTTCAAGAAATTTTTTTTTTCCGCTGTTATTTTATTAAAACCGGTCAGAGGTGTCACATTTAGTGGTATCAGAGCACTGTTCTTCGAACCAATGCATATGACTTCGTCTGCTTTCAATTGTCCGGGTATGTCTTTTTCTACATCTATTCATTGTTATATATTGATTTGTATTGTGTGAGCACATTGTAGGAGTTATGCCTCGTAAGAGGAAAGCCGTAGAGGGTGAGGATAGTTCTTCCTCTAGAGTTGTCGATGAGTTCGGCAAGTTGTTGAAAGAGCAAGCCAAGGTCCATAGTGAGCAGATCCAGCAGTTGCTACGTATGCAAAGTACAGGCCAAGGTAGAGGACAGGGTAGAGGCCAAGTGGCATAAGCGATTGGTACCGATCGGATCTTTACTGCTTTCAAGAGGATGGATCCGCATGAATTTTCAGGAAGCACTGATCCGTTGATGGCCGTAGAATGGATCAAGGAACTCGAGGCTATTTTCTATCTTCTCAACTATGAAGACAAGGACATAATCAGTTGTGCAGTGTTCATGTTAGTCAAAGCTGCACGTATTTGGTGGAATGCTACCAAGTTTAGCGTTGACATTCCAGCATTGAATTGGCAAGAGTTCACTGATCTGTTTTATGACAAGTACTTCCCAGACGCACTTCGAGCTAGGTGAAAGGGGATCGGTTACGGTGACCGAAGCGCAACGGAAGTTTAAAAATCGAATTTTTCATAAAAAATTTCGGCCACCTTGATTTTGTGTGTAGCAAATACAACAAAACACAAAAATTACATTCATAGTGTGTTTAGAATTTTACATATCAATCACAAGGATTGATGTATGGCTCCAACTAAGGTGTAAACACCTTAGCTCTTCAATGGTCGAAACTATCTTCAAGCTTCCTTTGAGCACTCCTTGCTCAACTATTAAGCCCACCAACAACTAGGTAGATCCTCTCTTAATTTGCACTAGAAAACTAAGAGGATTTTTCAATGAGAATTATTTTCTTTCCTCAACACTTGAAGAACAAAAATGGAGAAAAACTTGGAGAGACAACTCTCAAGAATTCGGCCAAGGTATTTTCAAAAATGGGGGAAGGGAGACTTGTCTTGGACTTGCAAAAACCAAAAAGCAAAAATACCTTTTTGTATGCCATGCCTTGATAACCCAAAAAGTAGTCTCCAACCCTTCACCTTCTATGCATGCAATATTATATGGTTTTTTACAAATTAAAAACCCATGGACTTAATTTAATTATCTCAAAAATTTTTGAGATTAATTAAACATTACTTGAATTTACTCAAGTCCACTAGTTAAATAATTTATTTAAATTGAGCTCTACAAGACTCAATATGATTTAATTAATTCAACATTTGAATTAATTTAATTATTTGGACTCTACTAGGTCCACTAGTGTTTAATTAATTCAACACTTGAATTAATTTATTTTAGTCCACAATAATGTTTATGAAAATCACAATTTTCAAATACATTATTCACTTGGCCAACTTTTAATTTAGGAACACTTTCATAAATTAAAATTTACATTTCTCTCATAGAAGTCATACTTTTAATTTTTCTTTACGCTTATAACCTCCTTTATAAGCCGTTCAACACATTGAACTATTTCTCTTCTCAACGGGATCTAGAAAGCTAGTACTTGTGTGGCCCTCAATGGTTCATTGATACAACTAGCCGTGGGTTCACATCTCCATGTGATTCGGACTAAACATGTCCTTATATGAGCATACCCCAATTGCTCCATTCTTACTTATCAACACCTTGATAACAAGAACGTCAGAACTCAAGTCTGATAGTACCCAACCAATCATGTTAAATGCCTAGCAGCATCGCTTACATGATTTCCTAGGTATCAAATGATAGTGCCTGCAAGAACCATTCAATTATGATTAGCGTACAGTACGGTCCCTTCAACTCATATATCCCGACCGATTCGAAAACCATTGGTTTATCGAGAGTTGTCAATGAATTGATACAATGTGTCATGTTGTAGTTGCATCGATGGTGTAATCTATGAAACCCCTTTCATAATTACCACCATACTCTGATCAGAGATTTCAACCTATATACACATGATAACACATAGGATATCCATACCCGAAGATAAGCCGTGAATCCTCGACTACAATGCATCGACTCCTATATGTTTCGACAGAACACCCAACCTTGCCACCTGATGACCCCATGAGAGTCGGTAAACAAGTAAAAGTGTAATTCTAGCACATAGAGTCTCAATGTTGTCCCGGGTCATAAGGACTAATGGTGTACAACCATAAACTAGGACGTTTCCACTCGATAAGTGAGAACCACTTGGAAAGTCCTTTATGGAGGGTTGTTCAATGCACTCTACCAGGAGCACCTATCTGCATGCTCGGACATCACAATGTCCCCTACCAATGAAACATGGTACTCACATCGCAGATACTAGTCTCGAACTCTAGCGGCCTATATCCTTCTTAGTGGCGGCTGAATCGACTAGGAACTGTTTAGAATATACAGTATTCCAAATATGAGTTTCATGATACTCATCATATGAACATCTCATATTCTTTCTATTATTTGTATATTCAAGGTCTTTATCTATGCAACTAGCATGGGTATACAGATAAAGATTTGCCAAAACAATAATTTCAAATATTATTAAAATAAAGATTGCTTATATATAGAGTTTCATTGTGAACACTCGGTCAACACTTGGCTCGACGGGCACCTACTCTAACACTTGGAAGGTGACTGAGTTCTTGGAGATTCGACAGGGAGGTATGAATGTTGATGAGTATATTCTGAAGTTTGAGGAGGGCTGTCTGTTTGCCCCGTATATTGCTTCCAATGACAAAGATAAAGGTGCTCATTTCATTCGAGGCCTTCGAGCAGAAATCAGAAGGGATATACACATGTCGAAGGCTGTGACATTCAAAGATATCGTGGCTAAGGCTTTTTTGGTCAAGCAAGATGAGAAAGACATTGCCAGAGAGAGACAAGCGAGACAACAGGCCATTGCTCAGAGAGGCCAGGGTTCAAGTCAAAGAGGAAAGGATCGTTTCAAGGGGAAAGGTAAGATAGAGTCGAGTCCTAAACCACCGGCAGTTCCATTTGATCTTGAGAAGCCTTTGTGTCCCAAGTGCAGTCGACGTCATCGGGGAGAGTGCAGATTTGGTACTCATGCTTGCTATCGATGTGGCACTGCAGGCCATATTGTCAAAGATTGTCCAAGAGGAGCGAGTAAAGAGAAGGTGCAAGGTCGCATCTTTACAATGACTAAGGAAGGTATAAACCATGATTCTTCTGTGATCTCTAGCACTATTTTAATTTCAGTCAGAGTAGCTACGACATTGATTGATACAGGTTCTACTCATTCTTTTATATCTGAACTATTTTTGAGATCTTTGGGTTTAGTTCCTTCTGTTCTTCCCCTCTAGTTTAATGTTGTTTTGCCTTCGGAAGATGCTTCACCCAAGTCCTGCATTGAGAACTTACTCGCTAACCATATCTTAGTTGATTGCAACATCCCTACATCATTCCCAATGAGTAGAATGTCATCAACATAAAGCACAAGGAATGTCACAGCGCTCCCACTGACCTTCTTATACACACAGGGTTCCTCAGGATTCTTAGCAAAACCAAACTCTTTGATTGTACTATCGAATCTAAGGTTCCAACTCCTAGATGACTGCTTTAGTCAACAAATAGATCTCTGAAGTTTGCATACCATATGCTCACTTCCGACAGATGTAAAACCTTCGGGTTGAGACATGTAAATCTCTTCCTTAATATGCCCATTAAGAAGGGCTGTCTTGACATCCATATGCCATATCTCATAGTCATACCATGCAGCTATAGCTAGCAATATCCTTATGGACTTGAACATTGAAACTGGAGAAAAGGTTTATTCAAAGTCAACTCCTTGTCTTTGAGTATATCCTTTTGCCACCAATCGCGCCTTGAAGGTCAATACCTTCCCATCCGCCCCAAGTTTCCTCTTGTAAATCCATTTACACCCTATGGGAACAATTCCCTCAGGTGGATCCACGAGATTCCACACTTGGTTCGAATGCATGGAATTCATCTCAGATTCCATTGCTTCAAGCCACTTGGATGACTCGGCATCAGATAATGCTTCTTTGAAGGTCCTTGGATCACATCTATGGATAGGCTCATCATGGCCCTCTTCAAGAAGCAGACCATACCTCATAGGTGGTCTCGAGACTCTCTCGAATCTTCTAGGAGCTTGTATCTCCTCTCTTGGCTCTTCGGGAGTGGATTCTATAATGGTGGGTGTCTCTTGAACCTCTTCGAGTTCTATCATCTCGCCTTTTCTATCCAATAGAAATTCCTTTTCCAAAAAGGTTGCATTCCTAGAAACAAACACCTTTGTTTCTTTGGGATGATAGAAGTAGTATCCAACCGAATTCTTTGGATATCCCACAAAGTAACATAAAATGGATCGACTATCCAATTTATCTCCCACTACCTGCTTCACATAAGCAGGGCACCCCAATATTCTAAGATAAGAATATTTAGGTGGCTTACCCATCCATATCTCATATGGTGTCTTGTCAACTGCCTTTGAATGGACATTGTTCAACAATAGTGCCGCTTTTTCTCAAGCGCATATCCCCAAAAAGATGGCGGCAACTCCGTGAACCCCATCATAGACCGAACCATGTCCATCAAAGTCCGGTTACGACGTTCCGAAACACCATTCAACTGCGGTGTAACAGGTGGAGTCCACTGCGAGAGAATCCCATTTTCCCTAAGATACTCTTGGAACTCGGCACTCAAGTATCACCACCTCGATCCGATCGAAGTGTCTTGATGCTTCGCCCCAATTACTTTCTACTTCACTTCTGAAATCTTTGAACCTTTCAAAGGCTTCAGACTTGTATGTCATCAAATACACATACCCATACCTCGAAAAGTCATCGGTAAAGGTGATGAAGTAGGCATGTCCATGCTTAGTGGTGATGCTAAGCGGACCGCAAACATCGTTATGCATCAAATCCAATAAACCTTTGGCTCGCTCCACATGGCCCTTAAAGGGAATCTTGATCATCTTTCCTTTTAGACAGGATTCACAAGTCGTGAAAGCATTAATATCAGACATATCAAACATGCCAACTCCCACTAGATTTTTCATCCTTCATAGGGAAATATGTCCTAATCGAGCATGCCATAATTGTGCCGAATTTAGAGTATCTTGTTTGCGCTTGTTTGTTATTGTTATAGCTTGGACATTGTTAAGTGGAATATCTTTTAATTTTAAGGTGTAGAGATCGTTTTCAAGTTCTCCGTTACCAATTAAACATTCGTTCTTGTAAATGTTGCAAACACCTTTGCTATATAAACAAGAAAATCCATCTTTATCAAGCACAGAAATGGAAATATTGTTTTTCACCAAGTCTGGAACAAACAAAACATCTCTTAAAATCAACTTAAAATCATTGTTCAACAATAAGTAAACATCTCCCACAGCCTTGGCAGCAACCCTTGCTCCATTGCCCATCCTCAAGAAGGTCTCACCTTCCCTGAGCCTCATACTTCTTCCCAACAGCTGCAAATCATTACAGAGATGTGAGCCACAGCCGGTATCCAATACCCAAGAAGTAGAATTAATTGAAATGTTTATATCAATATAGAACATACCGTTTCCAGAACTCTTCTGGGCAAGATATTCCCTGCAGTTACGCTTCCAATGTCCAGACCTCTTGCAGTAATGCCAAATATCAACAGTCTTGTCAGCCTTCACTGGTGTGGCTGCCACAACGAGATCCGGAGCCTGCCTCTTCAAGGGCACGTTCTTCTTGGGACGTTGGAAAGAACGCTTCTTTCCCTTCCCAGGTGGACCGGTCTTCGTACCAGATGAAGAGCCCACATAAAGAACCGGCTTCTCTTTCTTGATAGTGGACTCAAAAGTCACAAGCATACTCACCAACTTCTCAAGGGGTGGCTCCATCTTGTTCATGTTGAAGTTCACCAAAAAAAGATCAAATGAGCTAGGCAATGACGACAACAACATGTCGGTGGTCAACTCCGAAGGCAATATCAAATCCATGCCAACCAGCTTGTCCACGAGCCCAATCATCTTTAGGCCATGCTCATGGTCCCAGGCCCCATCTCGCATGCGTAAAGTGATCAGCTCCTTGACGGTAGCATGCCTAAGAGGACGTCTTTGCTCTCCAAAGAGCTCCTTGAGGTGAAAATGAATGTCAGCAGCACTCTTTGCACCCTCAAAATGCCTCTGCAGCTCATCATTCATAGAAACCTGCATATAACACTTGGCCTTCAAGTCATGGTCTGTAAGGCCCGAGAAATTAATCCGGTTAATCTGAAAAGATTTGGAAATGATTATTATAATCATTGATGATAATTGATATGATTATAAACGGAACAGATCAGATCGGGAGAGCCGGAAAATAATTCACATTTTGTGTGAAGAGTAGGATTGGCGCACATGCGCGACTTGCATGCGCGTACATGCGCGGAACATCCAGTAGCATCGGCGCACATGCGCGAGATAAGGTGCGCATATGCGCAACCCGTCCAGATGAAAGGGATCGTTTTAAGGTGTTCGAAATCGCAACGGAAGCACAAAATATTTTACATCTCATGAAAACCAAAATTTTGCAAGAAGATTTTTCAAAAATCGAACACCTTGTACTAGTGTGCAAGCATATACAAAAATCTCAACTTTCATGCATAGGGTGTTGAGAAAATATACCTATCAACCTCTTGAGGTTGATGAATGGCACCAACTAAAGTGTAAACACTTTAGCTCTTGAAAGGAATGACAATCTACAAGCTCTCCTCTTTCCTTCAAAATAAGGCCCACCACCAACTAGGTAGATCCCCTCAAATTTTGCACTAGAAAAATTTGAGGATTTTTCAATGAGAAGTGTGTTGTTTCTCCAACAATTGAAGAACCAAAATTGAGAGAAATGTGTGTTGTTATTTTCGGCCAAGTGAGGGGGGAGGAGAGAAGGTGGGAAGACTTGTCTTGGTTGTGGGAAAAGTGAAAAAGTTGTCTTGCATGCCATACAATATTTTAATCAAAAATAATCCACACCCCTTCACCTCCCAAGCATGCAAACCCTAGTGGGCTTGTAACTTTTACAAGGCCCATGGACTTTTTTAATTGTCTCAAACATATTTGAGCCCAATTAGACTTTACTTGATTTTACTCAAGCCCACTAGTTAAATAATTATTTCCAATTGGGCTCTACAAGGCCCAATGTTATTTAATTAATTCAACACTTGAATTAATTTAATTATTTGGACTCTACTAGGTCCACTAGTGTTTAATTAATTCAACACTTGAATTAATTTAATTTAGTCCATAATAATGTTTATGAAAATCACAATTTTCAAATACATTAGTCACTTGGCCAAATTTTAATTTAGGAACACTTCCATTAATTAAAATTTATATTTCTCTCATAGAAGTCATACTTCTATTTTTCTTTACGCTTATAAACTCATTTATAAGCCGTTCAACACATTGAACAATTTTAACTTCTCAACGGGATCTAGAAAGCTAGCACTTGTGTGGCCCTCAATGGTTCATTGATACAACTAGCCGTGGGTTCACATCTCCATGTGATCCGGACTAAACATGTCCTTATACGAGCATACCCCAATTGCTCCATTCTTACTTATCAACTCCTTGATAACAAGAACGTCAGAACTCAAGTCTGATAGTATCCAACCAATCATGTTAAACGCCTAGCAGCATCGCTTACATGATTCCCTAGGTATCAAATGATAGTGCCTGCAAGAACCATTCAATTATGGTAGCGTACAGTACGGTCCATTCAACTCATATATCCCGATCGATTCGACAACCATTGGTTTACCAAGAGTTGTCAATGAATCGATACTATGTGTCATGTTGTAGTTTGCATCGATGGTGTCATCTATGAAACTCCTTTCATAATTACCACCATACTCTGATCAGAGATTTCAACCTACATACACATATAGGTAAGCGGTTGAATTATGTGTATGGAGGTTGAAATCTCTGATCAGAGTATGGTGGTAATTATGAAAGGAGTTCATAGATGATCAGAGATTTCAAACCTACATACACATAATTACCACCATACTCTGATCAGAGATTCAACCTTTCATAATTACCACCATACCTCCATACCCGAAGGTAAGCGGTGAATCCCCGACTACAATGCATCGACTCCTATATGTTTCGACAGAACACCCAACCTTGCCACCTAATGACCCCATGAGAGTCGGTAAACAAGTCAAAGTGTAATTCTAGCACATAGAGTCTCAATGTTGTCCCGGGTCATAAGGACTAATGGTGTACGACCATAAACTAGGACTTTTCCACTCGATAAGTGAGAACCACTTGGAAAGTCCTTTTATGGAGGGTTGTTCAGTGCATTCTCTACAAGGAGCACCTATCTGCATGTTCGGACATCACAATGTCCCCTACCAATGAAACATGGTACTCACATCGCAGATACTAGTCTCTAACTCGAGCGGCCTATATCCTTCTTAGTGGCGGCTGAATCGACTAGGAACCGTTTAGAATATACAGTATTACAAATCTGAGTTTCAGGATACTCATCATATGAGCATCTTATATTCTTTCTACTAATTGTATATTCAAGGTCTTTATCTATGCAACTAGCATGGGTATACAGATAAAGATTTGCCAAAACAATAATTTCAAATATTATTAAAATAAAGACTGTTTATACATAGAGTTTAATCATGAACCCTCGGCCAACACTTGGCTCGACGGGCACCTACTCTAACAATCTCCTACTTGCACTAGAGCCAACTACCCATATGCTTCAAACCCATCGATTCGCGATGCTTCTCGAATAATGGTCCAGGTAAAGGCTTAGTTAGCGGATCAACAACATTATCTGCGGAGCCGATTTTGTCAATCGTGACATCTCCTCTTTCCACGATCTCTCTGAGGATGTGGTACTTTCTCAATACGTGTTTGGTCTTCTGATGAGACCTTGGCTCCTTTGCTTGAGCAATGGCTCCCGTGTTGTCACAAAACACCGGGACAAGAGCAACTCCATTAGGAATGACGCCCAACTCTTGGACGAATTTCCTTATCCAAACAGCCTCCTTTGCAGCAGCTGATGCAGCAATATATTCTGCCTCAGTGGTGGAATCCGCAGTACTTTCTTGTTTGGAACTCTTCCAAGAGACAGCAGCACCATTGAGCATGAATATGAATCCAGAGGTTGACTTCGAGTCATCGACATCGCTTTGGAAGCTAGAGTCGGTATAGCCTTCCAACTTCAGTTCTCCACCCCCATAGACCAAGAACAATTTATTGGTCCTTCTCATAGACTTGGATAGGGACACGCCATGACACATTGGTAGATGTCCTCTCTTGGACTCATCCATCGAGAACCGCTTCACGATGGTATCAATGTATGTGGACTGGGTGAGACCAAGCAGTCTTTTTGATCTATCTCTATAGATCTGTATTCCCAATACAAAAGATGCTTCACCCAAGTCCTGCATCGAGAACTTACTCGCTAACCATATCTTAGTTGATTGCAACATTCCTACATCATTCCCAATGAGTAGAATGTCATCAACATACAACACCAGGAATGTCACAGCACTCCCACTGACCTTCTTATATACACAGGGTTCCTCAGGATTCTTAGCAAAACCAAACTCTTTGATTGTACTATCGAATCTTAAGTTCCAACTCCTAGATGCCTGCTTTAGACCATAAATAGATCATTGAAGTTTGCATACCATATGCTCACTTCCGATAGATGTAAACCCTTCGGGTTGAGACATGTAAATCTCTTCCTTAATATCCTCATTAAGAAAGTTTGTCTTAACATCCATCTGCCATATCTCATAGTCATACCATGCAGCTATGGCTAGCAAAATCCTTATGGACTTGAACATTGCAACTGGAGAAAAGGTTTCCTCAAAGTCAACTCCTTGTCTTTGAGTATATCCTTTTGCTACCAATCGCGCCTTGAAGGTCAATACCTTCGCATCAGCCCCAAGTTTCCTCTTGTAAATCCTTTTACACCCTATGGGAACAATTCCCTCAGGTGTATCCAAGAGATTCCACACTTGGTTCGAATGCATGGAATTCATTTCAGATTCCATCGCTTCAAGCCACTTGGATGAATCGGCATCAGATAACGCTTCCTTGAAGGTCCTTGGATCACATTCAAGGTTAGGCTCATCATGGCCCTCTTCAAGAAGCAGACCATACCTCATAGGTGGTCTCGAGACTCTCTCGGATCTTCTAGGAGCTTGTATCTCCTCCCTTGGCTCTTCGGGTGTGGGTTCTACAATTTTGGGTGTCTCTCGAACCTCTTCGAGTTCTATCATCTCGCCTACTCTATTTAATAGAAATTCATTTTCTAAAAAGGTTGCATTCCTAGAAACAAACACCTTTGTTTCTTGGGGATGATAGAAGTAGTATCCAACCGAATTCTTTGGATATCCCACATAGTAACATAAAATGGATCGACTATCCAATTTATCTCCTACTACCTGCTTCACATAAGCAGGGCACCCCCATATTCTAAGATAAGAATATTTGGGTGGCTTACCCATCCATATCTCATATGGTGTCTTGTCAACTGCCTTTGTATGGACATTGTTCAACAACATTGCCGCTGTCTCAAGCGCATATCCCCAAAAGGATGGCGGCAACTCCGTGAACCCCATCATAGACCGAACCATGTCCATCAAAGTCCGGTTACGAAGCTCCGAAACACCATTCAACTGTGGTGTAGTGGGCGGAGTCCACTGCGAGAGAATCCCATTCTCCCTAAGATACTCTTGGAACTCGGCACTCAATTACTCACCACCTCGATCCGATCGAAGTGTCTGGATGCTTCGTCCCAATTGCTTCTCTACTTCACTTCTGAATTCTTTGAACCTTTCAAAGGCTTCAGACTTGTATTTCATCAAATACAAATACCAATACCTTGAAAAGTCATCGGTAAAGGTGATGAAGTAGGCATGTCCATGCTTAGTGGTGATGCTAAGCGGAGACCGCACACATCGGTATGGATCAAATCCAATAACCCTTTGGCTCGCTCCACATGGCCCTTAAAGGAAATCTTGGTCATCTTCCCTTTTAGACAGGATTCACAAGTCGTGAGAGCATTAATATCACACATATCAAACATGCCTACTCCCACTAACTTGTTCATCCTTCTTAGGGAAATATGTCCTAATCGAGCATGCCATAATTGTGCCGAATTTAGAGTATCCTGTTTTCGCTTGTTTGTTGTTGTTATTGCTTGGACATTGTTAAGTGGAATATCTTTCGATTTTAAGGTGTAGAGATCGTTTTCAAGTTCTCCAGTACCAATTAAACATTCATTCTTGTAAATATTGCAAACACCTTTGCTAAATAAACAAGAAAATCCATCTTTGTCAAACATAGAAATGGAAATAATGTTCTTCACCAAATCTGGTACAAACAAAACATCTCTTAAACACAACTTAAAATCATTGTTCAAAAGTAAACAAACATCTCCAACAGCTTTGGCAGCAACTCTTGCCCCCATTGCCCATCCTCAAGAATGTCTCACCTTCCCGGAGCCTCCTACTTCTTCCCATCACCTGCAAATCATTACAGAGATGTGAGCCACAGCCGGTATCAAATACCCAAGAAATAGAGTTAATTGAAATGTTTACTTCGATATAGAACATACCGTTTCCAGAACTCTTCTGAGCAAGATATTCCCTGCAGTTACGCCTCCAATGTCCAGGCTTCTTGCAGTGATGACAGATGTCAACAGTCTTATCAGCCTTCACTGGTGTGGCTGCCACAGCGGGACTCGGAGTCTGCCTCTTCAAGGGCACGCTCTTCTTGGGGCGCTGGAAAGAACGCTTCTTTCCCTTCCCAGGTAGACCGGTCTTCGAACCAGATGAAGAGCCCACATAAATAACCGGCTTCACTTTCTTGATGGTGGACTCAAAGGTCACAAGCATGTTCACCAACTCCTCAAGGGTTGGCTCCATCTTGGTCATACTGAAATTCACCACAAAAGGATCAAACGAGCTATGCAGGGACAACAGCAACACGTCGGTGGTCAACTCCGAAGGCAAGATCAAATCCATGCCAACGAGCTTGTCCACGAGCCCAATCAACTTTAGGCCATGCTCATGGACCGAGGCCCCATCTCGCATGCGTAAAGTGATGAGCTCCTTGACTATGGCATGCCTAAGAGGCCGAGTCTGCTCGCCAAAGAGCTCCTTGAGGTGCATATGAATGTCAGCAGCATTCTCTGCATCCTCAAAACGCCTCTGCAGCTCATCGTTCATAGAAGCCTGCATATAACACCTAGCCTTCAAGTCATGGTCACACCAATCCTTGTAGGTCTGCAATTCCTCAGGAGTGCAGCTAGTCGGAGACTCAGCAGGGGGCGACTCAGTCAGTGTATATGCAATCTTTTCCGAGTTCAAAACGATCTTTAGATTTCTTAGCCAAGTGATATAGTTAGGTCCGGTTAGAACGTGTTTTTCGAGTATGGCAGAAAGCGGATTGCGAATTGAAGACATTGTCAAATTTTGTACTGAAAAGTAAAACAGATAAATGTTAATGACTATTTTAAAATATTTAATAAGATATAAAGTTTGGACTTTAACTTTATAAATTTTCGCTCCCACTGTTTTGACATTTTCACTACCCTCTAGTGAAAACGGGAAACTCCTTTCCTCAGTAGGTACGTAAGATCCAATTAGCGAATTATGATCCCGAATAATATAAGCCAATCATAATTCCTAAAAGGTAGTTTCCAATTGCATCGCCATGCAACCCTCTACGTAAACTTTTGTCTCACGTTTGATCAGGACCCAATAATATGATGTCGTTCATCTTTACGTGTCAAGCCTAACCCATCGATATTGAATCTTAATGGACGGTCGCCATGAGTTCCCTCAATAATATGAGCCGAAATCATGGGAGTTCCACGTAGTTCACATCACCATGTCAATGGATGTCACAGCTTTCCGGCACCCAAAGCTCCCCCAATAATATGAGCCGAGCCCCGAGTACGGGTAGCGTTCATCATGCACCCATTGTCGATGGAAGACAAGGAAATTATAAACAAATTTATAATTCCCCTTTTCGGACTTGATATTAATTTTGAATCTTATTCAAAATGAGGGTTTTTAATTTTGAAAGGTCTCATCATTAATTTTATTTTAAAAACTCGCCATGTTTGATCGTATGTTTGCCGGATTCATGCAACTTTGTTATTATCATAATAATAACACACATACTCATTATTTATAACATATCATGCATATATTATAAACAGTAAACAAACAAGGATGATCAATCGCCCCAAAACTAATGGCCCGTGTGAGCTAAACACGGGCCTAGGTCCAATCCTAGGGTAAATGCACGGGATACAATGCAACTATTACATTAACTTCCAATATTTACTTGTCTTCGATCTTCATAATCATCATGGCCACCATCTTCCAATCTTGATCATCCACTATACTAATATTTACAAATAAATATCCATGGCAAATAGGGATACATCTCATGGGGGTGGGAACGGGCCATAAACCAAGCCCACTTTATAAATTGATAATTATTACAATCATTCAACTCAAAATATCCTAGCATACACCTAGCAAATTGGGCTTGGGCTTTTGATCATCCTTCATGCATAATATCACATATCATACACCATCAATTAATTATCACAATAATTAATTGATCCAATATTATATATCTTGAACCAATCACTAACCGCCACGATTATAAACTAAATTAACAAAGTATACAAACACCTTGGTCTACTTTCCAATTAATTTATTTATAACCGAATTTCTTATAAACCACAATTTACAATAAATAATTAAAATCCAACTTCAATTATTTATTTTATGAGAAAAATTTGCAACTTTTGTAATTTTAAACTTAAGGGCCCAAAAACTTATTTTTCACCAAAAACATTTTGGCCCATTTAAAATTCACAAATATGTTAGCCATCCAATGGCCCAACAACTCAAGGCCTACGATGCTTTGATAATTCAAAACACTTTTGGAAACCCTAGTCGTCATCGCCGTAGCCGGAGCTCCGTCGCCGGATTCCGGCAACAAAATTTTTTTTTTAAATTTTTGAAGGGGCTGTTCGGGCAGCCCCTCGGGCTGCCCTAGCTGCCCGAAATGGGCAGCAAGTTGCTGTCCGAATTGTGCCCCGAAATGCCTTGATTTTTGTTGCAAATTTTTATCTCAATCGGTTAGAAATCGCCCTCAATACAATATTATGTATATGCTACACAAAAACTAGTACCCTTAGCTCATGATACCACTTGAAAGGGATCGTTTTAAGGTGTTCGAAATCGCAACGGAAGCACAAAATATTTTACATCTCATGAAAACCGAAATTTTGCAAGAAGATTTTTCAAAAACGAACACCATGTACTAGTGTGCTAGCATATACAAAAATCTCAATTTTCATGCATAGGGTGTTGAGAAAATATACCTATCAACCTCTTGAGGTTGATGAATGGCACCAACTAAAGTGTAAACACTTTATCTCTTGAAAGTAATGGCAATCTACAAGCTCTCCTCTTTCCTTCAAAATAAGGCCCACCACCAACTAGGTAGATCCCCTCAAATTTTGCACTAGAAAAATTTGAGGATTTTTCAATGAGAAGTGTGTTGTTTCTCCAACAATTGAAGAACCAAAATTGAGAGAAATGTGTGTTGTTATTTTCGGCCAAGTGAGGGGGGAGGAGAGAAGGGGGGAAGACTTGTCTTGGTTGTGGGAAAAGTGAAAAAGTTGTCTTGCATGCCATACAATATTTTAATCAAAAATAATCCACACCCCTTCACCTCTCAAGCATGCAAACCCTAGTGGGCTTGTAATTTTTACAAGGCCCATGGACTTTTTTAATTGTCTCAAACATATTTGAGCCCAATTGGACTTTACTTGATTTTACTCAAGCCCACTAGTTAAATAATTATTTCTAATTGGGCTCTACAAGGCCCAATGTTATTTAATTAATTCAACGCTTGAATTAATTTAATTATTTGGACTATACTAGGTCCACTAGTGTTTAATTAATTCAACACTTGAATTAATTTAATTTAGTCCATAATAATGTTTATGAAAATCACAATTTTCAAATACATTAGTCACTTGGCCAAATTTTAATTTAGGAACACTTCCATTAATTAAAATTTATATTTCTCTCATAGAAGTCATAAATATATTTTTCTTTACGCTTATAAACTCATTTATAAGCCGTTCAACACATTGAACAATTTTAACTTCTCAACGGGATCTAGAAAGCTAGCACTTCTGTGGCCCTCAATGGTTCATTGATACAACTAGCTGTGGGTTCACATCTCCATGTGATTCGGACTAAACATGTCCTTATACGAGCATACCCCAATTGCTCCATTCTTACTTATCAACTTCTTGATAACAAGAACGTCATAACTCAAGTCTGATAGTACCCAACCAATCACGTTAAACGCCTAGCAGCATCGCTTACATGATTCCCTAGGTATCAAATGATAGTGCCTGCAAGAACCATTCAATTATGGTTAGCGTATAGTACGGTCCCTTCAACTCATATATCCTGACCGATTCGACAACCATTGGTTTACCGAGAGTTGTCAATGAATCGATACTATGTGTCATGTTGTAGTTGCATCGATGGTGTAATCTATGAAACCCCTTTCATAATTACCACCATACTCTGATCAGAGATTTCAACCTACATACACATGATAACACATAGGATATCCATACCCGAAGGTAAGCGGTGAATCCCCGACTACAATGCATCGACTCCTAAATGTTTCGACAGAACACCCAACCTTGCCACCTGATGACCCCATGAGAGTCGGTAAACAAGTCAAAGTGTAATTCTAGCACATAGAGTCTCAATGTTGTCCCGGGTCATAAGGACTAATGGTGTACAACCATAAACTAGGACTTTTCCACTCGATAAGTGAGAACCACTTGGAAAATCCTTTTATGGAGGGTTGTTCAGTGCACTCTCGACAAGGAGCACCTATCTGCATGTTCGGACATCACAATGTCCCCTACCAATGAAACATGGTACTCACATCGCAGATACTAGTCTCTAACTCGAGCGGCCTATATCCTTCTTAGTGCCGGCTGAATCGACTAGGAACCGTTTAGAATATACAGTATTACAAATATGAGTTTCATGATACTCATCATATAAGCATCTCTTATTCTTTCTACTATTTGTATACTCAAGGTCTTTATCTATGCAACTAGCATGTGTATACAGATAAAGATTTGCCAAAACAATAATTTCAAATATTATTAAAATAAAGACTGTTTTTACATAGAGTTTAATCATGAACCCTCGGCCAACACTTGGCTCGACGGGCACCTACTCTAACACCAGAATGATCGGCGCATATGCACGACATAAATGGCGCACATGCACGGGTTTGGCAGAATGATTGGCGCATATGCGCGAGAAGACAAAATGCTTGTTTTTATAACTGGCGCATACGCGCGACTTTGTGCGCGTATATATGCGCGCAATGTGCAGAATATACACGATGCCACTTGCCTTGCATGCACGAGATGGATATATATATATATATACATAAATATATATATATATATATATATATATATATCAGCCATTCCTCCCTCAGCAAGAAAGAAAAAGGGAAATGTGAAAGGAAAAAGGAAATTGAGGGAAGATTTGGAGATTGTGAACGATCCGTTGGTCTGATTTTGAATCCGACTTCAGTATTGAGTTCCTATCGATGCAGGCTACAACTGGACGTAAGTTTTATTACGTTTAGACAAGATTTGAATTTATGATATTGTCAGAATTGAATATGAATCATATATGATGTTTCTGCTACCGCATATATGGTATAATTGAAGTCAGATCAAAGAACAGACTGTTTATGAAATTTTTATGAATTTCAGAGTTGATTTAGTTGAGATTCGATTTCAGAGTTGTGTTATTATTCAGATTATGAATTGTAAGGGTATTGATTATGAGTTCTAGTATTATATTTGTGATGTTGAGATTGACGGGGTTATTCAGATTTTATTGTTATTTCGTCGAAACATCAGTAGATTAATATTGATCAGATTCAGTATTGTTTGAGATTGATCAGATTCAGTAAAGATTTCGATTGTATCGTGATATCATTGATATGAATTAGATTGTACCATGTTCAGATATGGATCAGATTATATACTGATTTGAGTATTGATCAGAACAGGTCTCGAATTGAGTTATATACTGATATGGTATTTATATAATTGTCATTATCTGATTTGGATATGGACAGATTGGGATACGAGACTTCGTCGTCATCAGATCGCGAAGAGAAAGGTATAAATTGATGTTTATTGGGAGATCGACTTGAGTTAGATTCTACTCGAGTTTCCCTAAACCACATACTTGTATGGTATTGTTTTTATACCTTTATGTTTTAATGATTATGTTTATTCTACTGAGATATGAAGTAGAAAGCAGAGAGCTATTGAATAAGAGTCACTGACACAGAGGCCAAACTATGACAGAGACGTCACTGACCCATAGCACATTGTCAGACTAGGCATAGTCTTGGTAGATACTCCAAGACACCGGACGTTTGGTCATATCGATGTGATTATGAGTAGAGCCGCTCTTATCATAGATATTCGATATAGTGAGTGCAAAGTCCGTAAATCGGAACGTATCAATTTCAACCACCGCGAACGTAAGAGATAGGTGGGAGATTTGTTATATTTCTATTCACCGGGATCCCTAGATTAGAATGAGAGATGAGTCGAGTCTTAGATATTGAGACTAGATTTGAATTACAGACCTGTATTGAGTTATGTTTCGTAGATTACGATTCATTTTTTATTTACAGATTAATATTGGTACATGTTGTTTGATTTTGATACATGTGCAAAGATATAATTCATGCTTTTATGTTAATTCAGTTAATTTCATGTATACATTGTGTATACTGGGATTTATTATCACCGAAGTTATCCTGCTGTTGTCTTGTTTGTATGTGTGCATGACAACATGTGGGACAAGATCGGGGTCAAGAAGATGATGAGAGAAGACGAGTTAGAGTGGTGATTCCAGACTTATTGTAGACTTGGTTTAATACTTGAAATTTAGTAGTTAAACCTTAGATTAGTTTGAATGAGTATTGTACATTATTTTACTTTTATACTGAGATGTATATTAGATTGAGGCCATTACCTTCTGCACTTGCATTTTAAAAAGAAAAATTTTTGACCATGTTTATCTTAATCGATAATTAAATCTCAAAGATGATTAAGAAAATGATTAGCGTCCGGGTCCCCACAACAGGTGGTATCAGAGCGATAGATCCTTTAGACTGAGATACAAGAGAATGAGCGGGGTAGATTGAGTTTTCTTCCCTTGCATGTGATTGCTAGAATGAGATTTATTTTAATGTTGACTTACATTGTGTGTGCTAGCATGAGATTATGTTTCACTGCTCTGAAATACATGTTATCTAATTATCTGATTTGAATTGGTAATATGTATTATTGAGTATGAATCAGATGTGATTCTTGATCAGCAGTAAGATGATCAAAGAAAGATTGGAACAGATTAGTAGTACTGGGTTACTAATGGTTTTGTTAATCAGATATACCTCCCCGGAGAATTCCAGAAAGGGGTAGTACTTCGACTGAACAGATAGCTATATCAGTGACTCAGATGGAAATACAGTCTAAGAGGTTTCAGTCATTTCAACCGCCGATTCTACAGGGTACTGAGATGCCGGTAGATTGTGAGAATTGGCTTGAAGACTTAGAAATGTTATTCGAATATCTTTAGTTTACAGATGATTGTAGAATTCAGTTGATTATGCATCAGTTACAGGAAGCTGCAAGAAGTTGGTGGCTGGTAACCAAAGAAGCCCTAGAACAGCGCAGTTCACTAATTACGTGGAAAATTTTTAAGATTGAATTCTATCAACGATTTTTCCCCGTATCATACAGACAAGACAAAAGTGCAGAGTTTTCAGATTTGAGACAGGGTCACTTGAGTATTGATGAGTATGTGGCTCAGTTCTTTACCTTGTTACGTTTTGTCCCTCATGTGGCTAGAAATGATGAAGCTATATCTAGTCAGTTCATTCAGGGAATGAATCCGGAGATACGTACATTGGTGAATGTGAAACGATCGATTAATTTTGCTGATACCTTGAACAGAGCAAAAAAAGCAGAAACGATTCTAATAGGACAAAAGGGAGCAGCATGTGATCCCCCAGCACCTAATTCACGACAACTGCCTTCCAGAGTTGAGATTGGCAGTAGCAGTGGTGGAAAGAAAGAACAGATGAAAATTCAGAAGAAACAGTCTAAGAAGTTGGGAAGTGAACCGAGTGGTTCATCTAGCTCCAGTGTTTCCGGCCCGAGTTATACTGGCGTATATTGCAGAGCTTGTGGAGGAAGATATCCTACAGAGCAATGCCAGGGAGTGACTGGCATTTGCAATATCTGCAAACAGCGGGGACACTTTGCTAGAGTTTGTCCACAGAGAGGTTCCCGAAGATTTAAGGGAGCAGAATCATCTGGTGGCAGTGATCGAGGAACAGACCCAGGGCACACTTGATGATATAGTGACAGGTATTGATCTTTTATGAGTATGATGCATATGTATTGATTTATATACTAATGCATTTTCTACGATTATCTTTGACTGAGTTGCATTGATATATGATGTACCTGTTGGGTTTGTACTTACTGTAGTATTGATGTCTTTACCTTCTGGGAAAGAAAGATTGATATCAGAGATTTTTGTAAAATATTGTATACTACAGTAAGATGAGAACGAGATTGAGTTAGATTATGATGTACTTGTGTTTCTGATTTGATTGCATTATTGATATTAATATGCTAAACAAGTACAGAACTATTATAGATTCTTTTCATGAGAGTATAAGATTCAGACCAGATATGGCTGATGAGTAGAGATTTCACGGTAAGGATTCTAGATTTAGAATTCCTTTGATATTTGTATTATCTATGACTCGACTGATACAGAAAGGAACAGATGGTATCCTTATGTATACAGTAGACGTACTGAAATCGAGCTTAGCATTGGCAGATTTGCCAGTGATGTACAAGCTGGCCGATGTTTGCCCAGATATGATTTTAGATTTGTTTTGTATCAGAAAGATAAATTTCAGAATTGAATTAATATCAAGTACTGGTTGTTGTTTTAGAATTCAGTACAGAAGGATATGGAATGTACAGAATGAAAAAAAAAATTGAAAGATTAGTAGAAGAATATCGACCAGGAGTTACATCTGATTTAGTGTTTCTCTATGGCATGTTTCAGTATAATCAGACATACTCTGTTGATTTCATGCTCGTTATATCTATGATATGGGATATATTTGCAGCATCTGATTGACTGAATCGAATATCTGAAAATTGTATTATTCTGAGAACTGTGATTATTGTATACAGAAATTATTCAGATATGAATCCTGCTTGAAACAGATTGTATTCAGAGTATGCGTTATCTGAAATTAGTATACCCATTGATTTTGACACAGTTGAGATTGTGATCAGTGGCTGAGAATGATACCGATATCAGAAAGATCAGAAAGATAAGAAATTTCAGAATGTCAGAAATGTCAGAAACTTATTTTTGGTCTGAATTGACAGATTATCATATACGATTGTTGTTTTGTGTATGCCTGAGTATTGTTATATTTCTACAGCCGTATTTGATACAGATCATTATGAACCGTTGAGATTATTTACAGTTCAAACCGAATCAGAATTAAATTCGAGAATTACAGCAGTTTAGAAATTCAATCAGAATGTTCAGAACTTGAATTCGATAATCAGAGCAGAGCATCGATCAGAGTAGTAGATATGTGATTTTTACTGTATGAGAATGATTATTGTGTGATGCCAAATGTTTCAGAATTGTACAACAGAATTTGATATTGATAATCAGAACCGAATACCAGGTAGGTATTTTTCTTTAATTTATATTATTAACTGATTTTTTGTATCAAATAGTTCGAATCTGAATTGACAGATGGTGTCAGAAACTCACAGTAGTGGATTCAGTTTTCTCTGTAGTAACAGAAAGTGTATGATAATTCGTACAGACAATTTTGATATAGACAGATTAAATCAGTTATGGCAGAATTTATGCTGAAATGTTGGCAGAATTTGTACTGAAATGTCTGAATCGCCAATAAAAGAAGATAGAAAGATAGAGATCAGAAGATTTATTACAGAATTTGTATATTTCTGACTAGACATGGGGAGTATAATTCGATGAATTTCGTAATAAGACCATTATAATACTTTCTAGATTGTGATATGATATGATTGTGATTGACAGATTGTTCAATCTATATCTATTAGTTTGTACAAGATGACGTACAAACATGACCAGATTACACAGATCGATGTCAGAGAAGTGGTCAGAGTAATCAGAATGCCACGGTAGATTATATCAGATTGTGATTTTACTTGATTTTGTACTTGTGGCAGAATATGCCATAAGTTTTCTTATATATGCTCCACCGACTGACAGATAGTGTGGGGACCCGGGCTCTAATTCTTTTCTTTGGGATTAAAAAGGATCATTAATATAAAAAGTGGGTCAAATTTTTCTTTTTACATTAACTCAAATGGAAGCTAACATAAGAAGTCTCTATGTTATTCAACAACATAATATACAAACATAAAATACAAATATGTCTGGTTCCAAACCATATTCGACAACTAGTAATTAAATACAGTACATGCCAAAAGTACAACTACTAGTTCTTCTGCTATGCCCGAGATCACCACGCTATGTCCATCTCTCATCCTCTGCGTGACCCAGATCCTGCCCCACCTGTTGTTATGCACACATACAGACATAACAACAGCCGGAAAACCGGTGAGAACAAATCCCAGTATAAACATGTATACATGCATATAATCAATTAAACATGAAACATGCTATCATGAATGACCTCATATGCACATGCAATGCAATGCGAATCAAACCATGTCTGGACTCGACTCGACTAGAACTCTAGGGATCCCGGTGTGAATAAGACGTCACTACCTACCCTCCAATCGGGGTAATGTACGTCTCATTCCTAGACTTCGGTCTGAGCTGTATCAACGGCGGCAATAAGAGTAATACCTACTCCTATGCTGAGATACACCGAAACGTCTAGCTATTTGACAATGCCTGTCAAAGACTCTCCTATCTTAGATGCAATGAATATCAATATGTAAACAACGTATAATCATATTCATATCTGAATATCACACTGATCATACATGCTTGAATACAATTCTGAAATCAAAGCATAAACATGTTAAAAGATTGAATATAATGCTATACACAATTCATAAACATGTTACAATATATCTAATAATACTAGTATGTGATTTTGGTTGGGAAACTCAAATAATATCTTATTTGAGTTACATCTCCCCAAACGAAACATGACTTATACCTTTTTTTGTTACACCTTTATCGATGTCGAGGTCTCGATGTCGAGTGAGGTAAGATGAATCTGAAATGGAATGTTGATACACAATTTATCAATTACTAATCCAAATCAACACCTATCCACTCTCAATACTTGATCTTGATACAATTTGACGGCATAACGACGTAATTCTCGACACCGGTCAAATCAATACAACATAATCAACACAAAACTATATCCTCAATTCATAATCATCACAATATCCAAGTCAAGATCTCAAAATCTGCATATACTTCATTCTATACATGCTGAAAATCGTAATAATAGCATACAATATCCGTTCTTCGATCCGATTGTATTTCTACGGTGTCAATAACTACAAGAACACATTCTAAAGCTTAAACCATAATTCTCCCAACATATATATTTCAAAACATGCTGGAATTGAAGAAAACTTACATCACCTTGTAGCTAATAAAGAGAGGAGTTCAAAACCGAAGTCGGATTTAATTTTGGATTGCTAAATCTTGCAAAATCACAATTTGAAAGTGAAAAGAAAGTTGAAAGCTTTTCTTCCCTCTGAAATCTCGAACCCTTCTGCTGCAATTGAGAAGAAATCGAGGCAAATCATATATATACTTTGCATGTTTCGAACACATGGCTTTTTCTTTGCAATACACGTCTCGCGCATATGCGCGGCATTACTCGCGCATATGCGCCGAACCTACTGTCTCGGCAGATTTAGCACTCGCGCATATGCGCCACTAAACTCGCGCATATGCGCCAATGGTTCTGGACGCTCCGCGCATATGCGCCACTACTCTCGCGCATATGCGCCAAGGCTGCTGTACATGTCGCGCATATGCGCCACTCTTTCCGCGCATATGCGCCAATGCTACTGGAATTCTCATGCATATGCGCGCATTCCTTCGCGCATATGCGCCATAGCTTCGGCCTTACTTATTCTTTTGACTATCTTTCACATCTTTATTATACATTTCCCTTTCTTTTCTAGTCCAATGAAATACATCTACAATTATCTTAATTATCAACAAATCCATCTGATTATGATAACTAAATCTTCGAGCCTTACAGATAGTCAGAGGGTACTATCCAGATATTGGAAGATATTCCGGAAGCTGCAGTGCTGGATACTAGCACTGATTGATATGACATATGGTCGCTGGATAATTGTATTCAGATTATCAGATGGATAGTGAGATAGTTACAGATGATATATTGTACAGTGAGTATTGCCGATTTCCTTGGTATGAGGATAATATCTCGGAGATACCTGAGATAGGATCTGATACGGTCAAAGATATAATAAAGAAAATGTAGCAAATTCAGAAGAGACTGAAGATAGCTCAGACCAGACAGACATAATATACCAACGTCGGATGGTGACGATTGGTATTCGAGACTGAAGACTTAATATATCCTTGACACGGGATAAACAGATTTGATAGCAGCTGATGGTAATGATTTGCTATGAGCTATGGTTTGGTATATACGGATGTTGTATAACCAGTATTGCGAGATTGACTTTATCAGAGCTATTTTTAGAAATAGCATCTAATATAAGATTGAGATTTCAGAACAGATTCATTGAGATGAGTTATAATTTAAACTCTGTATACATTTCTTCTGATATATCTGAATTGATTACTTGCGACTTCGAGGACGAACTCAGATCTAAGAGGGGGAGAAATGTAAGGCCCGAGAAATTAATCCGGTTAATCTGAAAAAATTTGGAAATGATTATTATAATCATGGATGATAATTGATATGATTATAAGCGGAACAGATCAGATAGGGAGAGCAGGAAAAGAATTCACATTTTGTGTGAAGAGTAGGATTGGCGCACGTGCGCGACATGCAAGCGCGCACATGCGCGGAACATCCAGTAGCATCAGCGCACATGCGCAAGATAAGGTGCGCATATGCGCGACCCGTCCAGAATGATCGGCGCATATGCACGACATAAATGGCGCACATGCGCGGGTTTGGCAGAATGATTGGCGCATATGCGCGGAATGATTGGCGCATATGCGCGAGAAGACAAAATGCTAGTTTTTATAACTGGCGCATATGCGCGACTTTGTGCGCGCACAACGTGCAGAATATACACGATGCCACTTGCCTTGCATGCACGAGATGGATGTATAAATATATATATATATATATATATCAGCCATTCCTCCCTCAGCAAGAAAGAAAAAGGGAAACGAGAAAGGAAAAAGGAAATTGAGGGAAAATTTGGAGATTGTGAACGATCCGTTCGTCTGATTTTGAATCCGACTTCAGTACTGAGTTCCTATCGACGCAGGCTACAACCGGACGTAAGTTTTATTACGTTTAGACAAAATTTGAATTTATGATATTGTCAGAATTGAATATGATTCAGATATGGTGTTTCTGCTACCGTAGATATGGTATAATTGAAGTCAGATTAAAGAACAGACTTTTTATGAAATTGTTATGAATTTCCGAGTTGATTTAGTTGAGATTCGATATCAGAGTTGTGCTATTATCTTTTACTATTTATTAAAGTTAAGCATATTAGAGTAACTAAATGGTGTCTTGGTCTGTTTTTGAATCTACCTAAATTACCCTCACTCCACCTCTCCACGTTTTTTCCAGTTCCAATCAGATTATTTCTTCTCTCCCAAACGAGACACTGAAACTTCATTCTACTTTCTTCATTTTTAGATATATTTCTTTGACAAAATCATCTCAAATTCCAGGTCTCGCCTCCGTTTCTTCCCTTCCGAGCCCACTTCATCTGCACTCCACCTCTCCACGCTTTTTGAAGTTCCAATCAGATTATTTCTTCCCTCCCAAGTGCCAAACGAGACATTTACTCTATAATTGAGGGGTTGAGTTGGAAAGGGTCGAATCGCATAATTGTCCCCGTTTTTCATTCATTTTTCTCCGCCATCACAACCGTTAGAAATCCGCCATCTCCCCGCTCAGCGTAAAATTTATATAGAATCAGTGCTTTTCATCATTACTGGTTAATCTCGACTGATTGATTTTCTTATATTCCTGAATCTTTGGGTTATTTTTGAGGGTTTTTCGAAGACATGGCGCTTTGCGCTAAAGGTGACATTTTTTATGATTTTGCAGAAATTTTGTGATGTATATTTATTTTTATTGACAAATTTTTGTAATTTTCACGCGCCTTTGCTAGAACTCTTTGGATTATAGTTATTGTGGATGCAACTGTGTAAATGAAGATATGAATGGTTGTGATTGGAGAAGTTGATGGGAAATTTCAGTTATATTTTTTTAATGAAAATACGGGGTTTTAGTTTTCTAATTGCGATAATGATGTATCCAAGTTATGCAGGGAGCCTATTTATGGAGTGTAATTCAGCACAATGTAGCAATTGGATGTTTTTTGAAAGTTTCTGTTTTTGTTTATATTTCATTTTCGGAAAGCAATTATTTAGGTTTTCTTTAATAACTTTTAGTATAAAGAAGGAACAATGGGATAATGTGTCCGAGTTGACTAGATTGAAACCAGTAGAAAAGTTGAAGCTGTGTGCAAAAGTAAGAGAAAGTTGTTTGGTCTACTAGGCTGAGAAAGACCGAGCATACGGGAAGAATTTTATGTATTTCAGTTGTGCAATTCTTGGTTTAGGGTCACCGAGTAAAAAAGATGGATTTATTTGCTTTTACCATTCTCTTATTTGTTTGTTTGCGCTGTAGTTTTCTTTTAAGCATTTCAAACCTATAGAAGACCCGAAATAATTCAGACATTATAAATGATATTTTGGGGATTGTAGCCGAAAGCTAAGCTCTAAAGAGGGAAAGACTGTATAGCAAGTGTGATTTATGAACCGTTAAGCATTTCAAATTCCAGGTCTCGCCTCCGCCTCTTCCCTTCCAAAACTACTTCATCTGCCCACGACTGCCGCTGCAACACCCTACGGTTACTTTAATTTTGATCGAATTAAGTGGTCTTATCGGCCTTAAACCTGAAATTATTGAAGATATATGGGTAAATGTTGGATTTATGTTTTCAAACTAAGCTTAAACCTGAAACATATAGTTGTACCCTGTAGTTGTAGGAACAGAGAATCTGAAGGTGAGGGCAGAAATTACAATGGTTGTGAGCATAGGAAATTGTTCGGTGGTTATTAACTTGCTCGATTTAAGTGATAAGTTATCATAAACTTGCAAAGTTTAAACTCTATATTGTCTCTTTGATTTTAGCATTGTACTACTCTTTTGTGATTACAACTTTGTTCAATCTGAACACAACATATAATACTTTCATAAATATTAATTTATTTTCCATTTGTTTCGAAGAATCAGGATGTGTAAAAATATTACTTTAAAGTTCAATCACAGTTGAGAACCTGAACAGTATAAAACTATAAATTCCTAGATATCATGCAATTACTTTTGTTTCTAATACCGATTAATTTTTTGTTTTGTGTATTTGTGTGTGCATTGAAGATGGACAAGGAAAACGAGGACTGTTTTAAAGATTAAGAATTCCAGCAAGTCTCATGTTGCATTTATGGTATTTTTGTTGTTGTTTTTGGTGATTTTGTTATCTCTTTTGAATTAACATTTCCCATAGTATCATATTTTTTATGTTTTTCAACTTTATATATGCAGATAGGGTAAACCTTCAGTCATTTCATCCAGATTTTGTGTTACATAATTAGATATCCACCAATAAATGCAAGTCAAAGCCTTGGAGCATTTTGTTATAGTATGTGTCAAGTGAGCGAATTTGTGACTTGGGTTTTGTTAACTCTTATGTAAAAATAATCTTTATTTTATTAATATTTTATGGTTATATCCAATTGTGACATTTACTTTATCTTTATACAGATGCAAGCTATATACATAAATCTTTTGAATATATAATAGGTCTCATGAGGTTTATCTCGAAACGTAAGATCGTGAAACTCATTAAGAAGTGATCATTTGATGATGCATTTCAAACAACCGTATTTTGTTAAATTAATAAATCAATATGGAATTACTGTATATTTTTAAAATATTCTTTATGGTCTCATTTTATATATTCGTGATATTATAAAATCATGACATTAAAACATTTTGTGCTTTGCGAAATTTTTCTATTATAGGAGTAGGATCCAAATATATGAATGATGAATTACTTTGATTGAAAAATTTGACAAAACACAAAAGGTTTTAGTGTCATGATGTTGTAATATCATGAATGTTTAATATATTAACATCATATATTCATGACACACGCAACGCGTGTGCCTCGGTGACTAGTTCAGATTATGAATTGTAAGGGTATTGATTATGAGTTCTAGTATTATATTTGTGATGTTGAAATTGACGGGGTTATTCAGATTTTATTGTTATTCCGTCGAAACATCAGTAGATTAATATTGATCAGATTCAGTATTGATTGAGATTGATCAGATTCAGTAATGATTTCGATTGTATCGTGATATCATTGATATGAATTAGATTGGACCATGTTCAGATATGGATCAGATTATATACTGATTTGAGTATTGATCAGAACAGGTCTCGAATTGAGTTATATACTAATATGGTATTTATATAATTGTCATTATCAGATTTGGATATGGACAGATTGGGATACGAGACTTCGTCGTCATCAGATCGCGAAGAGAAAGGTATAAATTGATGTTTATTGGGAGATCGACTTGTGTTAGATTCTACTCGAGTTTCCGTAAACCACATACTTGTATGGTATTGTTTTTATACCTTTATGTTTTAATGATTATTTTTATTCTACTGAGATATGAAGTAGAAAGTAGAGAGCTATTGAATAAGAGTCACTGACAGACGGGCCAGACTATGACAGAGACGTCACTGACCCATTGCACATTGTCAGACTAGGCATAGTCTTGGTAGATACTCCAAGACACAGGACGTTTGGTCATATCGATGTGATTATGAGTAGAGCCGCTCTTATCATAGATATTCGATATAGCGAGGGCCAAGTCCGTAAATAGGAACGAATCAATTTCAACCACCGCGAACGTAAGAGATAGGTGAGAGATTTGTTACATTCCTATTCACCGGGATCCCTAGATTAGAATCAGAGATGAGTCGAGTCTTAGATATTGAGACTAGATTTGAATTACAGACCTGTATTGAGTTATGTTTCGTAGATTACGATTCATGTTTTATTTACAGATTAATATTGGTACATGTTGTTTGATTTTGATACATGTGCAAAGATATAATTCATGCTTTTATGTTAATTCAATTATTTGCATGTATACATTGTTTATACTGGGATTTATTCTCACCGGAGTTATCCGGCTGTTGTCTTGTTTGTATGTGTGCATGACAACAGGTGGGACAAGATCGGGGTCAAGAAGATGATGAGAGAAGACGAGTTAGAGTGGTGATTCTGGACTTATTGTAGACTTGGTTTAATACTTGAAATTTAGTAGTTAAACCTTAGATTAGTTTGAATGAGTATTGTACATTATTGTACTTTTATACTGAGATGTATATTAGATTGATGCCATTACCTTCCGCACTTGCATTTTAAAAAGAAAAATTTTTGACCATGTTTATCTTAATCGATAATTAAATCCCAAAGATGATTGAGAAAATGATTAGCGTTCGGGTCCCCACATGGTCACACCAATCCTTGTAGGTCTGCAATTCCTCAGGAGTGCAGTCAGTCGGAGCCTTATCAGGGTGCGACTCAGTCAGTGTATATGCAATCTTTTCCGAGTTCAAGACGATTTTCAGAATTCTTAGCCAAGTGAGGTAATTAGGTCAGGTTAATACGTGTTTTTCGAGTATGGCAGAAAGCGGATTGAGAATGGAAGACATTGTCAAATAGTACTGAAAAGTAAACAGAAAATGTTAATGACTATTTTAAAATATTTAGTAAGATATAAAGTATGGACTTTTACTTTATAAATTTTGCTCCCACTGTTTTGACATTTTCACTACCCTCTAGTGAAAACAAGAAACTCCATTCCTCAGTAGGTACGTAAGGTCCAATTAGCGAATTATGATCCCGAATAATATCAGCCAATCACAATTCCTAAAAGGTAGTTTCCAATTGCATCTCAATGCAACCCTCTACGTAAACTTTTGTCTCACGTTTGATTAGGACCCAATAATATGACATCGTTCATCTTCACGTGTCAAGCCTTACCCATCGATGTTGAACCTTAATGGACGATCGCCATGAGTTCCCCCAATAATACGAGCCGAAATCATGAGAGTTCCACGTAGTTCACATCACCATGTCAATGGATGTCACAGCTTTCCGGCACCCAGGGCCGCCCCAATAATATGAGACGAGCCCCGAGTACGGGTGGCGTTCAACATGCACCCATTGTCGATGGAAGACATGAAAATTATAAAAAAATTATAATTCCTCTTTTCGGGCTTGATATTAATTTTGAATCTTATTCAGAATGAGTGTTTTTAATTTTGAAAGGTCTCATCATTAATTTTATTTAAAAGCTTGCCATGTTTGATCGTATGTTTGCCGGATTCATGCAACTTTGTTATTATCATAATAATAACGCACATACTCATTATTTATAACATATCATGCATATATTATTAACAGTAAAAAATACAAGGATGATCAATCGCCCCAATACTAATGGCCCGTGTGAGCTAAACACGGGCCTAGGTCCAATCCTAGGGAAATGCACGGGATGCAAATGCAATTATTACATAAGCTTCCAATATTTACATGTCTTCGATCTTCATAATCATCATGGCCACCATCTTCCAATCTTGATCATCCACTATACTAATATTTACAAATAAATATCTATGGCAAATAAGGATACATCTCATGGTGCTGGGAACGGGCCATAAACCAAGCCCACTTGAAATTTGATAATTATTACAATCATTCAACACAAAATAGCCTAGCATACACCTAGCAAATTGGGCTTGAGATTTTGATCATACTTCATGCATAATATCACATATCATACACCATCAATTAATTATCACAATAATTAATTGATCCGATATTATATATCTTGAACCAATCACTAACCGCCACGATTATAAACTAAATTAACAAAGTATACAAACACCTTTGTCTACTTCTAATTAATTTATTTACAACCGAATTTCTTGTAAATCACCATTTACTATAAATAAATTAAAGTCTAACTTCAATTATTTATTTTATGAGAAAATATTTGCAACATTTGTAAATTTAAACTTAAGGGCCCAAAAAATCATTTTTCACCAAAAACATTTTGGCCCATTTAGTTTCACAAATATGTTGCCATCTAATGGCCCAACAACATCAAGGCCCATGACACTTTGATATTTCAAAAAAAATTTTGAAAACCCTAGTCGTCATCGCCGTCGCCGGAGCTCCGTCGCCGGATTCCGACCAACATGCAAAAAAATTTTTTTATTAAAAGATGGGGCTGTTCGGGCGGCCACTCGGGCTGCCTTTGCTGCCCGTTTCGGCCAGCCCCTTGGGCAGCCCAAGCTTAATGGAAATGTATTTTGAATTCTTCCTCCCTTCAAGTAAAAATTTTAAATTCCGCTGTTATTTTATAAAATGGGTCAGAGGTGGCACATTTAGTGGTATCAGAGCCAGGTTCTTCGGACCAATGCATATGACTTCGTCTACTTTCAACTGTCTGGGTATGTTTTCTTTGCATCTATCCATTGTTATTTATTGATATGTCTTTTGTGAGCACATTGTAGAGTATGCCTCCTAAGAGGAAAGCTGTAGAGGGTGAGGATAGTTCTTCCTCGAGAGTTGTCGACGAGTTCGGCAAGTTGCTTTAAGAGCAGGCCAAAGTCCATAGTTAGCAGATTCAGCATCTGCTTCGATTGCAAGGAACAGGTCAGGGTAGAGGCCAAGTGAGAGGCCAAGTAGCTCAGGCAGTTGGCACTGATGCCGTCTTTTCTGCTTTTAAGTGGATGGATCCGCCAGAGTATGCAGGGAGCACTGATCCGTTAGTTGCTGTAGAGTGGATCAAAGCTCTTGAAGCTATCTTCGATCATCTCCAGTACGAAGACAAAGACAGGATCAGCTGTGCAGTATTCATGTTGGTTAAAGCTGCTCGCATTTGGTGGAATGTGACCAAAGTTGGAGTCGATGTTTCAGCTCTGAAGTGGACAAAGTTCACTGATTTGTTCTACGACAAGTATTTCCCGACGCACTCCGAGCTAGGAAGGTAACAGAGTTTCTGGAGCTTCGACAGGGGAGCATGAACGTTGATGAGTACATTCTCAAGTTTGAGGAGGGTTGTTTATTTTCTCCGTATATTGCTTCAAACGACAAGGACAAAGGTGCTCATTTCATTCGAGGCCTTAGAGCAGAGATTCGGAGAGAGATCAACATGTCCAAGGCCGTGACATTCAAAGAGATCGTGTCTAAGGCGTTGTTGGCTGAACAAGACGAGAAGGATATAGCCAGAGAGAGGCAGGAGAGGCATCAAGCTATTGTTCAGAGAGGCCAGGGCTCGAATCAGAGAGGCAAGGATCGTTTCAAAGGGAAGGGCAAGATCGAATCGAGTCCTAGACCACCGCCAGTTCCAGTTGATCCTGAGAAGCCGCTGTGTCCTAAATGCAGCAGACATCATCGTGGAGAGTGCAGATTTGGCACTCATACTTGTTACCGTTGTGGCACGGCTGGCCATATTGCTAAAGATTGTCCAAGGGGAGCGAGCAAGGATAAGGTGCAGGGTCACATCTTTACGATGACCAAGGAAGGTATAAACCATGATTCTTCTGTGATCTCTAGCACTATTTTAATTTTAGGCAGAGTAGCTACGGCTTTGATTGATACAGGTGCTACTCATTCTTTTATGTCTGAATTGTTTTTGAGATCTTTGGGTATAGTTCCTTCTGTTCTTCCCCTCCAGTTCAATGTTGTTTTTCCTTCGGGGGATGTGTTGTGCCCGACGTCGATTGTGTATGCGTGCCATGTTCGTATTGAGGAGCGAGTTGTTTTTGCTGATTTGATTGTTATCCCTATGGTTGCCTTTGATGTTATACTTGGCATGGATTGGCTATCGAACTATCGTGCAGTGATTGATTGCGTTGCTAAGACGGTGACTTTTGCAGATGATGGCAATAGGGAAGGTATGCTCGCCAGTGCAGGTACTTCGCTGGTCCTTCCTTTTATTTCTTGTCTTGAGGCTGAGAAGTTGCTGTGTGGAGGTTGTGATGTATTTCTGGCATCGATTGTGGATGTGGATAGAATGATTAAGTTGAATATAGATGATATCGACGGGGTGAGGGAGTTTGCTGATGTGTTTGAGGATGATGTGCCGGGTTTGCCGCCGGATAGGGATGTTGAGTTTGTGATTGATCTAGCTCCAGGTACGGTTCCTATTTCTAAGGCTCCGTACAGAATGGCCCCTACCGAGATGAAGGAGTTGAAGACGCAGTTGCAGGATCTATTGGACAAGGGTTTTATTCGACTGAGTTCTTCGCCTTGGGGAGCTCCGGTTCTTTTCGTCAAGAAGAAAGATGGGTCGTTGCAGCTGTGTATTGATTATAGGGAGCTCAACAAAGTGACTGTCAAGAATAAATATCCGTTGCCACAGATAGACGATTTATTTGACCAACTTCAGGGTGCTACTGTATTTTCGAAGATTGATCTTCGGTCTGGCTACTATCAGTTGAAGGTTAGGGAGTCTGATATCCCTAAGACAGCGTTCCGTACCAAGTATGGTCACTATGAGTTTCTTGTGATGTCTTTTGGTCTGACCAATGCTTCTTCAGTTTTCATGGACCTGATGAACCGTGTGTTCAAGCCCTATTTGGATAGTATCGTCATTGTCTTCATCGACGACATCTTGATATATTCCAAGACCAGAGAGCTTCATGCAGAACATCTTAGAGTGGTTCTTCAGTTGTTGAGAGAGAAGAGACTGTATGCCAAGTTGAAGAAGTGTGAATTTTGGTTGGATCAGATTTCTTTCTTAGGCCATGTCGTTTCGAAAGATGGTATAGCTGTTGATCCAGTGAAGATAGAGGCGATTCAGAAGTGGCCTATTCCTACTACTGTATCAGAGGTACGCAGTTTCCTTGGTTTGGCGGGTTATTATCGCCGTTTTATTTCAGATTTCTCCAAGATTGCCCTGCCATTAACCAATCTGACGAGGAAGACTGTGAAGTTCGAGTGGTCCAATGATTGCCAGAGTGCATTTCAAGAGTTGAAGGATAAGTTGACGACAGCTCCTGTTCTTTCATTGCCCAGTGGTTCAGAGGATTTTGTTGTGTATACCGATGCATCGAAGAAAGGCCTTGGTGCAGTGTTGATGCAGCGTGGTAAGGTTATCGCCTATGCTTCTCGCCAGTTGAAAGACTATGAGAAGAATTATCCGACGCATGATTTGGAGCTAGCAGCTGTGGTTTTCTCCCTGAAGATATGGAGACACTACTTATATGGCGAAAAGTGTGAGATTTTCACGGACCACAAGAGTTTGAAGTATCTGTTTTCCCAGAAAGAGCTCAATATGGGGCAGAGGAGGTGGTTAGAGCTTGTCAAAGATTATGATGTGACGATTAGTTACCACCCAGGGAAGGCGAACGTTGTGGCTGATGCTTTGAGCCGTAAGTCGAGTTCTTCTTTGAGTTCTTTGATTCAGAGACCTTTGCTGATGGACTTGCAAAGAGAGGAGATTTCTTTGGTAGTTCCGGGGACCATTGCTCGCTTTTCAGCGTTGGTTATTCGGGCTACATTGACGGATAGGATCCGTAGAGAGCAGACTGATGATGTTCAGTTGTCAAAGTTGAGAGCTAGAGCTGAGGAGAGGGGTAACTCAGAGTTTGCGTTGAATGGTGATGGTTTGGTGACTTTCAGAAGCCGTATTTGTGTTCATGTTGGTGATGATATTCGGCGAGACGTCTTGACAGAGGCTCATACCGCGCCATATTCGATACATCCAGGCAGCACCAAGATGTATCAGGATCTTCGTCGACTTTACTGGTGGCCAGGTATGAAGAAATATATTGCCGTATTTATCTCTCAGTGCCTAACTTGTCAGCAGGTGAAGATTGAGCACCAGAGACCTGCTGGGACATTGCTATCTTTGCCGATTCCTCAGTGGAAGTGGAAGCATATTGAAAGAGGATCGGTTACGGTGACCGGAAGCGCAACGGAAGTTCAAAAAATCGAATTTTACATACAATATTTCGGCCACCATGTTCTTTGTGTAGCAAATACAATAAAACACAAAAATGACATTCATAGTGTGTTTAGAAATGTACCTATCAACATTAAAAGATTGATGATGGCTCCAACTTAGTTGATATACAACTAAGCTCTTCGATGGCAAGACAATCTTCAAGCTTCCTTTGAGCCCACCTTGCTCAAATATTAAGCCCACCACCAACTAGCTAGAACCACTCTAATTTTGCACTAGAAAAATTAGAGCATTTTTCAAAGAGAAGTATTTTTCATTCCTCAACACTTGAAGAAGAAAAAATGGAGAAAAATTTTGGAGAGAAAAGAGTGTTTCTTCAACCATTGAAGAAAGAAAAATGTGAGAGAGAAAATGAATAGTATTTTCGGCACTATTCATCCTAGGAGAGAAGGAGAGACATTTTTTTGGTTGTGGGAAAAGTTAAAGTAAAAAGGTTGCATGCCAAGCCTAGGTTATACAAAAAGTTGTCTCCCAACCTTTCACCTCCCATGCATGCATATTATATGGTTTTTAACAAATTAAAAACCATGGACTAAATTTAATTATCTCAAAGATATTTGAGACTAATTAAACATTACTTGAATTTACCCAAGTCCCACTAGTTAAATAATTAATTTAAATTGAGCTCTACAAGACTCAATATAATTTAATTAATTCAACACTTGAATTAATTTAATTATTTGGACTCTACTAGGTCCACTAGTGTTTAATTAATTCAACACTTGAATTAATTTAATTTAGTCCATAATAATGTTTATGAAAATCACAATTTTCAAATACATTATTCAATTGGCCAACTTTTAATTTAAGAACACTTCCATAAAATAAAATTTACATTTCTCTCATAGAAGTCATACTTCTATTTTTCTTTACACTTATAAACTCATTTATAAGTCGTTCAACACATTGAACTAGTTTCTCCTTTATAGAAGTCATATTTCTAATTTTTCCTTACGCTTATAAACTCCTTTATAAGCCGTTCAACACATTGAACTATTTTTACTTCTCAACGGGATCTAGAAAGCTAGTACTTGTGTGGCCCTCAATGGTTCACTGATACAACTAGCCGTGGGTTCACATCTCCATGTGATTCGGACTAAACATGTCCTTATATGAGCATACCCCAATTGCTCAATTCTTACTTATCAACACTTTGATAACAAGAACGTCAGAACTCAATTCTGATAGTACCCAACCAATCATGTTAAACGCCTAGCAGCATCGCTTACATGATTCCCTAGGTATCAAATGATAGTGCCTGCAAGAACCATTCAATTATGGTTAGCGTACAGTACGGTCCCTTCAACTCATATATCCCGATCGATTCGAAACCATTGGTTTATCGAGAGTTGTCAATGAATCAATACTATGTGTCATGTCGTAGTTGCATCAATGGTGTAATCTATGAAACCCCTTTCATAATTACCACCATACTCTGATCAGAGATTTCAACCTACATACACATGATGATAACACATAAGATATCCATACCCGAAGGTAAGCGTTGAATCCCCGACTACAATGCATCGACTCCTATATGTTTCGACATGACACCCAACCTTGCCACCTGATAACCCCATAAGAGTCGGTAAACAAGTCAAAGTGAAATGCTAGCACATAGAGTCTCAATGTTGTCCCGGGTCATAAGGACTAATGGTGTACAACCATAAACTAGGACGTTTCCACTCGATAAGTGAGAACCAATTGGAAATTCCTTTAATGGAGGGTTGTTCAGTGCACTCTACCAGGAGCACCTATCTGCATGCTCGGACATCACAATGTCCCCTACCAATGAAACATGGTACTCACATCGCAGATACTAGTCTCTAACTCGAGCGACTTATATCCTTCTTAGTGGCGGCTGAATCGACTAGGAACCCTTTAGAATATACAGTATTACAAATATGAGTTTCATGATACTCATCATATGAGCATCTCATATTCTTTCTACTATTTGTATATTCAAGGGCTTTATCTATGCAACTAGCATGGGTATACAGATAAAGATGTGCCAAAATAATAATATCAAATATTACTAAAATAAAGATTGCTTATACATAGAGTTTCATTGTGAACACTCGGCCAACACTTGGCTCGACGGGCACCTACTCTAACACATATTACGATGGATTTCATGACTGGTCTTCCCAAGACGCAGAAAGGTTTTAACTCCATTTGGGTTATCGTTGATCGGTTGACCAAGTCAGCGCACTTTCTTCCAGTCAAGACGACGTACTCTATGAATCAGTATGCCGAAGAGTACGTAGCAGAGATCGTTAGACTTCATGGTGGTCCTGTGTCGATCGTGTCTGATCGTGACCCTAGATTTATTTCAGAGTTTTGGAAGAGTTTGCACAGAGCTATGGGTTGACGGTTAGCATTCAGTACAGCTTA
Organism: Primulina eburnea; assembly: GCF_022965805.1. NCBI lineage: Eukaryota > Viridiplantae > Streptophyta > Magnoliopsida > Lamiales > Gesneriaceae > Primulina > Primulina eburnea. Next base: position 14,495,235 of record NC_133106.1, on the reverse strand, counting down.
TCACCCCCAGAGCGACGGTCAATCAGAGAGAGTTATTCAGATTCTTGAGGATATGCTCAGAGCTTGTACTATCGATTATCCTGGTAGCTGGGATTCCAAATTGCCTCTTGTTGAGTTCACGTACAATAACAGTTATCAAGCGACAATTGGCAGGGCACCGTATGAAGCACTTTATGGCAGGAAGTGTAGATCTCCCTTGTATTGGGATGAGGTTGGTGAGAGGAAGATGTTGGGACCAGAGTTGGTCCAACAGACAGCCGATGATGTTTCTGTTATCCGTGAGAGGATGAAGACTGCGCAGTCGAGACAGAAGAGCTATGCAGATGTTCGTCGTAGGCCTTTACAGTTTGATGTTGGCGATCACGTGTTTCTGAAGATAGCACCTCTCAAGGGTGTGATGCGGTTTGGCAAGAAGGGCAAGTTGAGTCCGAGATTTATTGGCCCCTTTGAGATCTTGGACAGAGTTGGTGATCGAGCCTACAAGTTAGCCCTACCGCCAGATCTTGACAGAGTCCATAATATTTTTCACGTATCGATGCTCAGGAAATATATTGCGAATCCTTCCCATGTTCTTCGCCACGAGCCATTGGACTTGACGCCGAATTTGACGTACCAAGAGATTCCGGTTCAGATTCTGGACCGCAAAGTTAAAGTTTTCAGGAACAAAGAGATCGGCATCGTTAAAGTTCTTTCGAGGAACCATTTGATCGAAGAGGCCACGTGGGAACCAGAGGATGAGATAAGAGAGAAGTATCCTGAGTTGTTCGTGCAGTGACGTCAATTTCGAGGACGAAATTCCTCTAAGGAGGGGAGATTGTAATAGCCGAGCCTGGTGAACGGTACGGTTTAACTTTTCGTATGTTATGGATTTATTGATTAAGTTTAAGTATAGTTTGGATGTTAAGAGTTTCGATTTAGGATTTATAGTAAGGTTGGTTATAGATGATGTGTGGTGCAGTTGTAGCGGCGTTACGATTAAATTCATGATAATTCGTATGTTGAGCCAATTGGTATGAGGCCAATTGGAGTGATTAGATAAGACATAAAGGTGTAACTTTCTTATTTTGAGTTTTGTTCAAATCATTGTGGAAGATAAGCCAAAAGAGCCCCGAAGTGTGTCGTGTGTTTCGTCGTTCCTCAAGTGACACATGTTGGGAGAATGGGCATAACTTTTTACTCAGACCTCCAAATGATCTGAACTTTTGAGAGATTCAAGATAAGACATAGAGCTACAACTTTGTAGTTTACCACTTTTTCTAATTCGGAGGGGAAGAGGGGTTTCTGAAGCGATCTTTAGCGTGGCAGTGCACAGAGTGGCGCCCGAGCGGTAATGTTTGGCCGCCCGAGCGCCACCACTTCTGGACATTTGGGTTTCGGGCAGAATCATTGGCGCCCGAGCGGTAATTTTCGACCGCCCGAGCGCCGGGCACAGTACAAAAGCGTGTTTTGGGTGAAATTAGGCTTTTTAACCGATTGGGACACTCATTTCTCTCATTTCCCTTCTCTTCTTTTCTCTCCTCCAACGTTTCCAAGTTGGGTTCTTCATTTTCTTTTTATCCTTTCTTTCAATCAAGCAATTAATCTTCAATCCCGAGTTAGAACAAGGTTCTTTTGGAGTTTAAAGGGCTAATGTAAGCTTTTGGTTTGGTTATTTCTTGGTTTTGATGTTGGAGATGATATGGGTTTGGTGATGGTGTTGATTTTATGGGTTTATTTGTATTGTTGTCTGATTATTGAGATGTTGATGGTGTTATATATGATTTATTGTGTAGGTTGTGTACCAAGGGTTTATATTGAAGGTGTTCTTGTTGGTTGTAAGTGGAATCTAGTTCTTGTGCTCACATGATAGTATATGTATTGTGTTTCAATGGTTTTAACATGTTATTCCCTTCCATTTGATTCATATTATGTATTGATATACTTGTTGGTATATTAGAGGCAATTGAATGTCTCAATTGTGTAAAAAGGGAATACAAGAGAATAGTGTATTCAAAGTGTTTGATAAAATGCCAAAGAGAGATTTCAAATGATTTATGGATTGATAGATACATAGCCAGAGATTGCATGCAATTAGTTGATCAACGACCATAGGCTTATATCCCTCAGAGTTATCGATTTATATCGATGGGATATAGGTACAGAGCCAGAGATACTATATAGATATCAATCCAACAGAGAAAAGAGAAATACCATCTCATTGTTATATTATTGCTATGTTATTCATGATTCAGAGTTGATGGTATTTAATGTTTTTAAAGCCTTGTTTTACAGAGTATGCTATATACATTGCTATGTAAGAGTTCCACTTGCTGAGTTTTATACTCATTTCAGTTATTTCATGTGATGCAGATAAGAGTGATGGACCAGGACGTTGATTGGAGCCGATGTCATATGCATATAGAGATGGAAGGAAGTGGAAGATTATTTTGTTATACATGATCAAAATGATATTTTGTATTTTGATGCAACACTTTTTGGATCATTTATATTCTTTTGATGGTATATATATATTGGAAATGTATTTTGAATTCTTCCTCCCTTCAAGTAAAAATTTTAAATTCCGCTGTTATTTTATAAAATGGGTCAGAGGTGTCACAATACGACTCGAATCAGATTTGATTTGAGTTTCCCAACAAAATCACATACTAGATTTATTAATATTTATATCTTTTGATATGTTTCGATTTGTTTATAGATTATATTCAAATCTCTTGATATGATAATGTTGTGTTTATAGATTATATTCAAATCTCCTGATATGATAATGTTGTGTTTATAGATTTATATTCAAGCATTGAGATAGGAGAGTCATTGACAGATTTGTCAATCTTGACGTTCGGTGTATCGACGCATGGGAGCAGACTTCCTCCGATTGTAGACATTCGATACAGACACGACCGAAGTCTAGGAATAAGACGTACAGTTACTCCGATTGGGAGGGTAGGTAACAGACAGTGACGTCTTATTCACCCCGGGATCCCTAGAGTAGAGTCGAGTTGAGTCAAGACATGATTTGATTTGAACTACATGCTAATATGGATTGGTTTCATAGACTATGGAACCCCTTTATTATTGTTTTCATGCATGATTCATGATTTTATGTTAGCATGTATACATGTTTTATACAGGGATTTGTTCTCACCGGAGTTTCCGGCTGTTGTTATGTCTGTATGTGTGCATAACAACAGGTGGGGCAGGATCTGGGTCACGATAGAGATGAGTTCGAGATAGCGTGGTGACTACGGGCGCAGAAGATGACTAGTGGTTTGTGTCAGACCTGGACTACGTGTATTTTGGTATTGTATATTAAACACTAGTTTGGAGTGATATGTTAGAACAAGACTCGTTTATTATGTTTGTACATTATGTATGATGTAAATTAATAAAGAAAGATTATGCTTAGTAATAACATTTGATTTAATGTTAAAAAGCAAAAAAATTTGACCCACATTTTCTCACAGATCCATTTAATCCCAGATAGAATTTGATTTAGAGCCCGGGTCCCCACAACAGGTGGTATCAGAGCCAGTAGGTTCTGTAGACTGAGATAGAATAGAATGAGCGGGGTAGATCGAGTCATCTTCCTTGCTTATATCATGATAGCACATATTATGATTTATTGCTTTCCCTATTATGTGTTGTATTGTATCTGAATTGATTTACAACATATAATTGACAAGACTTAATCAGAACGGATTCTGGATCAGCGGTATATGATCAGAGGAGGGCTGAGACAGCTTGTATAGACTGTGTACTAACCTGTTTGATAACCAGATATGCCGCCTAGAAGGATACCGCAACTAGCTGCAGGACAAGTGCCAGAACAGGGGACTACGTCAGGTACTCAGATGGACGTAACCGCTACTCCCATGGAGACTCTGTTGAAGCGGTTTCAGTCGTTCCGACCCCCGACTTTGAAAGGCACTGAGAATACAGCGGATTGTGAGAGCTAGTTAGACGACATAGAGATGCTGTTCGAATCACTTGCCTATTCAGACGAACGGAGGGTAAAGCTGATTGGTCATCAATTGCAAGAAGTAGCCAAGAGTTGGTGGCTGACTGCAAAACGAGCCCTAGAACATCGAGGTATTGACATTACTTGGAAAGTTTTTAAAGATGAATTTTATCAACGTTTTTTTCCAGTATCATACCGGAAGGACAAACGGGCAGAGTTCGCCAATTTGAGACAGGGCCAGTGGACATAGAGGAGTATGTCGCCAAATTCTCGTCCTTGCTTCGATTTGCACCACATGTAGCAGGGAATGACGAGACAGTTGCCGATCAATTCATAAACGGTTTGAATCCGGATATCTTAACCCTAGTGAACACGGGGCGACCTAACACCTTCTCTGAGGCGCTGAATCGAGCGAAGGGAGCAGAGGCTGGCTTGATTAGGCAGCGAGGAGCTTCCTATAGTGTTTCGGGTCAGAGACCGACGCCACCGCCCGCTGCACAATTTCCACCACCTCCTCCTCGATATGATAGTGGAAGCAGTAGTGGCAAGAAGGATTTTCTGAAAGCCAAGGGTAAGCAGTTTAAGAGAGCCGGGAGCAGTTCGTCGAGCTCTAGTGGATCCCGACAGAGAGGTCAGGGTAAGAGTTCAGAATACAGGGGTGTTTATTGCAGTTCGTGTGGTGGTAGGCATGCCAATGACCAGTGCCAGGAAGTGATGGGCAGATGTAACTATTGCAGACAGCCGGGGCACTTCGCCAGAGTTTGTCCCCAAAAAGGTGCCAAGAGATTTCAGAGTGCAGCGTCATCAGCTTCAGTAGCTCAGCCCGAGAGGCAAGCTTCGTCTGTCCATTCTTTCCAGCCCATGACTACACAGTCCCAGCCTAGAGCCAGAGGTGGCCAGACAGTGAGCCAACCTCCCCGACAACAGGCTCAGGTGTTTGCATTGACAGAGGAGCAGGCACAGGATGCGCCGGATGACGTGATTGCAGGTAACTGTTTTCTTTGCGGTTATCCTGCATATGTGTTGATAGATACAGGTGCATCACATACCTTCATTTCTGAACATTTTGCATTTAGACATGCATTGCCTGTCGAGTCAATGTCTGCTGTAGTGTCTATTTCTTCTCCGTTGGGTAGTGGTCTTATATCTGTGACTTCAGTTCGACATTGTATACTACAGTTTGAGGGGCATGAAATTGATTTAGATTGTGTTGTACTTGGTCTATCTGATTTTGATTGCATTGTCGGGATTGACATGTTGACTAAGTACAGAGTTACCGTAGATTGTTTCCACAAGATCGTCAAATTCAGACCTGAGATGACAGAGGAGTGGAAATTCTATGGTAAGGGTTCCAGATCTCGGATTCCCTTGGTATCTGCTCTGACTATGAGTAGATTGTTGCAGAAAGGAGCAGAAGGTTTCCTTGTTTATGCTGTAGATTTATAGTAATCGAGCCCGGCATTGGCAGATTTTCCAGTAGTACGGGAGTTTGCAGATGTATTCCCAGATGAGATTCCAGGGTTACCCCCAGCCCGAGAGGTAGATTTTAGCATTGACCTTATTCCAGGTACCGTCTCTATTTCGAAAGCTCCGTATAGGATGGCACCGATAGAACTGAAAGAATTGAAAGCACAACTAGCAGATCTTCTAGCCAAGGGATATATCAGACCTAGTGTATCTCCTTTAGGCGCTCCAGTGCTATTTGTGCGAAAGAAAGACGGTTCAATGAGATTGTTGTTGCGACTTTGATTGTTTCACTCCCAAGAGCAGGTTGTCCACACAAGTAGTATAATTCGGTGAGTCCGAATATCGTATCCACAAGGAAGCTAAGGTAATTACAAGTCCACTACAATGTCTTTTTGTTATTGTTTTTGTTTTTGTTTCTTTTTTAATATAAATTGTTTGAATATTTAATGGGTAAATTTTAATTGTTCAAATTTTAATTTAAGTATTTGAGATTAAAGGATTCACTCTTGATATTATAATAAAGTTAACATTAACGAACAATATTGAAATCCATTTAATAAAATGGTTCCAATATATTAAATAATCATATTTATACTATGTTATAAATTATTATCTTATAAGCATATAATATATACCAAAACTTATAAATGTGGTCAAGTATTTATTGTGATATATATATTTGTAAACACTAAATCAAGGTTCCCACTTAAATGGTTGGTAAAACCAAACTAACATTTAAATGGTACCAAGAAATTAATATTATGATATATTTATATATAGTAAATCAAGGTTCCCACTTTAAATGGTTGGTAAAACCAAACTAACATTTAAATGGTACCAAGAAATTAATATTATAATATATTCATATATAATAAATCAAGGCATCCACTTTAAATGGTTCTAAGAATTTAGTGTAACATATATCAACAATAAATCAAAACTCCCACTTATAAGTAGGATATAAAAATACTTAAAGAAATAAATATAACATAAACAATAAATAATGATTAAATAATATAAAACATAGATTCTTACCTTTTAGTCACCTTATTATCATGGCAAGAGTTTCACCTTTTCATCTCAACTTTAGGAAGTTAGCTATTCATTATTCAAAGTGTAAAACTTTGAATATGAAATTATCATGCTAATTATATTTTAATGAAGAAATGAAGGAAAAATATAGAGAGAAATATTATGAACTCAAAGGTTTGTTCATAGAATGAGGGATATCTCAATACATTACAATGCACCCCTATTTATAGCCAAATTTGGGGAGACAACCACAAATAAAATATTATTTTTTACACATAAGTCTTCATTGGTGTTCCAAGAAGTTAATATTATATTACACATTACTTTTGAAAATCTTCTTCTCCGAATTTGCTTCTTCACATAAAAAGAAACACGTGGATAATTGAGTTGTCTAGTTGTGGTATTTTTTTCAGAATATTTTACCAAGTAATTTGAGAGATATGGTCAAAATACTAGAGCATGGTAAAACTGCCACTCCTTTGGTAACTTTCTTTGTTGCTTAATTTGATCCCAATTGTGAGAGGAATTTTATCTCATGCTTGTCAACAATATTGTAGATATTATAATCAACTTTCTACATGTCCAAGAATCATCTTAATCCCATTTGCAACGCCAAGGTTATTCTTGTTTTATCGAACCTGTAAAAAATAGTAAAAACTTATAATTACACACAACTTATATTTTATACAATTTATTATAAAACATGTAATATTTAAACATTTAATAAAACAAAAACTATATATTTATATTATAAAACAATGTACAATTTTTTATCTTTATCACACACCCCAACCAGCTTATTGCTAGTCTCTTGCAATTTAAGCGTTAATAGCAATACAAAATATATTGATTAATTTAAATAGAAATGTAATCAAAACTATCTAAGTGTTAAAATTAAATTTGAAAACTGTCAAAGTTATATCAAGATCATCATAATTATAATTTGTGAAATAATTTGAGATGATCAATTCAAAACTTATTTCAGGTAGTTAAATGTATACGACCTTTAGAAATTCCTAGTAAGAGTCTCAACTCCAAATCCTCACAGGTTAATAAATGTTTCAAATTTATGGCAACGATTTCTCTCATGGAGTTGGAATACAGATAAATGCTCAAGGAAATAGTTTACAGAATGCAGACAGACAAACGAGCCAAACTAATCAAAAGATAGAAAATCCATTGATTCAAAATCTAGTTGTTCTTATTATATAATTTTTTTTTTCCTGATAAATTTTATTATTATTATTTTTTCATAACATCATGGAATCAGACTAAGTTTATGCTTCTTGACCACATATTTATTTAATTTGTACAATAATTTTCTCTCTGTCTTTTTTTTATGAGAGATATATGGGTCGTAGCATATAACTTAAAAATTACATAGATCTTCAATATCTTTCTTTTTTTTTTTCCTTTTTTTTTTCAGGAAATATCATTTTTTTTTTCAAAATAAGAACTCAAGATCTAAACAATAGATAGTCTTTCTCATGATCAATAAAGGCTCGAAAGCTGTTTTCTCAGTCCTCTCCACTCACTCACAAAATATGTGTGAGTTTAAAATTTTAGGCACTCTTATAAGGTATATCTTGGGCCATATACTTTAATATCTAATTTTATCACAATGGTTAATCACTCAAAAAGATTTCATAAATCATATTTTTATATTGATCAGAATATTAAAAATGACCTTTTTTCAAATAAAAATTTAAACATTCTTAAATAGATTAATACATGTTCTAATTTAAATCTTTCAAATATGTAAAGTATGACATTTTTGCAAAATTTACTAAGGTACAAATAATAAACATGGTTTTATTTTAAAATAATATTTAATTTTTTTTTAAATTTGTTTTTTTTTAAATTTGTTCTCCCCCAATCAGAATATGACATTGTCCCTAATGTCAAAATAGCTATTAATAAAGAGTACATAATGAAAGAGATATCACCTGGAATTTTATTGAAGTTAACAAACTGAAACAAACACAAACCAATCCACGACGTTTGAATCAATGATCCAACTTCCTTTTCTTATTGCTTGATTGCGACCAATTGATATTTTCTATCATCGGATCAGGCTTATGAACAAAAGCTTCCAAATCATCAATTAATTGGTCGGCAGTCGAAGCACAGATGAGCATCCATCGTGAATTTTCTGAAATGAAATTCTGTTCCACAGCTTTATCAAGAAATGTCAACAAACTGTCATAATAATTATTGATATTCAACAAGCCCACGGGTTTATTATGGATATTAAGTTGTGCCCAAGAAACAGTGTGAAAAATTTCTTCTAATGTACCAAAACCACCTGGTAGTGCGATAAAAGCATCAGAATTTTCAATCATTTTGGTGATTCTTTCATACATAGAAGAAACTTTTAATTCTTCCCCAATCGTAACACCTGTAATATTTCCTTCAGCTAAAGCTGTATGAATAATACCCAAAACCTGACTACCTCCAAGATGAGCAGATGTTGAAACAGATCACATTAACCCAATATTACCTCCCCCATGTACCAAGTGAATTTTTCTCTCAGCCAATATCTTTCCAAAATTATTCGCTGCTTCTACAAACACTTCATTTTTTCCAGGACTCGACCCACAAAATACACAAATATTTTTCAATGTTTGTGCAGAGGATCCAGCCATGTTTTTACTTTCTTTTTTTTCTGCAAAAATAGAGAGAAAGATGAGAGATTTTATAGGGGTAATATGTTATCATGACAAAACTACGGGTCACAGCTGTAAACAGAATAAATAGTAAAAACAATAATGACACACATGCATATAAACAGTAGTGTGATTGTGGCTCACAATTTTCCTCTGGTTTTACGTCCAGAAACGGCTTCAACGCCTTCTATGAATCGAGGATATGCTTCCCATCCAATTTTCTTATAAATTGGCAAACATGGTTTTTTTTATTCAGATTCCCAAGACTATGACGCTCATCTTGAAATTGTTTCCATAAACGGAGAAGTTCAATATGCACATGTCCACTAGAATGCGTCTCAAGAGTCAATAAGATGTTATCTAAAGACTCCTTACTCAGCCCATTCTTAATGAAATCAATTTTATCTTCTCTGTTATTGGAAACACATCCCAAAGATCTGCATCGTTTGTCACAAGTCCATCTCGCACACTTATGACAAACCCCTAAACTTTTGGCCCTTCGTTTTTTCGCATAAGTGCTTTTTCCTAATCCAGGCAAATACCGAATGAGCAATGATTGTGGAACTTCTCCTCCTAATCGGACCTTAGCTTCTATTGCAAGACGAATATCTTCTGGAATTCGTTTTTGAATTAGCAATCTCAATATTTCACACCTTCCTGCATAAATTTTTCTTAGAACATTTTCAGAAACAGAGGGAAAATATTTACAAATTTTTGAGAGAATTTCATCCATTTTGAAAAGAAAAGAAATGATTTTTTTTATTTTTGTATCAGCAATTGTGGGAAACTGATTTAACCGACTATGAAAGTCACGGAGTACCGTTATCCGCCATTTAACCGGGAAAATAAAAAGATTAAGGAAACCTGAAATAAAAACAAACAAAATTAAAGGCAACATAAAAATTTAAGGATCAGAAAGGGAAATAAACTCTTCTTGAAAGATTTCATTTTCCAAAAATGGTTTAAGCCTTTGTCCATTCACTTTAAAAACATCACCATTTTTAGGATTTTCAATATCCACAGCTCCATAAGGATACACATGATTTACAACATATGGGCCTGTCCATCTTGATCGTAATTTTCCTTGGAATATGTGAAGTCGAGAATTATAAAGCAAAACTTTTTTACCAATCTCAAAAGATTTTCTAAGAATTTTTTTATCATGAAATGATTTGATTTTTGCTTTATAAATCCTTGAATTCTCATACGCGTCATTTCTGAGTTCATCAAGTTCATTAAGTTGCAATTTACGCAATTTGTTGGCATCATCCAAGCTTGAATTTAAAGTTTTGATCGCCCAATAAGCTTTATGTTCCAATTCCACAGGCAAATGACAATGTTTTCCATAAATCAACCTATAGGGAGATATATTCAATGATGTTTTAAAAGCTGTTCGATATGCCCAAAGTGCATCATTAAGTCGCAGAGACCAATCTTTTCTATTTGAGTTAACAGTTTTTTCCAAAATTTGCTTTATCTCCCTATTAGCTAATTCAACTTGTCTATTTGTTTGAGGATGATAAGGAGTAGTTACTTTGTGAGTAATACCATATATTTTCATTAATGAAGCAAATGGTTTATTAACAATGTGAGTTCCCCCATCACTTATCATAGCTCGAGGAATTACGAATCTACTAAAAATATTTTCTTTCAAAAATTTGATGACGATTTTATGATCATTTGTTCGACGTGGAATTGCCTCTATCCATTTGGAAACATAATCAACTGCAACTAAAATATACAAGTATCCAAACGACGGTGGAAAAGGTCCCATAAAATCAATTCCCCAACAGTCAAAGATTTCAATTTCAATGATAGGATTTAAAGGCATCATGTTTCTGTTTGAAATTGCACCCAATTTTTGACAATTTTCACATATCTTGCAGATTTCGTGGGTGTCTTTAAACAAAGTGGGCCAATAAAATCCACACTGCAGGATTTTTGCAGCTGTTTTCTTTGAAGAAAAATGTCCTCCGCATGCTTATGAATGACAAAATTTAATGACACTACTTACCTCATTGTCGGGTATGCAACGTCGAAAAATTTGATCTGGACAGTACTTGAACGGATACGGATCATCCCAATAAAAGTTTTTTACCTCATTCAAAAATTTTCTCTTATCTTGGGGAACTCCATTGCGGTGGCATTTTTCCTGTCACAAGAAAATTTACTATATTAGCAAACCAAAGTGTAGTAGTAACTGAAAATAGATGTTCATCAGGAAAATTATCGTTAATTGGTGTCATTTCACAAGATGATCCTGTTACTAGTCTCGATAAATGATCGGCTACGACATTCTCGGTTCCTTTTTTTTCTTTGATCACAATGTCAAATTCTTGGAGCAACAAAATCCATCGTATCAGTCGTGGCTTTGCATCCTGTTTCGTCAACAAATATCTAATAGCAGAATGATTAGTAAACACAATAGTTGTTGATCCAATCAAATAAGAACGAAATTTATCTAATGCAAATATTACAGCAAGTAGTTCTTTTTCAGTTGTGGAGTAATTCATTTGAGCATTGTTTAAAGTTCAACTTGCATAATATATCACATAAGGCTTACCGTTTCTTCTTTGACCCAGTACTGCACCGACTGCATAATCACTCGCGTCGCACATGATTTCAAATGGTAAAGACCAATCAGGAGGTTGCATGATAGGAGCTGATGTTAAATGTCGAATGATTTCATCAAAAGCATTTTGACATTCTTGAGTCCACTCAAATGCACTGTCTTTTGTTAAGAGGTTACAAATGGGTTTAGAGATTAAACTAAAGTCCTTTATAAACCTCCTATAAAATCCAGCATGTCCCAAAAATGAGCGAATTTCTTTAATGGTTTTTGGAGGGGGTAAATTGGCAATGACATCAACTTTTGCTTTATGAACTTCAATTCCATGAGATGACACGACATGTCCCAAAACAATTCCAGAAGTAATCATGTAGTGACATTTTTCCCAATTTAAAATAAGACCTTTTTGCTTGCATCTTTTTAAAACTTTTTCCAAATTTTCAAGACAATTATCAAATGTATTCCCAAAGACAGTTAAATCATCCATGAAAATTTCCAAACAATTTTCAACCATGTCGCAAAAAATGCTTAGCATACATCTTTGAAATGTTGTTGGGGCATTGCATAATCTAAATGGCATCCTTCTAAATGCAAATGTTCCAAAAGGACATGTGAATGTAGTTTTATCTTGATCTTCGAGTGCAATGGGAATTTGATAATAACCTGAATATCCATTAAGAAAACAGTAGTATGGATGACCTGCTACTCTTTCTAAAATTTGATCCAAAAATGGTAATGGAAAATGATCTTTTCTAGTGGTGTCATTTAATTTTCTATAATCAATACACATCCGCCAACTAGATGGGACTCGACTTGTTAACAATTCACCTTTTTCATTTTTTATCACTGTGATGCCAGATTTTTTCGGAACTACTTGTTTTGGGCTTACCCACTTACTATCAGAAATAGGTTAGATAATCCCAACATCAAGTAGTTTGAGAACTTCAGTTTTCACAACATCTTTCATGTGTGGATTTAATCTCCTTTGTGGTTGTTGAGATGTTTTAGCATTTTCTTCTAAATGAATTTTATGTGTGCAAATTAGTGGATTAATGCCCTTGAGAACTTTTAGGGTCCAACCAATTGCATTTTTATGTCTTTTAAGCATCAACTAATTTACCTTCTTGATCACTTTCTAGTTTGGAAGAAATTACCACCGGATATGTTTCATCTTCTCCAAGAAATGCATACTTCAATTCTTCTGGCAAGGGTTTTAACTCCAATATGAATGGTTCGTCTCTGTTCTCATATTTTGCATCAAATTCTTTCTTTGATCTTGGTAACGAGTGATACCTGATAAAATCATCAAGATCAATTTCAATATTTTCTTAAACAGTTTCAATTGAACAAATATCTAATTGATCACGAGTACTCCCTTCTTGAATGTTTTCTTCCACAAGAGTTTCAATAAGATTTTCATTTTCACTTTCATCTCCTTTGTCATGTGGTTGCTTAAAAAGATTAAAAACATTGAGCTCCAAGGTCATGTTACCAAATGACAACTTCATTATTCCATTCCTGCAATTTATAAGAGCATTAGAAGTTGCTAAAAATGGACGACCCAGAATTACAGGAATTGCATTACAAGCTTCGATAGGTTGTGTATCTAAAACTATGAAATAGACAGGCTATACAAAGTTATCAACTTGGACCAACACGTCTTCTACCATACCTCTTGGCACTTTAACAGATCTATCAGCAAGTAAAAGTGTTACCGAAGTAGATTTTAACTCGCCTAGATTGAGTTCTTGATAAACTGAATATGGAAGTAAATTCACACTAGCTCCAAGATCAAGCAAGGCTTTTTTAATCTTTCGTTCTCCAATAATACATGAAATAGTAGGACAACCAGGGTCTTTGTATTTCAAAGTATTATAATTTTGAATGATTGCACTTACTTGTTCGGCTAAAAATGCTTTCTTTTTCACATTCAATTTTCTTTTCACAGTGCACAAGTCTTTCAAAAATTTGGCATATGATGGTACCTGTTTTATTGCATCTAATAAAGGAATATTAACTTTTACTTGTTTAAAAATATCATATATATCATAATTCAAATTTGATTTTTTTGTATTTTTCAATGCATGAGGGAATGGTGGGGACACTGTCTGTTGAACCTCCTCTTCGGAAGTTATGGGTTCCACTACCTTATCCTTTGAAGTTGATTTATCATCATCTTCACAAGGTTCAAGAATGGATTTTTCCACAACTTTACCACTTCGAAGGGTAATAACAGATTTTACCTGATCCATCGGTTGAGTTCCAGAAGTTCCAATTTGTGAATGATGATCCTTGGGATTAGGCAGAGATTGTGAAGGAAATTTACCTTTCTCATGAACATTAAGTGCAGATGCAAATTTAGCAAGAGTATCTTTCAAATCTGTCATGGTTTGAGCAGTTTGAGTATTGATAGACTCTTGCTTTGCAATGAAAGAATTCAATGTATCTTCCAAATTTCTTTTAGGTGGAGGAACATAAGGTGCATAATTTTGAAAATTTTGTTGATTTTGGAAATGTGGTTGTGAAAATTGTGCAGCATTATCATTCCTCCAACTAAAATTTGGATGATTTCGCCAACCTGGATTGTAATTTTGAGAAAATGGTTCAAAATTTGGCCTTTTGAAATTGTTCAAAACATTGGCTTGTTCATGGAGACATTCTTTAAAAGAGGGCAAAGTGGGATAATCTTTTGTAAAATGATCACTTGTATCACAGATGTGACACACAATTTCTTGAACAGATTTTAATTGACCATTCTTTTTCAATTCAAGTGCCTCAACTTTTCTTGCCAAAGAGGTAAATCTAGCTTGAAGATCATGTTCATCTTTCAGAGTGTACATACCTCCACCAGATGTAGGAGATTGAATCTTGTTTGAGGGTTCGATTGTACCTATAGTGTCCCAATTTTAAGCATTTTCAGCTAATGAATCGAGATACTCAATTGCCTCGTTTGGATCTTTATCTTCAAATGTTCCATTACACATAAATTCAACCATTTGCCTATCTTTAGGTGTTAAGCCTTCATAAAATTGAGAAACAACTCTCCAAATTTCAAAACCATGATGTGGACAAAGATTAAGCAATTCTTTGTATCTATCCCAACACTGATAAAAAGTTTCTCCTTGTTTTTGAGTGAAAGTGATGATTTGCCTTTTGAAAGAATTTGTTCTATGAGATGGAAAAAACTTTTTCAACAATTGTTGTTGCAATTCATCCCAAGTTCGAATGGATCCCGATCTAAGATTTTGTAGCCAAGTTTTAGCTTTATCTTTTAAAGAAAAAGGAAAAAGCTTAAGTCGAATGATTTTCATGCTACAATTTAGATCATTATATGTGTTGCACACTTCTTCAAACTCTCGTAAATGCATGTATGGATTTTCAGAATCTAAGCCATGAAAATTGGGTAAAAGTTGGATAATATCAGGCTTAAAATTAAAATGAGATGCATCAGAGGGAAAAACTAGACATGAAGGTGCACTAGTACGTGTAGGATTCATGTGATCTCTAAGTGTTCTTCGTCTATCATGATCATGTTAAGATTGAATTTCATCTTCATTTTCTTGGATGGGTTCTTCCGCCATGTTTTGTAAAAATAAAGGGTTGTTTCGAATGAGTCGACCACTAAGTGTACGTGACCAAATTCTCATGCAAATGCAAAAGAAAAAGGAAAAAAAATACACAAAAGCAATAAAAATTCAAATAAAAAAAAATTAAACTATAAACAATATTAAATTGACTTGAAATTAAATTATACTTCCCCGGCAACGACGCCAAAAACTTGTTGCGACTTTGATTGTTGCACTCCCAAGAGCAGGTTGTCCACACAAGTAGTATAATTCGGTGAGTCCGAATATCGTATCTACAGGGAAGCTAAGGTAATTACAAGTCCACTACAATGTCTTTTTGTTATTGTTTTTGTTTTTGTTTTTGTTTCTTTTTTAATTTTAATTGTTTGAATCTTTAATGGGTAAATTTTAATTGTTCAAATTTTAATTTAAGTAGTTGAGATTAAAGGATCCACTCTTGGTATTATAATAAAGTTAACATTAACGAACAATATTGAAATCCACTTAATAAAATGGTTCTAATATATTAAATAATCATATTTATATTATGATATAAATTATTATCTTATAAGCATATAATATATACCAAAACTTATAAATGTGGTCAAGTATTTATTGTGCTATATATATTTGTAAATACTAAATCAAGGTTCCCACTTAAATGGTTGGTAAAACCAAACTAACATTTAAATGGTACCAAGAAATTAATATTATGATATATTTATATATAGTAAATCAAGGTTCCCACTTTAAATGGTTGGTAAAACCAAACTAACATTTAAATGGTACCAAAAAATTAATATTATAATATATTCATATATAATAAATCAAGGCATCCACTTTAAATGGTTCCAAGAATTTAGTGTAACACATAGCAACAATAAATCAAAACTCCCACTTATAAGTAGGATATAAAAATACTTAAAGAAATAAATATAACATAAACAATAAATAATGATTAAATAATATAAAACATAGATTCTTATCTTTTAGTAACCTTATTATCATGCCAAGAGTTTCACCTTTTTATCTCAACTTTAGGAAGTTAGCTATTCATTATTCAAAGTGTAAAACTTTGAATATGAAATTATCATGCTAATTATATTTACATGAAGAAATAAAAGAAAAATATAGCGAGAAATATTATGAACTCAAAGGCTTGTTCATAGAATGAGGGATATCTCAATACATTACAATGCACCCCTATTTATAGCCAAATTTGGGGAGACAACCACAAATAAAATATTATTTTTTACACATAAGTCTTCATTGGTGTTCTAAGAAATTAATATTATATTACACATCACTTTTGAAAATCTTCTTCTCCGAATTTGATTCTTCACATAAAAAGAAACATGTGGATAATTGAGTTGTCTAGTTGTGGTATTTTTTTCAGAATATTTGACCAAGTAATTTGAGAGATATGGTCAAAATACTAGAGCATGGTAAAACTGCCACTCCTTTGGTAACTTTCTTTGTTGCTTAATTTGATCCCAATTGTGAGAGGATTTTTATCCCATGCTTGTCAGCAATGTTGTAGATATTATAATCAACTTTCTACAGGTCCAAGAATCATCTTAATCCCATTTGCAACGCCAAGGTTATTCTTGTTTTATCGAACCTATAAAAAATAGTAAAAACTTATAATTACACACCACTTATATTTTATACAATTTATTATAAAACATGTAATTTTTAAAAATTTAATAAAACAAAAACTATATATTTATATTATAAAACATTTAATTAATGTACAATTTTTTATCTTTATCAATTGTGTATAGATTACAGGCAACTGAACAAGGCAACGATAAAGAACAAGTATCCTTTGCCTATAATCGACGACTTGTTTGATCAGTTGCAGGGATCCTCTATTTATTCTTAGATTGATTTGCGATCGGGATATCACCAACTCAGAGTTCGAGATGTTGATATACCGAAGACATCATTCCGAACCAGGTATGGACATTATGAGTTTGTTGTCATGCCTTTTGGTTTAACGAATGCACCAGCGGTGTTTATGAGTTTGATGAACCGCATCTTTCAGAGGTACTTGGATGAGTTTGTGATTGTTTTTATTGATGATATATTGGTATATTCAAAGAATTTGAATGGGCATGCCAATAATTTGAGAATTGTGTTGCAAACACTAAGAAATGAAAGATTATATGCTAAGCTATCAAAATGTGAGTTTTAGCTGAGACAGGTTGTCTTCTTGGGTCATATTATATCTGGAGATGGTATTTCTGTTGATCCAAGTAAAGTTGAGGCTGTGATCAGTTGGCCTAGACCGACTTCTGTGCCAGAGATACGCAGTTTCATGGGTCTAGCCGGGTACTATAGAAGATTCATCAAAGATTTCTCCAGTATTGTGAAGCCGATTACCCAATTGACACAGAAGAATACGCCATTTGTGTGGTCTGAAGATTGTGAGTCTAGCTTTTTAGAATTGAAGAAGAGGCTGACCAGTGCACCTGTGTTGATGATTCCTTCAGGTAAAGGTGATTTCGTTGTATATTGTGATGAATCTCACAGAGGGTTGGGATGTATTCTTATGCAGCGAGGACACGTGATAGCATATGTCTCGAGACAGCTGAAGACTCACGTGACTAGATACCCCATTTATGATCTTGAATTGGCGGCTATCGTATTTGCATTGAAAATTTGGCGTCATTATCTGTATGGCGAGAAATTTGAAATCTACTCCGATCACAAGAGTCTGAAATACCTGTTATCTCAATCAGAGTTGAATATGAGACAGCGCAGATGGCTCGATTTGCTGAAAGACTTTGATTGCGAAATCAAGTACTATCCAGGGAAGTCAAATGCAGCAGCAGATGCCTTGAGTCGAAAGATTTGTGCTTTATCCTTGTCGACGATAGGGGTTTCGAATTTAGTTGAAAATTGCTGTTTGTCCGGATTAGCATTTGATACAGGTAGTAGATCATTACTACTTTCTTCAATTCAAGTTGAGCCAGAGTTGATTATGCGAATTAAAGAAGCACAAAGAACGGATCAGAATGTCCAGAGATCAATTCAGATGGTCAGATCAGGCCATATATCCGAATATCAGGTACGTGATCAGGTACTATACGTGAATAACCGTCTTGTAGTGCCAGATGTTTCAGATTTGAAACAACAGATATTGTCAGAAACGCACTGTAGTCGGTTTAGTATTCATCCTGGAGGCCGTAAAATGTACAATGATTTGAAGACACAATTCTGGTGGAAACAGATGAATTTAGATATCGCCGAATTTGTGTCAAAGTGCTTAAATTGCCAACAGGTGAAGGCTGAAAGAAAGAAGCCCAGAGGTTTACTTCAGAGTTTGTCTATTCCAGAATGGAAATGGGATCACATATCAATGGATTTCGTGACGAAGTTACCTCGTTCTTCCCGGGGCTGTGATGCGATTTGGGTCATCATTGATCGATTGATCAAATCAGCTTCCTTTATTAAATACAGAACGACATATCGTCATGATCAGATGGCAGAGTTGTATGTTAGAGAGGTAGTCAGATTACATGGTGTGCCGAAGTCTATCGTATCAGATCGTGATCCCCGATTCACTTCACACTTCTGGCACAGTTTACAACAGGCTTTAGGTACGACTTTACACCTGAGCACTGCTTATCATCCTTAGACAGATGGACAGTCAGAGCGGACTATCCAGACTTTAGAAGATATGTTGAGAGCCGTAGTGCTAGATTTTGGCACTAGTTGGCAAGATTCCCTACCTCTTTGCGAATTCTCTTACAATAACAGCTATCAGACGAGCATCGAGATGGCACCGTTTGAAGCTTTATATGGTAAGAAGTGCAGATCTCCGTTGTACTGGGATGATGTATCTGAGGTACCAGAACTTGGGCCTGATATGATACGTGAGATGATTGAGAAAGTGAAGATTATTCAGAAAAGAATGAGGACAGCACAGGATAGACAAGCCAAATACGCCAATATCAGACGTAGGCCGTTGGTATTTGAACAAGGAGACAGGGTATTTCTAAAGATTTCTCCTTTCAGAGGCGTTGTCGGATTTGGCAAACGTGGGAAGTTGTCTCCGAGATACATTGGGCCGTATGAAATTCTTGAAAAGATTGGCGATCGAGCCTATCGACTCACTGTTCCTCCTTATTTATCTGGAATACATGATGTTTTTCATGTATCGATGCTGCGTAGATATATGCCAGATATTTCTCATGTCATTCATCCTAACGAAGCCGAGCTTGATCAAACATTGAGTTATGTTGAACAACCGATACAGATTCTGGATCGGAAAGAAAAACAACTCTGAACGAAGACTATTCCGCTAGTGAAAATCCAATGGAGTCGACATGGCATTGAAAAAGCGACTTGGGAGACGGAAGCAGATATGAGACAGAGACATCCCGAGTTATTTACATGATGTAAGTAATTTTCAATTGTGATTATATTATTTTTCATGTATGCTATGATAGATTGCCTGCGATTTTGAGGACGAAATCATTTCTTAGAGGGGGAGAAATGTAAGGCTCGAGATTAATAGTCTTCATTGATGTGAAACTCGGAAGATATGAGAATGCATGACATGAAATGAGAGTTTTGAATAAGGTAAGGACGAAACCACACCGCACCTGTGGTAAGGGAAGACACCGCACCCGCGGTAGCATGGACAGAAAGTTGTCCATTTTTACGAAGCAAGACCGCACCCGCGGTGCGAGAAGGACCGCACCCGCGGTTTGATATGTACCGCACCCGCGGTCGTCGAATTTCAGAAAATAAAAGTGCTGCCGAAGGCGATGCGCACCCGCGGTCTAGAGGATTGCGCACCCGCGGTCGTGCAATTACACAACGAAATGGCCATGTGTTACTTAGCATGCAATATATATATATATTTATATTTATATATATATATATATATATATATATATATATATGTTGTCTTCATTCCTTCGGTTGCAGTAGCAGAGCATCGAGAAAACCCCTTAGCATCTTCAAGTTTTTGTCAAGGTTTTGAATAAGATTTCTCAAGCATTAGTTATCCAAATTGTAATCCAAGTAGAGATTATTGATCCTTGCATCACTGGCTACAAGAAGATGTAAGTTTTTGTTCATTTCAGCATGATTTGAAGATTAGATATTGGAGAAATTCTGATATAATTAGGAATATGTGTTATTATGATTATTGTGAACGTATATTCGGAACGGGACCGAGAAACGGATATGATATGCGATTGTTATGAAATTTCAGATTATGTGGTTATGAGATTATGCAGATTTTCAGAGTTGGAAAGGGGTTGTGATATTGATTATACCTTGTTGATAGTGAGTATGATTGTTTGAGTTGACCGGTATTGAGAATTTACGCCGTTATGCCGTTGAATTGTATTCATATTGAATATCAAGTCCTATATGTATTGAATTGATTAAGAGATTGATAGAATGTACATTGGTGATTGCCATTTCAGATTGTATTGACGATTTTGATATCGAGACTTCGACTACGACAGATTGTGCTACAAGAAGGTATAATTCATGTGATTATAGGGAAGATACGACTCGAATCAGATTTGATTTGAGTTTTCCAACAAAATCACATACTAGATTTATTAATGTTTATATCTTTTGATATGTTTCAATTTGTTTATAGATTATATTCAAATCTCCTGATATGATAATGTTGTGTTTATAGATTATATTCAAATCTCCTGATATGATAATGCTGTGTTTATAGATTTATATTCAAGCATTGAGATAGGAGAGTCATTGACAGATTTGTCAATCTAGACGTTCGGTGTATCGACGCATGGGAGCAGAATTCCTCCGATTGTAGACATTCGATACAGACACGACCGAAGTCTAGGAATAAGACGTACAATTACCCCGATTGGGAGGGTAGGTAACAGACAGTGACGTCTTATTCACCCCGGGATCCCTAGAGTAGAGTCAAGTTGAGTCAAGACATGATTTGATTTGCATTGCATGCTAATATGGATTGGTTTCATAGACTATGGAACCCCTTTATTATTGTTTTCATGCATGATTCATGATTTTATGTTAGCATGTATACATGTTTTATACTGGGATTTGTTCTCACCTGAGTTTTCGGCTGTTGTTATGTCTGTATGTGTGCATAACAACAGGTGGGGCAGGATTTGGGTCACGACAGAGATGAGTTCGAGATAGCGTGGTGACTACGGGCGCAGAAGATGACTAGTGGTTTGTGTTAGACCTGGACTACGTGTATTTTGGTATTGTATATTAAACACTTGTTTGGAGTGATATGTTTGAACAAGACTCGTTTATTATGTTTGTACATTATGTATGATGTAAATTAATAAAGAAAGATTATGCTTAGTAATAACATTTGATTTAATGTTAAAAAGCAAAAAAATTTGACCCACATTTTCTCACAGATCCATTTAATCCCAGATAGAATTTGATTTAGAGCCCGGGTCTCCACACCACAATTAAAAAGGAAAAGCATGTTCTTCTAGTGGGTTCTTCATATCGTACAAAAAAGGGAGCCCCAAATAAAGGTAAGAAGCCTTCTGCCCCTCCAAAGAAGAACAAGACCAACAAAAAGCCATACAAGAAAGCAAATCCAGGGCCCACAAAGCCTGACAAGTCAGAGCATGTCTGTTTCCACTGAAAAATCCTGGACATTGGAGGCGTAATTGCGAGGAGTATCTTGCCCAGAAGCGTTCTGGCCATGGTATTTTTATATAGAAGTTAATGTTTCTATGCAATGATTTGCAGGTGATGGGAAGAAGCAAGAGGCTTAGAGATGGTGATGAAAGGGATCGATTTTAGGTGACCGAAAGCGCAACGGAAGCAATAAAAATTTCGGAAATCATATTTTAGCATGAAAATTTCGGCCACCTTGTGTACTAGGTGTAGCATATACAAAAACACAAGGATGACATTCATAGTGTGTTTAGAAATGTACCTATCAATCTCGTAAGATTGATGATGGCTCCAACTAAGGTATAAACACCTTAGCTCTTGAATGTCAAGACAATCTTCAAGCTTCCCTTTGAGCCCACTTTGCTCAAATATTAAGCCCACCACCAACAAGCTAGAACCACTCTAATTTTGCACTAGAAAAATTAGAGCATTTTTCTTTGAGAAGTGTATTGTTTCCTCAACCAAAAATGGGGAGAAAATTGGAGAGAATTGTGTGTTGAACTGTTGTGGGGACCCAGGCTCTAAATCGATTCGATCTGGGATTAAATCGATCTGTGAGAAAATGTGGGTCAAATTTTTCGCTTTTTAACATTAATTCCAATGTATATAAATAAGCATAAGGTCTTTATTTATTTTACAAACATACAAACATGTCTTGTTCTAATACATCCATCCAACTAGTGTTTATACAAAATACAAAATACAAGTAGTTCAAGTCTAGTACAACACCACTAGTGATCTTCTGCGCCCGTAGTCACCACGCTATCTCGAACTCATCTTTGTCGTGACCCAGATCCTGCCCCACCTGTTGTTATGCACACATACAGACATAACAACAGCCAGAAACTCCGGTTAGAACAAATCCCAGTATAAAACATGTATACATGCATATGCATAATAGAATCATAAAACACCATTTCATGCATGTAACATAAATCATGGGTTCCATGGTCTATGAAACTAATCTATAAAAACATGCAGTCTAATTCAAATCATATCTAGACTCAGTTCGACTCTACTCTAGGGATCCCGATGTGAATAAGACGTCACTGTCTGTTACCTACCCTCCCAATCGGGGTAACTGTACGTCTTACTCCTAGACTTCGGTCGTGTCTGTATCGAATGTCTACAATTGGAGGAAGTCTGCTCCTATGCGTCGATACACCGAACGTCTAGTTTTCACAAATCTGTCAATGACTCTCCTATCTCAATGCTTGAATATAAATCTATAGACAAAGCATGATTATATCAAGAGATTTGAATATAAATCTATAAACAAATTCAATTGATATCAAAGAGATATACAATAAATCTAGTATGTGATTTTGTTGGGAAACTCCAATCAAATTTGATTCGATTCGTATCTTCCCCACAATCACATGAATTATACCTTCTTGTCGTCGTAATAAATCGAAGTCTCGAAGTAGGTACCAAATCTGTCAATCCAAATCTGAAATGGCAATGTGGAGAGGTACAATATCAGTCACCAATTCAATTCAATGCATATACAATTAATAATAAATCTCGGTATAACTTTCGACGGCATAACGACGTGATTTCTCAATACCGGTCACTCAAACAACAATCAACTACTATCCACAACTCATAATCAATATCATAACCCCTTTCCAACTCTGAAAATCTGCATAATCTCATAACCACATAATCTGAAATTTCATAACAATCGCATATCATATCCCTTCTTCGATCCGGTAGCGAATATACGTTCACAATAATCATAAGAACACATATTCATAATTATATCAGAATTTCTCCAATATCTGATCTCCAACCCATGCTGAAATGTAAAGAAACTTACATCCTTTTGTAGCTCTTGATGCAAGGAACTCAAATATATATTTGGATTAAAGTTTGGATGATTTAATCTTACACAAGCTAGCTTTGCAGATGAAAAAGCCTTCTCTTTCCTTTCACCCTTTTCCTCGATCTCTTTCTGGAGAATGGTATGGAATTACAAGGGACAACACATTATATCTGCATGTTCAAGGGCAAGTGTCTTATTTTTAAAGCAACACGCATAACCGCGGGTGCGGTGACTTCTTCAGCGTGGGTGGGCTCATGCTTCGGCAGCACTTTCATTTTCCAAAATTCAACGACCGCGGGTGCGGTCCCTCCTTGACCGCGAGTGCGGTCTTTCTTCGAATAAAATTTCCTACCCTACTGGACATCGACCGCGGGTGCGGTGTCCCCTCGGCCTCACCTTCACAAATTCACATTTAATGACCGCGGGTGCACTCCTTCTCTAGGCGCGGGTGCGGTCTATCTTGTACTCAAAACTCTAATTTCTCATGCCTTTTCTCCCCTCATTGCATGTCATGCATTCTCATATCTTTGAATATCATATTAATGAAGACTAATGAATCTCGAACCTTACATTTCTCCCCCTCTAAGAGATGATTTCGTCCTCGAAATCGCAGGCAATATATCAAATCATACATGAAAAGTAATATAATCAAGACTGAAAGATTACTTACATCATGTAAATAACTTGAGATGTTTCTGTCTCATCTCTGCTTCTGTCTCCCAAGTCGCTTCTTCGATGCCATGACGACTCCATTGGACTTTCACTAGCGGAATAGTCTTCCTCCTGAGCTGTTTTTCTTTCCGATCAAGAATCTGTATCGGTTGTTCAAGATAACTCAATGTTTGATCCAGCTCAGCTTCTTCAGGGTGATTGACATGGGAAATATCTGGCATATATCTACGCAACATCGATACATGAAAAACGTCATGTATCCCGGATAAAGAAGGAGGAAGAGCAAGTCGATATGCTCGATTGCCAATCTTCTCAAGAATCTCATAAGGACCGATGTATCTAGGAGACAACTTTCCACGCTTGCCAAAACTGACAATGCCTCTGAAAGGAGAGATCTTTAGAAACACTCTGTCTCCTTGCTCAAATACCAACGGTCTACGTCTGACATTGGCGTATTTGGCTTGCCTATCCTGTGCCGTCTTCATTCTTTTCTGAATGATCTTCACCTTCTCAATCATCTCACGTATCATATCAGGCCCAAGTTCTGGTACCTCAGATACATCATCCCAGTACAACGGAGATCTGCACTTCTTGCCATACAAAGCTTCAAACGGTGTCATCTCGATACTCGTCTGATAGTTGTTGTTGTACGAGAATTCACATAATGGCAGTGAATCTTGCCAACTAGTGCCAAAATCTAGCACTACAGCTCTCAACATTTCCTCTAAAGTCTGGATAGTCCGTTCTGACTGTCCGTCTGTCTGAGGATGATAAGCAGTACTCAGGTGCAATGTCGTACCTAAGGCCTGCTGCAAACTGTGCCAAAAGTGTGAAGTGAATCGTGGATCACGATCTGATACGATAGAATTCGGAACACCATGCAATCTGACAACCTCTCTGACATATATCTTAGCCATCTGATCATGTCGGTACTGAAAGGGGATCAGTTACGGTGACCGGAAGCGCAACGGAAGTTTAAAATTTTCGATTTTTACAAGAAATTTTCGGCCACCTTGATTTTGTGTGTAGCAAATACAATAAAACACAAAAATAACATTCATAGTGTGTTTAGAATTTTACCTATCAATCACAAGGATTGATGTATGGCTCCAACTAAGGTGTAAACACCTTAGCTCTTCAATGGTAGAAACTATCTTCAAGCTTCCTTTGAGCACTCCTTGCTCAACTATTAAGCCCACCACCAACTAGGTAGATCCCCTCATACTTTGCACTAGAAAAATATGAGGATTTTTCAAAAAGAAGTGCATTTCTTCTTCAACACTTGAAGAACAAAATGAAGAGAATATTGGAGAAAAAATTAGATGGAGATTTCGGCCATGGTGTTGTGGAGGGAAGAGTGGTCTTGGTTTGTGAAAAAGTAGAGACCAACTTTTGCATGCCAAGCCTTGAAAATAGAAAAAGTTGTCTCCCAACCCTTCACCTCCCATGCATGCATATATTATATGGTTTTTAACAAATTAAAAACCATGAACTAAATTTAATTATCTCAAATATATTTGAGACTAATTAAACATTACTTGAATTTACCCAAGTCCCACTAGTAAAATAAATAATTTAAATTGAGCTCTACAAGACTCAATATGATTTAATTAATTCAACACTTGAATTAATTTAATTATTTGTACTCTTCTAGGTCCACTAATGTTTAATTAATTCAAAACTTGAATTAATTTAATTTAGTCCATAATAATGTTTATGAAAATCACAATTTTCAAATGCATTATTCACTTGGCCAACTTTTAATTTAGGAACACTTCCATAAATTAAAATTTACATTTCTCTCATAGAAGTCATACTTCTATTTTTCCTTACACTTATAAACTCATTTATAAGTCGTTCAACACATTGAACTAGTTTCTCCTTTATAGAAGTCATACTTCTAATTTTTCTTACGCTTATAAACTCCTTTATAAGCCGTTCAACACATTGAACTATTTTTACTTCTCAACGGGATCTAGAAAGCTAGTACTTGTGTGGCCCGCAATGGTTCATTGATACAACTAGCCGTGGGCTCACATCTCCATGTGATTCGGACTAAACATGTCCATATTTGAGCATACCCCAATTGCTCCATTCTTACTTATCAACTCCTTGATAATAAGAACGTCAGAACTCAAGTCTGATAGTACCCAACCAATCATGTTAAACGCCTAGCAGCATCGCTTACATGATTCCCTAGGTATCAAATGATAGTGCCTACAAGAACCATTCAATTATGGTTAGTGTACAGTACGGTCCCTTCAACTCATATATCCAGATCGATTCGACAACCATTGGTTTATCGAGAGTTGTCAATGAATCGATACTATGTGCCATGTCGTGGTTGCATCGATTGTGTAATCTATGAAACCCCTTTCATAATTACCACCATACTCTGATCAGAGATTTCAACCTACATACACATGAGAACACATAGGATATCCATACCCGAAGGTAAGCGGTGAATCCCCGACTACAATGCATCGACTCCTATATGTTTCGACAGAACACCCAACCTTGCCACGTGATGACCCCATGAGAGTCGGTAAACAAGTCAAAGTGTAATTCTAGCCCATAGAGTCTCAATGTTGTCCCGGGTCATAAGGACTAATGTTGTACAACCATAAACTAGGACTTTTCCACTCGATAAGTGATAACCACTTGGAAAGTCCTTTATGGAGGGTTGTTCAGTGCACTCTACCATGAGCACCTATCTGCATGCTCGGACATCACAATGTCCCCTACCAATGAAACATGGTACTCACATCGCAGATACTAGTCTCGAACTCGAGCGGCCTATATCCTTCTTATCGGCGGCTGAATCGACTAGGAAATGTTTAGAATATACAGTATTCCAAATATGAGTTTCATGATACTCATCATATGAGAATCTCATATTTTTTCTACTATTTGTATATTCAAGGGCTTTATCTATGCAACTAGCATGAGTATACAGATAAAGATGTGTCAAAATAATAATTCAAATATTACTAAAATAAAGATTGCTTATACATAGAGTTTTATTGTTAACACTCGGCCAACACTTGGCTCGACGTGCACCTACTCTAACAGGTACGTCATTCTGTATGGAATAAAACACGCTGATTTGGTTAATCTGTCAATAATGACCCAAATCGCATCACAGCCCCGGGATGATCGAGTTAACTTCGTCACTAAATCCATGGAAATGAGATCACATTTCCATTCTGGAATGGACAAACTCTAAAGTAAACCTCTGGGCTTCTTTCTCTCAGCCTTCACCTGTTGGCAGTTTAAGCACTTAGACACAAATTCTGCGATATCTGTCTTCATCTGTTTCCACCAGAATTGTGTCTTGAGATCATTGTACATTTTTCGGCCTCCAGGATGAATGCTGAACCGACTACAGTGCGCTTTTGATAAAATCTGTTGTTTCAAATCTTAAACATCTGGCACTACAAGATGGTTATTCACGTATAGCACATGATCACGTACCTGATATTCTGACACATGCCCTGATCTGATCATCTGAATTGATCTCTGAACATTCTGATCCGTTCTTTGCCCTTCTTTAATTCGCATAATCAAATCTGGTTCAACTTGAATCGAAGAAAGTAGCAATGGTGTACTACTTGTATCAAATGCTAATCCAGACAAACAACAATCTTCAATCATATTTGTCACTCCTATCGTCGATAAGGATAAAGCACAAACCTTTCGACTCAAGGCGTCTGCTGCTGCATTTGACTTTTCTGAATAGTATTTGATTTCGCAATCAAAGTCTTTCAACAAATCAAGCCATCTGCGCTGTCTCATGTTCAATTCTGACTGAGAGAATAAGTACTTTAGTCTTTTATGATCCGAGTAGATCTCAAATTTCTCGCCATAAAGATAATGACGCCAAATCTTTAATGCAAATACGATAGCCGCCAATTCAAGATCATGAATTGGGTATCGAGTCTCGTGAGTCTTCAGCTGTCTCGAGGCGTAAGCAATCACATGACCTCGCTGCATAAGAACACACCCCAGCCCTCTGTGAGATGCATCACAATATACAACAAAATCACCCGTACTTGAAGGAATCATCAAGACAGGTGCACTGGTCAGCATCTTCTTTAATTCTAAGAAGCTAGACTCACAATCTTCAGACCACACAAACAGTGCATTTTTCTGTGTCAACTGGGTAATCGGTTTTTCAATGCTGGAGAAATCTTTGGTGAATCTTCTATAGTACCCTGCTAGACCCATGAAACTGCGTATATCTGGCATAGAAGTCGGTCTCGGCCAACTGATAATAGCTTCAACTTTACTCGGATCCACAGAAATACCGTCTCCAGATATGATATGACCCAGGAAGACAACCTGTCTCAGCCAAAACTCACATTTTGACAGCTTAGCATATAATCTTTCATTTCTCAGTGTTTGCAACACAATTCTTAAATGATTGGCATGCTCATTCAAATTATTAGAGTACACCAAAATATCATCAATAAAAACAATCACAAACTCATCCAAATACCTCTGAAAGATGCGGTTCATCAAACTCATAAACACCGCTGGAGCATTTGTTAAACCAAAAGACATGACAACAAACTCGTAATGTCCATACCTGGTCCGGAATGCTGTCTTCGGTATATCAACATCTCGAACTCTGAGTTGGTGATATCCCGATCGCAAATCAATCTTGGAATAGATAGAAGATCCCTGCAACTGATCAAATAAGTCGTCGATTCTAGGCAAAGGATATTTGTTCTTTAT
Source organism: Primulina eburnea (assembly GCF_022965805.1). Lineage (NCBI taxonomy): Eukaryota > Viridiplantae > Streptophyta > Magnoliopsida > Lamiales > Gesneriaceae > Primulina > Primulina eburnea. The sequence goes on along the minus strand of NC_133106.1, from coordinate 14,466,080 downwards.
CGTTGCCTTGTTCAGTTGCCTGTAATCTATACACAATCTCATAGAACCGTCTTTATTTCGCACAAATAGCACTGGAGCGCCCCAAGGAGATACACTGGGTATGATATATCCCTTGGCTAGAAGATCTTCTAACTGTGCTTTCAATTCTTTAAGCTCTATCGGCGCCATCCTTTACGGAGCTCTCGAAATAGGAACGGTACCTGGAATAAGATCTATGCTGAAATCAACCTCTCGGGCTGGAGGTAACCCTGGAATCTCGTCAGGAAACACATTTGCAAACTCCCATACTACTGGCAAATTTGCCAATGCCGGGCTCGATTTCTATAGATCTACAGAATAAATAAGGAATCCCTCTGCTCCTTTCTGTAACAATCTACTCATAGTCAAAGCAGATACCAAGGGAATCCGAGATCTGGAACCCTTACCGTAGAATTTCCATTCTTCTGTCATTTCAGGGCTGAATCTGACAATCTTGTGGAAGCAATCTACGGTAGCTCTATACTTAGTCAACATGTCAATCCCGACAATACAATCAAAATAAGATAAGCCAAGTACAACACATTCTAAATCAATCTCATGTCCCTCAAACTGTAGTATACAGTGTCCAACTGAAGTCACAGATATAAGACCACTTCCCAATGGAGAAGAAATAGATACTACAGTAGACATTAACTCGACAGGCAAGGAATGCAACAATGCAAAACGTTCTGATATAAATGTATGTGATGCACCTGTATCTATCAACACATATGCAGGATAACCGCAAAGAAAACAGTTACCTGCAATAACGTCGTCTGGCGCATCCTGTGCCTGCTCCTCTGTCAATGCAAACACCTGAGCCTGTTGTCTGGGAGGTCGGATCACTGTCTGGCCACCTCTGGCTCTAGGCTGGGACTGTGTAGGCGTGGGCTGGAAGGAATGGACAGACGAAGCTTGCCCCTCGGGCTGAGCTACTGAAGCTGATGACCCTGCACTCTGAAATCTCTGGGCACCTTTTTGGTGACAAACTCTGGCGAAGTGTCCCGGCTGTCTGCAATAGTTACATCTGCCCATCACTCCCTGACACTGCTCAGTGGCATGCCTACCACCACAACAACTGCAATAAACACCTGTATAATCGGTACTCTGGCCAGGACCTCTCTGTCTTGACCCACTGGAGCTCGACGAACTGCTCCCTGCTCTCTTGAACTGCTTACCCATAACTTTCAGAAAATCCTTCTTGCCACTACTACTGCTTCCACTATCAAATCGAGGAGGAGGTGGTGGAAACTGTGCGGCGGGCGGTGGCGTCGGTCTCTGACCCTGAACACTATAGGAAGCTCCTCGTTGCCTAATCAAGCCAGCCTCTGCTCCCTTTGCTCGCTTCAGCGCCTCAGAAAAAGTGTTGGGTCACCCCGTGTTCACTAAGGTGAAGATATCCGGATTCAAACCATTTATGAATTGATCGGCGACCGCCTCTTCATTCCCTGCTACATGTGGTGCAAATCAAAGCAAGGAAGAAAACTCATACTCCTCGATGTTCCATTGCCCCTGTCTTAAGTTGGCGAACTCTGCCCCTTTGTCTTTTCGGTAAGATACTGGAAAGAAACGTTGATAAAATTCATCTTTAAAGACTTTCCAAGTAATATCAATACCTCGATGTTCTAGGGCTCGTTTCGCCGTTAGCCACCAACTCTTAGCCACTTCTTGCAATTGATGCCCAATCAGCTTTACTCTACGTTCATCTGAATAGGCAAGTGATTCAAATAACATTTCTATATCATCCAACCAGCTTTCGCAATCCGCTCCATTCTCAGTGCCTTTCAAAGTCGGGGGTCGGAACGACTGAAACCGCTTCAACAGAGTCTCCATCGGGGTAGCGGTTACGTCCATCTGAGTACCTGACGTACTCCCCTGTCTGGCACTTGTCCTGCAGTTGGTTGCGGTATCCTTCTAGGCGGCATATCTGGTTATCAAACAATTGAGTACACAGTCTATACAAGCTGTCTCAGCCCTCCTCTGATCATATACCTCTGATCCAGAATCGGTTCTGATTCAGTATTGGCAATTATATGATGTAAATCAATTCAGATACAATACAACATATAATAAAGAAAGCAATAAATCATGCTAGCACAGCAAAAGCAAGGAAGATGACTCGATCTACCCCACTCATTCTATTCTATCTCAGTCTACAGAACTACGGCTCTGATACCACCTGTTGTGGGGACCCGGGCTCTAAATCGATTCGATCTGGGATTAAATGGATCTGTGAGAAAATGAGGGTCAAATTTTTCGCTTTTTAACATTAATTCTAATGTATATAAATAAGCATAAGGTCTTTACTTATTTTACAAACATACAAACATGTCTTGTTCTAATACATCCATCAAACTAGTGTTTATACAAAATACAAAATACAAGTAGTCCAAGTCTAGTACAACACCACTAGTGATCTTCTGCGCCCGTAGTCACCACGCTATCTCAAACTCATCTCTGTCGTGACCCAGATCCTGCCCCACCTGTTGTTATGCACGCATACAGACATAACAACAACCGGAAACTCCGGTGAGAACAAATCCCAGTATAAAACATGTATACATACATAAGCAATATAGAATCATAAAACACCATTTCACGCATGTAACATAAATCATGGGTTCCATAGTCAATGAAACCAATCTATAAAAACATCCAGTCTAATTCAAATCATGTCTAGACTCAGTTCGACTCTACTCTAGGGATCCCGGTGTGAATAAGACGTCACTGTCTGTTACCTACCCTCCCAATCGGGGTAACTGTACGTCTTACTCCTAGACTTCGGTCTTGTCTGTATCGAATGTCTACAATCGAAGGAAGTCTGCTCCTATGCGTCCATACACCGAACGTCTAGTTTTGACAAATCTGTCAATGACTCTCCTATCTCAATGCTTGAATATAAATCTATAGACAAAGCATGATTATATCAAGAGATTTGAATATAAATCTATAAACAAATCCAATTCATATCAAAGAGATAAACAATAAATCTAGTATGTGATTTTGTTGGGAAACTAAAATCAAATCTGATTCGAGTCGTATCTTCCCCACAATCACATGAATTATACCTTCTTGTCGTCGTAATAAATCGAAGTCTCGAAGTAGGTACCAAATCTGTCAATCCAAATCTGAATGGCAATGTGGAGAGGTACAATATAAATCACCAATTCAATTCAATGCATATACAATTAATAATAAATCTCGGTATAACTTTCGACTGCATAACGACGTGATTTCTCAATACCGGTCACTCAAACAACCATCAACTACCATCCACAACTCATAATCAATATCATAACCCCTTTCTGAAAATCTGGATAATCTCATAACCACATAATCTGAAATTTCATAACAATCGCATATTTCATCCCTTCTTCGATCCGGTAGCGAATATACGTTCACAATAATCATAAGAACACATATTCATAATTATATCAGAATTTCTCCAATATCTAATCTCCAACCCATGCTGAAATGTAAAGAAACTTACATCCTTTTGTAGCTCTTGATGCAAGGACTCAAATATATATTTGGATTGAAGTTTGACTGATTTAACCTTACACAAGCTAGCTTTGTAGATGAAAAAGCCTTCTCTTTCCTTTCACCCTTTTCCTCGATCTCTTTCTGGAAAATGGTATGGAATTACAAGGGACAACACATTATATCTGCATGTTCAAGGGCAAGTGTCTTATTTTTCAAGCAACACGCATGACCGCGGGTGCGGTGACTTCTTCAGCGCGGGTTCGCTCATGCTTCGGCAGCACTTTCATTTTCCAAAATTCAACGACCGCGGGTGCGGTCCCTCCTTGACCGCGGGTGCGGTCTTGCTTCAAATAAAATTTCCTACCCTACTAGACATCGACCACGGGTGCGGTCCTTCTAGCACCGCGGGTGCGGTGTCCCCTCGGCCTCACCTTCACAAATTCACATTTAATGACCGTGGGTGCACTCCTTCTCTAGGCGCCGGTGCGGTCTATATTGTACTCAAAACTCTAATTTCTCATGCCTTTTCTCCCCTCATTGCATGTAATGCATTCTCATATCTTTGAATATCATATCAATGAAGACTAATGAATCTCGAACCTTACATGAAATCCTTGAAATTTTTGGCCATATCAAGTCTTGAATGGGGAAAAGGAAGACTAGCCTTGGAAGTGTAAAAAGTTGTGTTGGCATGTGTGACACATGTCTTGATTATTGAGAAAGTTGTCTCCCAACTCTTCACCACCCCCATGCATGCTATTTATTTGATTTTTAACAATTAAAAATCCATGGACTTATTTTAATTATCTCAAACATATTTGAGAATAATTAAACACTACTTGATTTCAATCAAGTTACTAGTTGATTTATTATTTTACTATTGGGCTCTACAAGACACAATATGATTTAATTAATTCAATTCTTAGTAAAACCAAACTCTTTGATTGTACTATCGAATCTAAGGTTCCAACTCCTAGATGCCTGCTTTAGACCATAAATAGATCTCTGAATTTTGCATACCATATGCTCACTTCCGACAGATGTAAAACCTTCGGGTTGAGACATGTAAATCTCTTCCTTAATATCTCCATTAAGAAAGGCTGTCTTGACATCCATCTGCCATATCTCATAGTCATACCATGCAGCTATGGCTAGTAATATCCTTATGGACTTGAACATTGCAACTGGAGAAAAGGTTTCCTCAAAGTCAACTCCTTGTCTTTGAGTATATCCTTTTGCCACCAATCACGCCTTGAAGGTCAATACCTTCCCATCCGCCCCAAGTTTTCTTTTTTTAAATCCATTTACACCCTATGGGAACAATTCCCTCAGGTGGATCCACGAGATTCCACACTTGGTTCGAATGCATGGAATTCATCTCAGATTCCATTGCTTCCAGCCACTTGGATGAATCGGCATCAGATAATGCTTCCTTGAAGGTCCTTGGATCACATCCATGGATAGGCTCATCATGGCCCTTTTCAAGAAGCAGACCATACCTCATAGGTGGTCTCGAGACTCTCTCGGATCTTCTAGGAGCTTGTATCTCCTCTCTTGGCTCTTCGGGTGTGGGTTCTACAATGGTGGGTGTCTCTCGAATCTCTTCGAGTTCTATCATCTCCCCTTTTCTATCCAATAGAAATTCCCTTTCCAAAAAGGTTGCATTCCTAGAAACAAACACCTTTGTTTCTTGGGGATGATAGAAGTAATATCCAACAGATTTCTTTGGATATCCCACAAAATAACATAAAATGGATCGACTATCCAATTTATCTCCCACTACCTGCTTCACATAAGCAGAGCACCCCCATATTCTAAGATAAGAATATTTGGGTGGCTTACCCATCCATATCTCATATGGTGTCTTATCAAGTGCCTTTGAATGGACATTGTTCAACAACAGTGCCGTTGTCTCAAGCGCATATACCCAAAAGGATGGCGGCAACTCCGTGAACCCCATCATAGACCGAATCATGTCCATCAAAGTACGGTTACGACGCTCCGAGACACCATTCAATTGCGGTGTAGCGGGCGGAGTCCACTGTGAGAGAATCCAATTATCCCTAAGATACTCTTGGAACTCGGCACTCAAGTACTCACCACCTCGATCCGATCGAAGTGTCTTGATGCTTCGCCCCAATTGCTTCTCTACTTCACTTATGAATTCTTTGAACCTTTCAAAGGCTTCAGACTTGTATTTCATCAAATACACATACCCATACCTCGAAAAGTCATCGGTAAAGGTGATGAAGTAGGCATGTCCATGCTTAGTGGTGATGCTAAATGGACCCCACACATCAGTATGCATCAAATCCAATAACCGTTTGGCTCGCTCCACATGGCCCTTAAAGGGAATCTTGATCATCTTTCCTTTTAGACAGGATTCACAAGTCGTGAGAGAATTAATATCAGACATATCAAACATGCCCACTCCCATTAGCTTGTTCATCCTTCTTAGGGAAATATGTCCTAATCGAGCATGCCACAATTGTGCCGAATTTAGAGTATCTTGTTTGCGCTTGTTTGTTGTTATAGCTTGGACATTGTTAAGTGGAATATCTTTTAATTTCAAGGTGTAGAGATCGTTTTCAAGTTCTCCGATACCAATTAAACATTCGTTCTTGTAAATGTTGCAAACACCTTTGCTAAATAAACAAGAAAATCCATCATTATCAAGCATAGAAATGGAAATAATGTTTTTCACCAAGTCTGGTACAAACAAAACATCTCTTAAAACAAACTTAAAATCAATGTTCAAACGCAAGTAAACATCTCCTACAGCCTTGGCAGCAACTCTTGCTCCATTGCCATCCTCAAGAAGGTCTCACCTTCCCTGAGCCTCCTACTTCTTCCCATCACCTGCAACTCATTACAGAGATGTAAGTTACAACCAGTATCCAATACCCAAGAAGTAGAGATAATTGAAATGTTTACTTCAATATAGAACATACCGTTTCCAGAAATCTTCTGGGCTAGATATTCCCTGCAATTACGCCTCCAATGTCCAGGCTTCTTGCAGTGATGACAAATATCAACAGTCTTGTCAGCCTTCACTGGTATGGCTGCCACAACGGGACTCGGAGATTGCCTCTTCAAGGGCACGTTCTTCTTGGGACGCTGGAAAGAACGTTTCTTTCCCTTCCCAGGTGGACCAGTCTTCGTACCAGATGAAGAATCCACATAAGGAACCGACTTCTCATCTTACATAGAAGCCTGCATATGACACCTGGCTTTCAAGTCATGGTCACACCATTCCTTGTAAGTCTGCAATTCCCCAGGAATACAGTCAGTCGGAGCCTCAACAGGGGACGACTTAGTAAGTGTATATGCTATCCTTTCCGAATTCAAGACGATTTTCAGATTTCTTAGCCAATTGAGGTAATTACGTCCGGTTAATACGTTTTTGTCGAGTATTACAGATAGCGGATTGCGAATCGAAGACATTGTCAAAAAGTATTGAAAAGTAAAACAGATAAATGTTCATGACTATTTTAAAATATTTAGTAAGATATAAAGTATGGACTTTAACTTTATAAATTTTCGCTCCCACTGTTTTGACATTTTTCACTACCCTCTAGTGAAAATGGGAAACTCCTTTCCTCAGTAGGTACGCAAGGTCCAATTAGCGAATTATGATCCCGAATAATATCAGTCAATCACAATTCCTAAAAGGTAGTTTTCAATTGCATCTCCATGCAACCCTCTACGTAAAATTTTGTCTCACGTTTGATTAGGACCCAATAATATGACGTCGTTCAACTTCACGTGTCAAGCCTTACCCATCGATGTTGAACCTTAATGGACGGTCGCCATGAGTTCCCTCAATAATATGAGCCGAAATCATGGGAGTTCCACGTAGTTCACATCACCGTGTCAATGGATGTCACAGCTTTCCGGCACCCAGGGCCCCCCAAATAATATGAGCCGAACCCCAAGCACGAGTAGCGTTCATCATGCACCCATTGTCGATGGAAGACATGGAAATTATAAAAAAATTTATAATTCTCCTTTTCGGGCTTGATATTAATTTTGAATCTTATTCAAAATGAGGGTTTTTAATTTTGAAAGGTCTCATCATTAATTTTATTTAAAAGCTTGCCATGTTTGATCGTATGTTTGCCGGATTCATGCAACTTTGTTATTATCATAATAATAACGCACATACTCATTATTTATAACATATCATGCATATATTATAAATAGTAAACAAACAAGGATGATCAATCGCCCCAATACTAGTGGCCCGTGTGAGCTAAACACGAGCCTAGGTCCAATCCTAGGGAAATGCAAGGGATGCAAATGCAACTATTACATTAGCTTCCAATATTTACATGTCTTCGATCTTCATAATCATCATGGCCACCATCTTCCAATCTTGATCTTCCACTATACTAATATTTACAAATAAATATCCATGGAAAATAGGGATACATCTCATGGGGGTGGGAACGGGCCATAAACCAAGCCCACTTTATAAATTGATAATTATTACAATCATTCAACACAAAATATCCTAGCATACACCTAGCAAATTGGGCTTGGGCTTTTGATCATCCTTCATGCATAATATCACATAACATACACCATCAATTAATTATCACAATAATTAATTGATCCAATATTATATATCTTGAACCAATCATTAACCGTCACGATTATAAACTAAATTAACAAAGTATACAAACACCTTTGTCTACTTTCCAATTAATTTTTTTATAACCGAATTTCTTGTAAATCACAATTTACTATAAATAATAAAAGTTCAACTTCAATTATTTGTAATTTTAAACTTAAGGGCCCAAAAACTCATTTTTCACCAAAAACATTTTGACCCATTTAAAATTCACAAATATGTTAGCCATCTCATGGCCCAACAACGTCAAGGCACATGACACTTTGATAATCCAAAACAATTTTGGAAACCCTAGTCGTCACCGCCGTCGCCGGATTCCAGCAAAACATTTTTTTTATTTTCGAAGGGGGGGATTCGGGCAGCCCCTTGGGCTGCCCTTGCTGCCCGAAATGGGCAGCCCGAGGTGCCCGAAATGGGCAGAAAGTTGCTGTCCGAAATATGCCCCAAAATGCCTTGATATTTGTTGCAAATTTTCATCTCATGCGGTTAGAAATCGACCTCAATATAATATTATGTATATTCTACACAAAAACTAGTACCCTTAGCTCTGATACCACTTGAAAGGGATCGATTTTAGGTGACCGAAAACGCAACGGAAGCCAAAAAAAATTCGGAAATCATATTTTAGCAGGAAAATTTCGGCCACCTTGTGTACTAGGTGTAGCATATACAAAAACACAAGGATAACATTCATAGTGTGTTTAGAAATGTACCTATCAATCTCGTAAGATTGATGATGGCTCCAACTAAGGTATAAATACCTTAGCTCTTGAATGTCAAGACAATCTTGAAGTTTCCCTTTGAGCCCACCTTGTTCAAATATTAAGCCCACCACCAACAAGCTAGAACTACTCTAATTTTGCACTAGAAAAATTAGAGCATTTTTCTTTGAGAAGTGTATTGTTTCCTCAACCAAAAATGGAGAGAAAATTGGAGAGAATTGTGTGTTGAACTCCTTGAAATATTTGGCCATATCAAGTCTTGAATGGGGGAAAAGGAGACTAGCCTTGGAAGTGTAAAAAGTTGTGTTGGCATGTGTGACACATGTCTTGATTATTGAGAAAGTTGTCTCCCAACTCTTCACCTCCCCCATGCATGCTATTTATTTGATTTTTAACAATTAAAAATCCATGGACTTATTTTAATTGTCTCAAACATATTTGAGACTAATTAAACACTACTTGAATTCACTCAAGTCACTAGTAGAATAATTATTTTACTATTGGGCTCTACAAGACCCAATATGATTTAATTAATTCAACACTTGAATTAATTTAATTATTTTGACTCTACCAGGCCCACTAGTGTTAAATTAATTCAAGTTAAATTAATTCAACACTTGAATTAATTTAATTATTTGTACTCTACTAGGCCCACTAGTGTTAAATTAATTCAACACTTGAATTAATTTAATTTAGTTCATAATAATGTTTATGAAAATCACAATTTTCAAGTACATTATTTATTTGGCCAAATTTTAATTTAGGAATACATTCATAAATTAAAATTTCATTTCCCTCATAGAAGTCATACTTCTATTTTTCTTACGCTTATAAACTCCTTTATAAGCCGTTCAACTCATTGAACTATTTTACTTCTCAACGGTATCTATAAAGCTAGTACTTGTGTGTCCCTCAATGGTTCATTGATACAACTAGCCGTGGGTTTGCATCTCCATGTGATTTGGACTAAACATGTCCTTATATTAGCATACCCCAATTGCTCCATTCTTACTTATCAACTCCTTGATAACAAGAACGTCAGAACTCAGCTCTGATCGTACCCAACCAATCATGTTAAATGCCTAGCAGCATCGCTTACATGATTCCCTAGGTATCAAATGATAGTGCCTGCAAGAACCATTCAATTATGGTTAGCGTACAGTACGGTCCCTTCAACTCATATATCCCGACGGATTCGACAACCATTGGTTTATCGAGAGTTGTCAATGTATCGATAATATGTGTCATGTAGTAGTTGTATCGATGGTGTAATCTAAGAAACCCCTTTCTTAATTACCACCATACTCTGATCAGAGATTTCAACCTACATACACATGAGAACACATAGGATATCCATACCCAAAGGCAAGCTGTGAATCCCCGACTACAATGCATCGACTCCTATATGTTTCGACAGAACACCCAACCTTGCCACCTAATGACCCCATGAGAGTCGGTAAACAAGTCAAAGTGTAATTCTAGCACATAGAGTCTCAATGTTGTCCCGGGTCATAAGGACTAATAATGTACAACCATAAATAGGACTTTTTCACTCGATAAGTGAGAACCGCTTGGAAAGTCCTTTATGAAGGGTTATTCAGTGCATTCTACCAGGAGAAACTATCTGCATGCTCGGACATCACTATGTCCCCTACCAATGAAACATGGTACTCACATCGCAGATACTAGTCTCTAACTCGAGCGGCCTATATCCGTCTTAGCGGCGGCTGAATCGACTAGGAATTGTTTAGATTATATAGTATTCCAAATATGAGTTTCATGATACTCATCATATGAGCATCTCATGTTCTTTCTACTATTTTTATATTCAAGGACTTTATCTATGCAACTAGCATTGGCATTCAGATAAAGAAGTGCAAGAGAATAAATTCAAATATTATTAAAATAAAGACTGTTTTTACATAGAGTTTAATCATGAACCCTCGGCCAACACTTGGCTCGACGGGCACCTACTCTAACAGGTGAGACCTTTCTAAGACTAGGAAATGGAGCAAGAGTTGCTGCCACTGCCATTGGAGGCGTTACTTTAATTTTGGACAATAATTTTATGTTGTTTTTGAGTGACGTTTTATTTGTTCTTGAATTGGTTAAAAAGATTATTTCTATGCTTGATAGGGATGGTTATTCTTGTGTTTTTGCTAAAGGTGTTTGCAATTTATACAAGAATAAATGTTTGATTGGAACTGGAGAATTAACAAACGATCTCTAAAACTTAAAATTGAAAGATATTCCGTTAACAATCCCAAGAGCATACAAAAAGAACAACAAACAAAAGAAAAATAGAAGATCCAAATCTCGCACAAATATGGCACGCTAGACTAGGTCATATTTCTTAAAGAATGATGCACAAGCTAGTGGGAGAAGGCATGTTTGACTTGTCGGACATAAATTCTCTACCAACTTGTGAGTCCTGTCTAAAAGGAAAAATGACTAAAACTGTTAGAGTAGGTGCACGTCGAGCCAAGTGTTGGCCGAGTGTTCACAATGAAACTCTATGTATAAGCAATCTTTAATTTAATAATATTTGAAATTATTGTTTTGGCACATCTTTATCTGTATACCCATGCTAGTTGCATAGACAAAGCCCTTGAATATACAAATAGTAGAAAGAATATGAGATGCTCATATGATGAGTATCATGAAACTCATATTTGGAATACTTATATTCTAAAAAGTTCCTAGTCGATTCAGCCGCCGCTAAGAAGGATACAGGCCGCTCGAGTTCGAGACTAGTATCTGCGATGTGAGTATCATGTTTCATTAGTAGGGGACATTGTGATGTCTGAGCATGCAAATAGGTGCTCCTGGTAGAGTACACTGAACAACCCTCCATAAAGGACTTTCCAAGTGGTTCTCACTTGTCGAGTGGAAACGTCCTGGTTTATGGTTGTACACCATTAGTCCTTATTACACGGGACAACATTGAGACTCTATGTGCTAGCATTATACTTTGACTTGTTTACCGACTCTCAAGGGGTCATCAGGTGGCAAGGTTGGGTGTTTTGTCGAAACATATAGGAGTCGATGCATTGTAGTCGGGGATTCACCGCTTACCTTCGGGTATGGATATCCTATGTGTATGTAGTATGAAATCTCTGATCCGAGTATGGTGGTAATTAAGAAAGGGGTTTCATAGATTACACCATCAATGCAACTAAAACATGACACATAGTATCGATTCATTGACAACTCTCGATATACCAATGGTTGTCGAATCGGTCGGGATATATGAGTTGAAGGGACCGTACTGTACGCTAACCATAATTGAATGGTTCTTGCAGGCACTATTATTTGATACCTAGGGAATCATGTAAATGATGTTGTTAGGCGTTTAACATGATTGGTTGGGTACCATCAGACTTGAGTTCTGACGTTCTTATTATCAAGGAGTTGATAAATAAGAATGGAGAAATTGGGGTATGCTCATATAAGGACATGTTTAGTCCGAATCACATGGAGATGTGAACCCACAGCTAGTTGTATCAATGAACCATTGAGGGCCACACAAGTACTAGCTTTCTAGATCCCGTTGAGAAGTAAAATAGTTCAAAGTGTTGAACGGCTTATAAATGAGTTTATAAGCGTAAGGAAAAATAGAAGTATGAATTCTATGAGAGAAATGTAACTTTTTATTTATTAATGTGTTCCTAAATTAAAAGTATGCTAAGTGAATAATGTATTTGGAAATTGTGATTTTCATAAACATTATTATGGACTAAATTAAATTAATTCAAGTGTTGAATTAATTAAACACTAGTAGGACTAGTAGAGTCCAAATAATTAAATTAATTTAAGTGTTGAATTAATTAAATAACATTGAGCCTTGTAGAGCCCAATTGGAAATAATTATTTAACAAGTGGGCTTGAGTAAAATCTAGTAAACTATAAATGGGCTCAAATATGTTTGGGACATTTAAATAAAAGTCCATGGGCCTTGTAATTGTTACAAGCCCACTTGATATGCATGCTTGGGAAGTGAAGGGTTGTGGAATACTTCTAATTAAAATATTGCATGACATGCAACTTTTTTGGACCAACTTTCCCCACAACCAAGGCAACTCATCCTCCCTCATTCAACACTCATGTTGGCCGAAATTTGAAGGGAAAATTCTCTCCCAAGTTTTTCTCTCATTTTCTTCTTCAAGTGTTGAGGAAAGAAAAATTTTCTTCTAGTGCAAATTAAGAGGGGATTTACCTAGTTGGTGGTGGGCCTAATTTTGGAGGTTGGAAGGTTGAAGATTTGTCATCCATTCAAGAGCCAAGTTGTTTACAACTTGGTTGGTGTCATCATCAATCTCTTGAGATTGATAGGTAACTATTTCTAAACACCCTATGTATGATATTTTGGTGTTTATTGTATTTGCTACACACAATGCAAGGTGGCCGAAATTTTTCTTGTAAAATTTAAAATTTTTAACTTTCGTTGCGCATACGGTCACCGAAACCGATCCCCTTCCAAAAACTCCATTCAATGGAAACGTGGAATGTGCACATGGTCTACTAGATTTGATCCACACGGACGTTTGTGGCCCGCTAAGTGTTAGCACAAAATTTGGGCATTCCTACTTCATTACCTTTACTGATGACCATTCGAGGTATGGGTACGTTTATTTGATGAAACACAAATCTGAAGCATTTGAAAAGTTCAAAGGATTCAGATCTGAAGTAGAAAATCAGCTAGAAAGAAGTATTAAGGCACTTCGATCTGATCAAGGTGGAGAATACTTAAGTGCTGAATTTTTGGGTTATCTAAAAGAGAATGAGATTCTCTCACAGTAGACTCCACCAGAAACACCACAATTGAATGGTTTTTCTGAACGTCGAAATCGAACCTTGATGGACATGGTTCGATCTATGATGGGATTCACTGAATTGCCTATATCGTTTTGGGGCTTTGCGCTTGAAACTGCGGCAATGTTGTTGAATAATGTCCATACAAAAGCAGTGGATAAAACACCATATGAGATATGGATGGGAAAAACTCCCAAATATTCTTACATGAGAATACGGAGATGTCCTGCTAACGTGAAGCAGACAGTGGGAGACAAATTAGATAGTAGATCCACTTTGTGCTACTTTGTAGGATATCCAAAGAATTCTCTTGGATATTATTTCTATCATCCAAATGAAGCAAAAGTGTTTGTTTCAATAAATGCCACCTTTATGGAAAGAGAATTTCTATTGGATAGAAAAGGCAAGATGATAGAACTTGAAGAAATTCAAGATACTCCCTCAACTATAGAAGTTGAACCAATTTCCCAAGAACCAGTAGTTGATGTACAAGCTTCTAGAAAGTCTGATAGGATTATTAGATCAGCTGCAAGATATACGCTTCTTCATGGACAAGACCATGATGAGTCTTGTGTTGGATGTGATCCAATGAATTTCAAAGAAGCATTATCTGATACTGATTCAACCAAATGGCTTGAATCCATGCAGTCAGAAATGGACTCTATGTATTCAAACCAAGTCTGGACATTAGTGGATCCACCTGAGGGAATCGTTCCCATAGGATGCAAATGGATCTAAAAAAGAAAGCTTGGGGCGGATGGGAAGGTAGTGATCTTCAAAGCAAGACTGGTTGCAAAAGGATATACTCAAAGGCAAGGAGTTGACTATGAGGAAACCTTTTCACCAGTTGCTATGTTTAAGTCCATTAGAATACTACTGGTCATAGCAGCATGGTATGACTATGAGATATGAAAAATGGATGTAAAGACTGAATTCCTCAATGGAGACATCAAAGAAGAAATTTATATGTCTCAACCCGAGGGATACACATCAGTAGGAAGTGAGAATAAAGTATGCAAACTTCAGAGATCAATATATGGTCTCAAGCAGGCATCAAGGAGTTGGAACCTCAGATTTGATAGCACTATCAAAGAATTTGGTTTTGCAAAGAATCCTGAGGAACCATGTGTATACAAGAAAGTAAGTGGGAGTGCAGTGACATTCTTAGTACCTTATGTTGATGATATCCTGCTCATTGGGAATGATGTAGGATTACTGCAATAAACTAAAGTATGGTTAGCCAGTAAATTCTCCATGAAGGACATGGGTGAAGCATCCTATGTATTGGGAATACAGATCTATAGAGATAGATCAAAAAGGATGTTGGGGCTCACCCAAGCCACATATATCGATACCATTAAAAAACGATTCTCTATGGAAGAGTCCAAGAGAGGATACTTACCAATGTGTCATTGTATTTGTGGGGACCCGGGCTCTAACTCAATTCTTTTGAGATTTATTGGATCTTTGCTCGAAAATATGGGTCAAATTTTTGCTTTTAACATGAACTCAAATGTATAGTTAAAGCATAACATGTCTCTATATTAATTAAACAACATAATGTACCTACAAGTCTGTCTAGTACAATCATACGCTAGTGTTTAAATACCAACTACAAATATCAGTAGTACAAGTCTAATAAGCAAACACTAGAAATCTTCAACGCCCGAGATCTCCACGCTATCATCAATCTCTCATCTAGCTCGAGACCCAGATCCTGCCCCACCTGTTGCCATGCACACATACAGACACGACAACAGCCGGATAACTCCGGTGAGAACAAATCCCAGTATAAAACATGGTAAGCATGTACAGAAACAATCTAAATCATAAAACATGCTATCATGAACATATTCAAAAGTAATAGATTTCATAATCTATGAAATCAAATCAAAATAAGCATGCAACCCAATTCAGATACACATGCAATTTAACTCAAGTCATATAAACATGCTGTCATGACTGAAAGCAATAAACATGGGGTTCATAGTCTATGAAACCACATTCATAACCACATGCAGTTCTAGTCAAATCATGTCTAGACTCGACTCAACTATATCTTTAGGGATCCCGGGGTGAATAAGACGTCACTGTCTGTCACCTACCCCCCCAATCGGGGTGACGTACGTCTTATTCCTAGACTTCGGTCATATCTGTATCGAATAATCTACAATAGGAGGGTGTCTGCTCCTATGTAATGATACACCGAACGTCTAGAAGTCTGACTGTCTGTCAAACTTTCCTACCTCAAATGCAATGTATAACAATCTGTAAACAAAGCATGTTCATTTCAAAGGATTTGAATATAAAGTCTATAAACAAATCACAATTATATCAAAAGATAAACAATAATCAAGTATGTGATTTTATTGGGAAACTCAAATGAGATCTGATTTGAGTTATATCTTCCCAAATATCACATGAATTATACCTTTCTTGCCGAATCGTCGGTGTCGTCGTCGAAGTCTCGAGTTCACAATAGCCAACACAAATCTGAAATGGCATAGTCTAGGTGCACTCTATCAATATACATCTCAAACAACTCAATAAACATAGCTGAAATCAGTTTCAATACAATTTGACGGCGTAACGGTGTAATTCTCGGTACCGGTCAACTCAATCTCAACAACACAATATATACAATAACCACAACTCATAATCTTCATAATATACTCATCAAAACACAATATAACATGCTCAATTCTTCCAATCAATATCGATATACATGCTGGAAATTCGCAAGGCTCGTATACGGTGTCCGAAAATCATTCTGATAACAAACATACGATGCTCGGTATACCAAAAACACATATTTCTAACAAAATCATAATTTCCCCAATACATAGATTTCGAACCATGCTGAAAATAATCGAAACTTACATCCTTAGCTAGCCCTCGTTGCAAGGATCAATAATCCGGACTCGGAATTAAAATCAAATGAGCAAATCTTGCACAATCTCAAATCTAAGATGACAAAGCTTGAAGGAACAAAGCTTGCTCTCGATTCTTTCCCTCAATCTGAAAGGAGAATGAAGACTCAGCAACTTTATGTATATATATACATGCCATGTGTCAACACAAAATTCAAAGGTGGCAATCTCGCATGCAGACCGCGGGTGCGGTGACTCAAGAGTGCGGGTGCGCTGTGCTCTCGGCAGCAATATTATTTTCGGGAATTCTTAGACCGCGGGTGCGGTCCTTACATGACCGCGGGTGCGGTCTCACACCGCGGGGGCGGTCTTGCTAGCACCGCGGGTGCGGTGTCTGTTCGCACAAATTCACCAATTTCTGTCACCTACACCGCGGGTGCGGTAGTCTTAGCACCGCGGGTGCGATGTGGCTTCGGCCCTGCTGCTCAAAATCTCATAATTCATGCATTCTTATTTCCACAAGTCTAACATCAATGACAACGAATAATTCTCGAGCCTTACATTTCTCCCCCTCTTAGACAAGAGTTCGTCCTCGAACTCATAAACAATCAATTTAGAGATATACGAGAAGAAATGTATACTAGAGTTTAAATCAAATCTCAACTCCCTGATCCCCATCTGGAATACGAATTCATGAAGTATGCTATCATAATACTTCTTCAAGTAACTCTGACAAAAATCAATCTTGCCATGTTGGTTATACAACATCCGTATACACCAATCACAGTTCATAACAACCCAATGCCAATAGTGTTATCCAGTCTGTTTATCCCAATCAAGGGAATATACCATCTTCAGCTTCAAATACCAAATCGTCATCATCCGACGTTGGTTTCTTCAATCTGTTCATTCTGAACTATCTTTATCTTCTTTTGAATTTTCTTCAAAAGAAATCTGTAGTATTCACCGTATACTGTCTTGCCTATAAATATCTCATAACCCATCTGATAAGCTGATAGTTACTGTCACGCAGTGATAATAAGTCATATCAATTAGTGCTAACATCCAGCATCACAATTCTCTGGATATCTTCCAATATCTAGATCATACACTCTGACTGTCTGTCAATCTGTGAATAATCTGCAAAATAACTTATGGTATGGTCTGCCATAATTGCAAACTTAATCACAATCACAATCTGATATAGTCTACTTCTACATTCTAGTCACTCTGACTATGTTCTGACATCAATCTGTGTCATTTGGTTCTGTTTGTACATCCTCTTGTACAAACTAATAGATATAGATTGAACAATCTTTCAATCATAATCATATTATATCACAATCTGGAAAATATTGGGATAATCTTATTACGAAATTCATCGAAATATACTCCTCATGTCGAATCAGAAATATACTAAGTCTGTAATAAATCTTCTGATTTCTTTCTTTCTGTATTCTCTGTTAGCGATTCAGACGTATCAGTACAATTTCTGCCAACATTTCTGCACAAATTCTGTCACGACTGATCTAATCTGTCTATATCGTACCTGTCTGTTCGAATCTCATACATTCTCAGTCAGCAAAATGAACACTGAATCCACTACAATGCATTTCTGACACTATCTGTGATTTCAGACTCGGTATAACCAAATCAGTTAATAACATAAAGTAAAGAAAAAAAATACCTACCTGGTATTCGGCTCTGACTATCAATATCAATTCTGTTATACAATTCTGTAACATTCTGATATCATGACACAATCAGTCTAATACAGACCACAAAATCACATATCTGTTTCTCTGACCGATAGATACTCTGCGCTGATTATCGAAATACTGTTCTGACCACTCTGATCACGTTTCTGAACTGCTGAAATTCTCGAATTCATATCTGATACAATCTGAACTGTATATACTCTCAACGGTTCATAAAATCTGTATCAATACTGATTCAGAATAACACTAATCTATACTAATCTAGTCAATATATAGGATTGTAAGTTCTAACAATACTATCGATTCTGACAAATCAATCAAATGTTCATGCCATTATGATCAACTGCTATATCATCTGCCAATATAATATGCTTCCCAACCAATACAAGATATCACGAATACTGATTTAGAACAATAATAATACACTGCAGATATAAAGCAATAATCGAATAAGATAATCTGTCAAATCAGACATAATACATTTCTGACAATTCTGACATTTCTGAAATTTCTGACCTTTCTAATATCAATATCCTATCTTTCACTGATTGCAATCTCAACTGTATCAAAGTCAATCTGTATACTAACATCAGATCTCATTTACTCTGAATACAATCTGTTTCAAGCGGAGCGGAATTCTTATATGAATAATTTCTGTATACAATAATCCTACTTCTCAGAATATTCACTACAATCTTCAAATATTCAATTCTTTCAATTCGGTATGTATTATTCTGTATATTCAATATCATTCTGTATTGAATTTAACATACACACACTACCTGATCTACATTCAATTTCTAAAGTCTATCTTTTGAGATTACAACAAATCCAAAATCTCATCTGGGCAAACATCAGCCAACTCGTATATCACTGGCAAATCTGCCAATGCTAGGCTCGATCTCAGTAGATCTACTGAATACAGAAGGATGCAATCTGCTCCTTTCCGCATTAATCGAATCACATATACAATACAGATATCAAAGGAATTCTAAATCTAACATCCTTATCGTGGTATTTCCACTGATCAGTCATCTCTGGTCTGACTCTTACCATTTTCGGGAAAAATTTTACAATATGTCTTTACTTGTTCAGCATATGCATATCAATAATGCGTTCAAATCAGAAACACAAGTACATCACAATCTATTTCTATTTCATTCTCATCTCACTGTAGTATACAATATATACAGAAATTTCTGATATCATCATTTCCTCCACAAGAAAAGACATCAATACTACAGTACAAACAAACCCAACAGATACATCATATCTCCATGCTACCCCATCAAATGTAATCATATGAAATGCAATAGTATATATATCAATACATATGCATCATAATCATTAAAGAATAGTACCTGTTGTACGTTCTGAAGCTACTTCTCAGTCGTGATTCTTTGACAATTCTGTTCCCTAAAATCTTCGGGAACTTCTTTGAGGACAAACTCTCGCAAAGTGTCCCGGCTGTTTACAGACATTGCATCTACTAAGTACTCCTTGACAGTGTTCTGTGGAATGTCTTCCTCCGCAAGTTCTGCAGTATACTCCAGTATAACTCGGACTGGAAACACTGGAGATAGATGAACTACTCTGTCCACCTCCTAATTTCTTAAACTGTTTCTTTTCGATCTTCAATGGTTCTTTCTTTTTACCACTGCTACTTCCAATCTCAACTCTGGAAGGCAGTTGTTGTGGATTCGGTGCTGGAAGATCAAATGATGCTCCCTGTTGTCCTATCAGAACCGTTTCTGCTCTTTTGGCTCTGTTCAATGTATCAGCAAAACTATTCGATTGCTTCACACTCACCAATGTACGTATTTCTGGATTCAATCCCTGAATGAACTGGCTAGACATCGCATCATCATTCCTAGCCACAAGAGGGGCAAAACGTAATAAGGTGAAGAACTGAGCCAAATACTCATCAATACTCATCTGATTCTGTCTCAGGTTTGCAAATTCTGCACTTCTATCCTGTCTGTACGATGTAGGGAAGAATCTTTGATAGAATTCAAATTTAAAAATCTTCCACGAAATCACTGAACGGTTCTGTTCTAAAGCTCCTTTGGTTAGTAACCACCATGTTCTTGCAGTCTCTTGCAATTGGTGCTCAATCAGGTTAACTCTACACTCATCTGTGAAACCAAGGAATTCAAACACCATTTCTATCTCCTCAAGCCAATTCTCACAATCTACTGACGTCTCAGTTCCTTTCAGAATCGGCGGTTGAAACGACTGAAATCTCTTCATCTGTGTTTCTATCGGAGTCTCTGATACATCTATCTGTTCAATCGAAGTACTGCCCCTTTCTGTAATTCTCCTAGGCGGTATATCTGAGTATCAAACAGATTAATACACAATCTATACAATCTATCTCAGCCCTCTTCTGAACATATACTTCTGATCTGGAATCGATTCTGATTCAGGCTTTGTATTTACATGCTGAAATCAATTCAGATATAATACAACATGTACTAGGGAAAGCGATAAACCATGCTAGCACACATCATGTAAGTCCACATTGACATAAATCTCATGCTAGCAATCACATGCAAGGAAGAAAATGCAATCTACCCCGCTCATTCCCTTCTAACTCAATCTGTAAATTCTATCAGTTCTGACTATCTCAGTATAAAGGATCTATTGCTCTGATACCACCTGTTGTGGGGACCCGGGCTCTAACTCAATTCTTTTGGGATTTATTGGATCTTTGCTCGAAAATGTGGGTCAAATTTTTGCTTTTAACATGAACTCAAATGTATAGTTAAAGCATAACATGTCTCTATATTAATTAAACAACATAATGTACCTACAAGTCTGTCTAGTACAATCATACGCTAGTGTTTAAATACCAACTACAAATATCAGTAGTACAAGTCTAATAAGCAAACACTAGAAATCTTCAACGCCCGAGATCTCCACGCTATCATCAATCTCTCATCTAGCTCGAGACCCAGATCCTGCCCCACCTGTTGCCATGCACACATACAGACACGACAACAGCCGGATAACTCCGGTGAGAACAAATCCCAGTATAAAACATGGTAAGCATGTACAGAAACAATCTAAATCATAAAACATGCTATCATGAACATATTCAAAAGTAATAGATTTCATAATCTATGAAATCAAATCAAAATAAGCATGCAACCCAATTCAGATACACATGCAATTTAACTCAAGTCATATAAACATGCTGTCATGACTGAAAGCAATAAACATGGGGTTCATAGTCTATGAAACCACATTCATAACCACATGCAGTTCTAGTCAAATCATGTCTAGACTCGACTCAACTATATCTCTAGGGATCCCGGGGTGAATAAGACGTCACTGTCTGTCACCTACCCTCCCAATCGGGGTGACGTACGTCTTATTCCTAGACTTCGGTCATATCTGTATCGAATAATCTACAATAGGAGGGTGTCTGCTCCTATGTAACGATACACCGAACGTCTAGAAGTCTGACTGTCTGTCAAACATTCCTACCTCAAATGCAATGTATAACAATCTGTAAACAAAGCATGTTCATTTCAAAGGATTTGAATATAAAGTCTATAAACAAATCACAATTATATCAAAAGATAAACAATAATCAAGTATGTGATTTTATTGGGAAACTCAAATGAGATCTGATTTGAGTTATATCTTCCCAAATATCACATGAATTATACCTTTCTTGCCGAATCGTCGGTGTCGTCGTCGAAGTCTCGAGTTCAAAATAGCCAACACAAATCTGAAATGGCATAGTCGAGGTGCACTCTATCAATATACATCTCAAACAACTCAATAAACATAGCTGAAATCGGTTTCAATACAATTTGACGGCGTAACGGTGTAATTCTCGGTACCGGTCAACTCAATCTCAACAACACAATATATACAATAACCACAACTCATAATCTTCATAATATACTCATCAAAACACAATATAACATGCTCAATTCTTCCAATCAATATCGATATACATGCTGGAAATTCGCAAGGCTCGTATACGGTGTCCGAAAATCATTCTGATAACAAACATACGATGCTCGGTATACCAAAAACACATATTTCTAACAAAATCATAATTTCCCCAATACATAGATTTCGAACCATGCTGAAAATAATCGAAACTTACATCCTTAGCTAGCCCTCGTTGCAAGGATCAATAATCCGGACTCGGAATTAAAATCAAATGAGCAAATCTTGCACAATCTCAAATCTAAGATGACAAAGCTTGAAGGAACAAAGCTTGCTCTCGATTCTTTCCCTCAATCTGAAAGGAGAATGAAGACTCAGCAACTTTATGTATATATATACATGCCATGTGTCAACACGAAATTCAAAGGTGGCAATCTCGCATGCAGACCGCGGGTGCGGTGACTCAAGAGTGCGGGTGCGCTGTGCTCTCGGCAGCAATATTATTTTCGGGAATTCTTAGACCGCGGGTGCGGTCCTTACATGACCGCGGGTGCGATCTCACACCGCGGGGGCGGTCTTGCTAGCACCGCGGGTGCGGTGTCTGTTCGCACAAATTCACCAATTTCTGTCACCTACACCGCGGGTGCGGTAGTCTTAGCACCGCGGGTGCGATGTGGCTTCGGCCCTGCTGCTCAAAATCTCATAATTCATGCATTCTTATTTCCACAAGTCTAACATCAATGACAACGAATAATTCTCGAGCCTTACAGTATTACTCTATCTAAAGCTATGTGTCCCAAATCTGATGAAGAGATAGAGATGATGACATGCATTCCATATGCGTCAGCTATTGGTAGTATCATATATGGTATGATATTGACACGTCCTGGCATTGCTTATGCTTTGAGTGTTACAAGCAGATATCAAGCGAACCCTGGTTCAATGCATTGGAAGGCCGTGAAAGACATTCTTAAGTACTTGAGAAGGACTAAGAACTTGTTCATGGTCTATGGGGGTGGAGATTTAAAATTGGAAGGCTACACTGATTCTAGCTTCCAATGTGATGTAGATGATTCGAAATCGACATCTGGTTTTGTATTCATGCTTAATGGTGCAGCTGTCTCCTGGAAAAGTTCCAAGCAAGACACCTTTGCGGATTCCACCACTGAAGCTGAGTACATTGCTGCATCTGCTGCAGCGAAAGAGGCAGTTTGGATGAGGAATGAGGAATTTTGTCCAAGAGTTGGGCGTTGTTCCTAATGGAGTTGATCCAGTCCCGGTGTACTGCGACAACACTGGTGCCGTTGCGCAAGCAAAGGAACCAAGGTCTCATCAGCGATCCAAACATGTACTGAGGAAATTCCACATCATCCGGGAGATTGTGGGAAGGGGAGAAATATCAGTCGAAAGAGTCCCCTATGCAGATAACGTTGCCGATCCACTTACGAAGCCCTTGCCAGGACCATTGTTTGAGAAAAATGAAAGGATCGATTACGGTGACCGGAAGCGCAACAGAAGTTTAAAAAATCAAATTTTTACCAAGAAATTTCGGCCACCTCATTTAATGTGTAGAAAATACAATAAAACACAAAAATGACATTCATAGTGTGTTTAGAATTTTACCTATCAATCACAAGGATTGATGTATGGCTCCAACTAAGGTGTAAACACCTTAGCTCTTCAATGGTAGAAACTATCTTTAAGCTTCCTTTGAGCACTCCTTGCTCAACAATTAATCCCACCACCAAACTTAAAAGATCCACCTTACACTTGCACTGGAAAATGTAGGGCATTTTTCTTTGAGAAGAGATTTCTTTCCTCAACACTTGAAGAAGAAAAATGAGAGAAAAATTCGATAGGAGAGTGATGGAGAATTCGGCCACGTCCCTTGGAGAGTGAAGTGGGAAGACTTGTCTTGAACTTGCAAAAAGCTACCAACAAAAGTTGCATGCCATGCCTTGAAAATAGAAAAAGTTATCTCCCAACCCTTCACCTCCCATGCATGCATATATTATATGGTTTTTTAACAAATTAAAAAACATTGGACTAAATTTAATTATCTCAAACATATTTGAGACTAATTAAACATTACTTGAATTTACCCAAGTCCCACTAGTTAAATAATTAATTTAAATTGAGCTCTACAAGACTCAATATGATTTAATTAATTCAACACTTGAATTAATTTAATTATTTTGACTCTACTAGGTCCAATGAATTAATTTAATTTAGTCCGTAATAATGTTTATGAAAATCACAATTTTCAAATACATTATTCACTTGGCCAACTTTTAATTTAGGAACACTTCCATAAATTAAAATTTACATTTCTCTCATAGAAGTCATACTTCTATTTTTCTTTACGCTTATAAACTCATTTATAAGCCGTTCAACACATTGAACTAATTTCTCCTTATAGAAGTCATACTTCTAATTTTCCTTACGCTTATAAACTCCTTTATAAGCCGTTCAACACATTGAACTATTTTTACTTCTCAACGGGATCTGGAAAGCTAGTACTTGTGTGGCCCTCAATGGTTCATTGATACAACTAGGCGTGGGTTCACATCTCCATGTGATTCGGACTAAACATGTCCTTATAGGAGCATACCCCAATTGCTCCATTCTTACTTATCAACTCCTTGATAACAAGAACGTCAGATCTCAAGTCAGATAGTACCCAACCAATCATGTTAAACGCCTAGCAGCATCGTTTACATGATTCCCTAGGTATCAAATGATAGTGCCTGCAAGAACCATTCAATTATGGTTAGCGTACAGTACGGTCCCTTCAACTCATATATCCCGATCGATTCGACAACCATTGGTTTATCGAGAGTTGTCAATGAATCGATACTATGTGTCATGTCGTACTTGCATCGATGGTGTAATCTATGAAACCCCTTTCATAATTACCACCATATTCTGATCAGAGATTTAAACCTACATACACATGATAACACATAGGATATCCATACCCGAAGGTAAGCGGTGAATCCCCGACTACAATGCATCGAATCCTATATGTTTCGACAGAACACCCAACCTTGCCACCTGATGACCCCATGAGAGTCGGTAAACAAGTCAAAGTGTAATTCTAGCACATAGAGTCTCAATGTTGTCCCGGGTCATAAATACTAATGGTGTACAACCATAAACTAGGACGTTTCCACTCGATAAGTGAAAACCACTTGGAAAGTCCTTTATGGAGGGTTGCTCAGTGCACTCTACCAGGAGCACCTATCTGCATGCTCGGACATCACAATGTCCCCTACCAATGAAACATGGTACTCACATCGCAGATACTAGTCTCGAACTCTAGCGGCCTATATCCTTCTTAGCGGCGGCTGAATCGACTAGGAACTGTTTAGAATATACAGTATTCCAAATATGAGTTTCATGATACTCATCATATGAGCATCTCATATTCTTTCTACTATTTGTATATTCAAGGGCTTTATCTATGCAACTAGCATGGGTATACAGATAAAGATTTGCCAAAACAATAATTTCAAATATTATTAAAATAAAGATTGCTTATACATAGAGTTTCATTGTGAACACTCGGCCAACATTTGGCTCGACGGGCACCTACTCTAACAAAGCATCGCGAAGCAATGAGATTAAAGTTTATGGGTAGTTGGCTCTAGGGTAAGTGGGAGATTTTTAGATTAGATGCCGTGCAAGCCAAGTGTTGGCTAGAGATTTTATTGATTCAAGTGTAATAAACAATATTTATTTTAATATAATTCATTATTTCATGGTTTGTCATTTCTTTATCTGTATACCTATGTTATCAAACATAGATAAAGACCTTGATTATACTTTAATACAAATGAATCGTAATTCGATGTTGAAACTCGTTTGTAAATAGTGTATCATCTAAATTCGTTCCTAGTCAATTCAGCCGCCTAAAACATGGATAAAGGTCGCTTGAGCTCGAGACTAGCATCAGTGATGTTGTGTACTGCGTTTCTTAGTAAGGGCATAGAGATGTCCAAACATGCAGATGGGTAGTCATATGATGATTATACCGAACAATCCTCCCTCGAACTTTCCAAGTGGTTATAATTCATCGAGAGGATGAGTCCGTGGTTATGATTGTACACTATTAGTCATTACCACCCAGGACAAAAATGAGGCTCTATATGCTAGTGTAACGTCCCGAAAATCAGAAAGTTCACGTGAAGCACATGCATGCAAGTTATTAAATTTCTTTGATATTTTATTAAATTGTTTTAAAATTTAAATACATTTTTATTTCATTAATTTGTGTTTTAATATTTTTATGAATTTTATGCATAATTCATGCATGGTAGAATTTAATTCATGAAATTTTAAAAGTTCATTCTTCATTCATTAAAGATTTTTAAGTTCCATTTCGCGCTCTAACGAGGAACGGAGACCGGAGAATTTTCAGGAAAATTATTTTAATTATATGATTTTTTTAAATATTAATTTAAGATGTTTTAAAGATATTTTTCAAGAATTGGGATTTATTGGGTATTTTTAACCTCAACATTTTATTTTTTATCGGTACGCGAATTTTATCAAATCGGGGGACTTTCTGGGGGTTCGGTTAATATTTTTAAAATCTTTCCAACACGAAATATTTTTGGGGAGTGTGTTTGGATTTAATGAGCCAAATTCTAAGCTCGTTGGACTTAAAACTCTTTTAAGCTTTTAATTAAACCATTTAGGGATCATTAGGTAAGTAATTAATAACTAATTAAACCTACCCTACACAATTACCCTCCCCACCAACTGACACCCCTTTCATTAGAGATTATCCTCCAGCTGCAATTGTCTATCAGTTTCATCATTCCTATTTGAAGGCCACGTTTTGCTTGTTTTGCAATAAAGAAGTTTCTCCAGCGCTCCTCTCTTCATTCTTCTCACGCTAATACATCTAAGGCACGCCCCGTACTATTATTTCTGCATCACATACGTTGTATATTGCTGTTAAGTGTGCATATCGTGTAGGAAGCTCTCGATTTGTCAGGGAGCAGGAAAGGATTTTCGGTTTTGTTTCTTATCATGCATTCTTTGATTTTTGTACTCACGTTTTTTGTGTATTGCATGCAAGGGGACTGCCGAGGGTTGTTTAGGGCTGTTATGATTCAGATTTATGATGTCTAAGGGCTGAAGTTGAGGTGTGGTCATGGGGTTCGATCTTATCGCTGTTGTTGTGAGTGGAATGATCGAGAGGTTTGATCGTGGAGGTGCTTGTTGGGGCTGTGGTTCGTGTATGGAGTGGGAGGGCGGTGCAGAGGATGAACCAGGGATTGAAACAGACCTTGGAGGGTCTGAGTCACGGTCCAGGAATGGTCAACTACCGCTGGAACCACCTGAAGCACCAGCCGCACACAATCGAGGAGGGAAGCTCGGGTAGAGTAGTTTGAGTATTAGCGTTCGGGACCTTCGTGTAGGCTTGCAAGGGCTATTTGCGTTGGTCCAAGGGGTTCAGAGGAGTCATAGGGTGTCTAGGTTAAGCTGAGCAGGGGCTGGTCCGATTGGTTTTGGGATAGGAAAGCAAAAAAAGATTATGGTGCACATGGGGGGCTATGGGGTGGGGATAGGAGAATGGGTCCAGCTTCTTGTTGGTCTTGGCCGTGAGATTTAGGTGCTTAGTTTTGAGGTTTTTAAGACCTTTTAAGTGTTTTTAAGTTATGTTAAAAAGTTGGGAAAAATTTGGTTGAGTTTCGATTTGATTCGGGTTAAAATAGGGACTCCGGTCCAAGTTTTAAAACAATTCGGTTTAGTTATAAAATGGACCCAAGTTTACATCTATGGATGTTTTTAAATATCTTTTCGGATATTTTTTGGAGTTTGGTAAGCTTCGGATCAAAATAATGAGTTTTGAAATTATCCGAGATTAAATCGTCGCACGAAATGTTAATTAAGGAATTAATTGAAAAGCATAGATTTAGGCTTAATAAAATTATGGAAAATTATATTTAAGCTCAAATAATTATTATAAGTCTAAGTTTTTAATTTGGGAATTTAATTCGAAGGTTTGGTTTAATTCGAGTTTAAAACGCATTAGTATGTTATAGTTAAAGATTAATTTAAAAGTCATCGATTTAAGCCAAATAAAAATATGGGAAAATTCTCGTAGGCTTAAATAATTATTTGGGACATGTTAGAATCAATGGAATTAAGAAAATATAAAAAACGTGGAATTTTACGTTTATGGGTGAAACTATAATTTTTGGGTTTTCAAGGACAAATTGGTTATTTTGTAACCGAGGTGAGATTTTGGTCCTGACAGCGCCCTGATCACATTTTATCATCTTTTAATTTTTTATGCATTATGTTTACGATTTTTACGCAATTATGATAAATACGGTGCATGCTTGGTTTAAAGGAAAAAGTTACGTATATGCATATTTTTATTAATTGATGATTATGATGCTATTTTTGAAGGATGAGATTTGGTTGTGAGTGACGATGTATATGTATACGATGATATGAGATATGATGAGCTGAGGCCCGGGCTCGGTGGACGGGTAATGCTGTCGCTGATGTCCCTCGCCGTCGGGTACCACGGTTATGTGTAGATGGATCCATCGATAGAGCTGATCCGAAAGTCACAACTAATGAACTGTATTCAATTAAAAACGAAATGTTTACGTATATGATGACATGAGAGGACATGATTTAACACGTATATGTGGAAACGATGATACATACTATAATTATTATCATGTTTTGAAAGGATACGACATGTTTACGTATATGATGACATGAGATGACATGCTTTAACACGATATGATTTTACACAACTCGTTTACGTTATGCTTTTAAGTTCATGAAAGATATGTTGATTATGATATTTTTCACTGTTGTGTGCTATGTATATGTATTTGTTATTCCTGGTACAGGTGTGTTGAGTCTTTAGACTCACTAGGCGTGTGTGATTCATGTGAGCTAAATGTTGAGGAGACTGGAGGTGCCGAACACTGAGTAGGCAAACCTGGTGCGGTGACACAACCCGAGGACCACATGTTTTCCACATTACGATTTATACAATTGAGAGGAGGTGAACATTTTCTTACGATGATGATTTATGATTTTTACATGTTTACGTTTACGTATGGTTTTGGACGAGTTTGGTTATTTTAAACTACGCTATTTTTACTGTCAAATATTTAAGATAATTTTTTAATAATATTTCGAAAATGCGAGGCTTTTATTTAATAAAAAAAATGTCCAGTAGAATTTTAAAAATGAGCGAAACGTTTCAGTTGGTATCAGAGCAAGGGTCCTGTATAGGATTGTGCCACCGTCAGTTTCTGCCGCTCAGTTTTCAAGCCTCAAGTCTGTAAGCTTTTATGATTTAAATGATTTACTCTTATCACCTGCATGTTAACGTGATTTATGCTTTATGATAATCTACGGTATATGTTTAACTGCTTTTATGATTTAAGGATTTACTGTTTTCAAAACTAAAATAAATTGCATGTTGGTTACGTTTGGAATTGGACGTGTCTAAGGATTCGAATATTGGGCTTTAGGAGAAGTTGATAATGATTTGATTATATATATTTTGGGTTAGAAGTACTGATGTTCTACTCTTTGGGGTAATAAGTTAATTTTGAAAATTATGAATGTTTTTGGGACTTGTAGAATTTCTAAGAAAATACTGATGGTTTGTGGTTGCTAGTTGAATTAATTTTTGAGGATTCCATGTAAGGATTAATGATTCAAAACTACGACAATCTTTGGAAGTATAAAAACATAGAATTTATTTAGGATGCATGCTTTACCAAGTGGGACCTAAGGATTGAATTGAAAGGATTGAGAATTTGAAGGACCTAATTGTATTAACCAATAATTTGAGGACCTAAGTGCAACAATAAAATTCTAAGGGAGTATTTCGAATTTAACAAACTTTGGGATTAAATTTTTAGTTTTGAGAATTTTAAGGTTTAATGAGGCCAAGTCGAAAATTTTAAGGGAAAAAAAATGCAAATTTCTAGGAGCTATAAGGCCAAAATCGTAATCTTCCAGAATTTTAAGGGCCAAATTGTAAATTTTGAAAATTTGAGGATTAAATTCGAACTTTTGAGGAACACTTAAGTAAAATCGTTAATTTTCGAGGTTATGAGAAATAATCTTTGGTCTAATAATGTGGGGACCCGGACGCTAATCATCTTCTTAATCATCATTGGGACTAATTTAATCAATTAGAATAAACAGAGTCTAAATTTTTTTTTTAAAATGCGGAAGGTAATGGAATCAAACTCCTATACATATCAGTATAAAAGTATACATCTGATACAACATACAATCATTTACATCTCAGGTTCAACAACTAACTATCAAGTGTTTAAACCCTATCTTAGTCCAAGTCCGTAGTCTCCACTCTAATCTCGATCTTTCTTCACCTCTGTGACCCTGAACCTGTCTCACCTGTTTCCATGCACACATATAGACAAGACAACAGCCGGATAAATTCGGTGAGATATAAATATCCCGGTATAAACAATGTATCAATGCAATCATATAAAACTTATATAAAAGCATAAACAATCATTAAAACATGTATCCAATCTGACTACATGAATCAATACGAATATGTATTTAAGACAATGAATTGTTATCTTATCTCAACTTATTTCTAATCAAGGGATCCCGATCATATTTAGACTTCGGCATGCTGTATCGAATGTCTACAATAGAAGTCGATCTATATCTAAGCTCATCGATACACCGTAAGTCTAGAGTCTTAGCGGTTCTGTCGAAGACTCGGCGGTTCTGCCCTAGCTAGGCTGATTTGCCCTAGACTCAAACTCTGGCTCTGCTATCATTCAATAGACTAAACATATCAATCTGATAATCTGCAAATATCAATGAAATAAAATAAAGTATGTGATTTTGGGAAACTCAAGTCAAACCTGACTCGAGTTGTGCAATCCCGATTCAACATTTATTTATACCTTTCGTTCTGTTGCTCTGATACAATCGAAGTCTCGACTCAAAGTCTATCAATGTTCAATCTGGCAATGACAATACCAATATACTGTATCAATATTCTATTCAATTCAAAATATCTCTGTTCTATTAAATTCTGACGGTACAACAGTACAATCTTGCGATATCTGTGATGCCACACCATTATATACTAATTTCAATAACTTATAATCAATCTCAGTGCAAATCTGACATCACATCTCAGTCAATTTAACTTTGAAATTCATAACAATTCCAATTTCAATCTGTTTCTTAATCTGACTTCGATTCTAAGATGTCTACTACGTCAGGAACGCCATATATGAATCGTATCTAATTCTGGACATATCATAATTTCAAATCTTAACAAAACGTAACAAAACTTACGTTCTGTAATAGCCGTCGTTGCTATGAACTCGGTATCGTACTCGGATTCAAGTTTGGACGGACGGATTGATCTTAAATCAGATTCTGAAATCAAAAGCAATTTTTCCTCAGAGACTTCGTTTCCTTCCTCTTTTTCTCTGAATTACGAATGTTATATGTATATATTTATATATACAACATGCATGTAAGGGCAAGTGGCGCATACTTTGTAAAACACGTCTCGTGCATATGCGCAACCTATCTCGGCGCATATGCGGGAGACCATATGTCTCGGCGCGTAGCAACACGGCAGCTCGCGCATATGCGCGCACCTCTTCTGCGCATATGCACGAGGAATTCTTCACAACTCTCGGGTACACTCGTGCATATGCGCGAATCCAAGTCGCGCATGTGTGCCCAACTCTCTGGACTTCTCGCGCATGTGCGCGTATACAGATCGTGCATGTGCGCCCAATGTTCTGTCCAACATCATAGGATTCCGCACTACTCGCGCATATGGGCGAGACCTTCGGCTCTCGCACCAACAATCTCGCATGCAAAATTCCTATTCGTGTCTCGATTAGCCCTTTCATAATCGTCTTGATTAAAAATCAATAATCGTAATTTAACACGATATAAAATCTTGGGTCATACATTTCTCCCCACCTAAGATATGGTGTCGTCCTCGAAATCACAGGCAATTAATCGTATCAATAAGGAGTATATGTACAAAACTATATAAGAAATTTACATTATTGAAATAACTCTGGGAACTCTTGTCTCATATCTGATTCAGTTTCCCAGGTTACTTCCTCAGTGCCATGACGAGTCCATTGAACTTTTACAAGTGTAATAGTCTTCGTTTTGAGCTGTTTTTCTTTACGATCAATAATCTGAATCGGTTTTTCAACATAGCTCAACGTCTCATCCAGTTCGGCCTCGTCTGGTTGAATAGCATGTGAAGCTTCAGGAAGGTATTTCCTTAATAACGATACATGAAAGACATCATGTATACCGAATAATGAAGGCGGTAAAGTGAGTCGATAGGCACGATCTCCTATCTTCTCGAGAATCTCATAAGGTCCAATGTATTGTGGAGACAATTTTCCTTTCTTGCCACATCTGAAAACTCCTCTGAAAGGTGAAATCTTTAGAAATACTCGGTCTCCTACCTCAAATACCAACGGTCTACCTCGAACATTGGCATATTTGGCCTGTCTGTCTTGCGCTGCCTTCATTTTTTTTTAATTAGCTTCACTTTTTCTGTCATATCTCTGATCATGTCAGGTCCAATTTCAGGCACTTCAGAGATATCATCCCAATAGAGAGGGGATCGACACTTCTTTCCGTACAACGCTTCAAATGGTGCCATCTCAATACTCATCTGGTAGCTGTTGTTGTACGAAAATTCACAAAGCGGCAATGAATCTTGCCAATTAGTGCTAAAATCAAGCACTACTGCTCTCAGCATATCCTCCAGTGTCTGGATAGTTCGCTCTGACTGTCCGTCAGTCTGTGGATGATATGCGGTACTCAGATGTAACTTCGTACCGAGAGCCTGCTGTAAACTCTGCAAGAAGTGCGAAGTAACTCGAGGATCACGGTCTGATACAATTGACTTCGGCACTCCGTGCAATCTGACCACTTCTCTGACATAGATCTCTGCCATCTGGTCAAATATGTACGTCATCTTGTACGGAATAAAACTTGAGGATTTGGTCAATCTGTTAATAAGGACCCAAATCGCATCACAACCTCGGGAGGAACGCGACAATTGTGTCACAAAATCCATGGAAAGGTGATCCCATTTCCATTCAGGAATGGACAAACTCTGTAATAATCCTCTGGGTTTCTTTCTTTCTGCTTTCACCTGCTGGCAATTCAGACATTTGGAAACAAATTCGGCAATGTCAGTCTTCATTTGTTTCCACCAGAACTGTCTTTTCAAATCATTATACATCTTTCTGCCACCAGGATAAATACTAAATCAACAGTTGTGCGCTTCTGACAATATCTGTCGTCTCAAATCTGAAACATTCGGCACAACCAGACGATTATTCACATACAAGACGTTATCACGTACCTGATACAACGATCGATGTCCTATCCTGACCATTGACACTGATTTCTGTACATTCTAATCAACTTTCTAAGCAGCCTTAATTCTTAAGATCAGCACGGGTTCTACTTGCACCGTATAAAGTCCCAACGGTTTATAATATGTTTCAAATGCTAATCCAGACAAACAGCAGTTTTCTATCAAATTTGAAACACCGATCTTCGACAAGGATAAAGAACATACCTTTCGAATTAGTGCAACAGCTGCTGCATTAGATTTTCCTGAATAGTATTTGATTTCACAATCAAAATCTTTAAGCAAATCAAGCCATCTTCGTTGTCTCATATTCAATTCAGACTGTGAAAACAGATATTTCAAACTCTTATGATCAGAATATATCTCAAACTTCTCCCCGTAAAGGTAGTGTCTCCATATCTTTAATGCAAAGACAATGGCTGCCAATTCAAGGTCGTGAATTGGATAACGGGTCTCATGTAGTTTAAGCTGTCTTGAGGCATAAGCAATAACATGCCCTCGCTGCATCAGAACATATCCCAACCCTCTGTGAGAAGCGTCACAATAAACCACAAAATCACCAGTACCGGATGGGATAGTCAACACCGGGGCACAGGTCAACCTCTTCTTCAACTCCAGCAAACTGGTCTCACATTCTTCAGACCAAACAAATGGAGCATTCTTTTGCGTCAGCTGAGTAATTGGTTTAGCAATACTCGAAAAATCCTTAATGAAACGACGGTTATATCCCGCTAAACCTATGAAACTGCGAATTTTGAGCACGGACATCGGTCTTGGCCAAGAAATCACGGCTTCAACCTTACTGGGATCCACTGATATCCCATCTCCGGATATAATATGACCAAGAAATACTACATGTCTTAACCAAAACTCACATTTCGAAAGTTTAGCATATAATTTCTCAGCCCTTAAAATTCGCAACACAGTTCTTAAATGCTCAGCATGCTCACTCACATTCTTAGAATAAATCAAAATATCATCGATGAAAATAATCACAAAATCATCCAGATATTTCTGGAATATACGGTTCATCAATCCCATAAATACAGCTGGAGCATTCGTCTAACCAAATGGCATGACAATAAATTCATACTGTCCATACCTGGTTCTGAATGCCATCTTAGAGATATCAGAATCTCTGACTCTCAGCTGATGATATCCCGATCTTAAATCAATTTTGGAATATACGGAAGAACCCTGCAACTGATCGAATAAATCATCAATACGAGGCAAAGGATATTTATTCTTTATCGTTGCCTTGTTTAGTTGCCGATAGTCGATGCAGAGTCTCATCAAATCTTCTTTCTTTCTTACAAACAGTACTGGAGCACCCCCAATGAGAAACATTGTAATAGCCAAGCCTGGTGTACTGTACGGTTTAAGTTTTCATAAGTTTATTGACTACTTGGTCAAGTTTAAGTATAGTTTGAATGTTAAGAGTTTTGATTTAGGATTTATAGTATGGTTGGTTATAGAGGATGTGTAGTGCTATTGTAGCGGTGTTACGATTAAATTCATGATAATTCTTATGTTGAGCCAATTGGTATGAGGCCAATTGGAGTGATTAGATAAGACATAGAGGTGTAACTTTCTTATTTTGAGTTTTGTTCAAATCATTGAGGAAGGTAAGCCAAAAGAGCCCCGAAGTGTGTCGTGCGTTTCGTCGTTCCTCCAGTGACACATGTTGGGAGAATGGGCATAACGTTTTACTCAGACCTCCAAATGATCTGAAATTTGGACAGATTCAAGGAAAGACATAGGGCTACAACTTTGTAGTTTACCAGGTTTTCTAATTCGGAAGGGAAGAGGCGTTTCTGAAGCGATCGTTAACGTGGCAGTGCGCAGAGTGGCGCCCG
This sequence comes from Primulina eburnea, assembly GCF_022965805.1. Lineage (NCBI taxonomy): Eukaryota > Viridiplantae > Streptophyta > Magnoliopsida > Lamiales > Gesneriaceae > Primulina > Primulina eburnea. Next base: position 14,430,646 of record NC_133106.1, on the reverse strand, counting down.
AGAGGTAATGTTTGAACGCCCGAGCGCCACAACTTCTGGAAATTTGGGTTTCGGGCAGAATCATTGGCGCCCGAACGGTCATTTTCGACTGCCCGAGCGTCGGGCACAGTACCAAAAACTTGTTTTCGGATTTTAAGTGTTTATATGCAAGAGTTGGTCTCATTTTTCCTCATTTCTACTCCTCCTTCTCGATTCTTCTTCTCTAGGGAGAGCTAGGGTTCCATTCTTCTTATTTCCTTTCTTTAATCCAAGCTTCTTGTTAGTTATTTGTGTTGAGAGCAAGATTATTTTGGGATCAAGGAAGCTAAGGTAAGCTTTTGGTTTGGTTATTTCTTGGTTTTGGTGTGTGAGATGATATGGGTTTGTGTTGGTGTTGATTCTTTGGCTTTTATGGTATTGTTGTTGGATTATTGGGTTATTGATGGTGCAAATTATGGTTTATTGTTGTAGGATTACTACCAAGAGTATAGAATCAAGGTTTCAAGTGGTTGTAAGTGGAATCTCATTCTTGTGCTCACATGATAGTATATGTATTGTGTTTCAATTGTTATAACATGTTATTCCCTTCCATTTGATCCATATTATGTATTGAATTACTTGATTGTATATTTGAGACAATTGAATGTCTCAATTGTGAAAAAGAGAATACAAGATAAAAAAGTTTACAAAGTGTTTGATTAAATGCCCCAAAGAGAGTTTAAAATGATTTATGGATTGATAGATACATAGTCATAGATTGCATGCAATTAGTTGATCAATGACCATAGGCTTATATCCCTCAGAGTTATCGATTTATATCGATGTGATATAGGTACAGAGACAGAGATACTATATAGATATCAATCCAACAGAGAAAAGAGAAATACCATCTTATTGTTATATTATTGCTATGTTATTCATGATTCAGAGTTGATGGTATTTAATTTTTTCAAAGCCATGTTTTACAGAGTATGCTATGTACATTTCTATGTAAGAGTTCCACTTGCTGAGTTTTATACTCATTTCAGTTATTCATGTGTTGCATATAAGAGCGACGAACCAGGACGTTGATTGAAGCCGGGGTCATATGCATATAGGGTTAGTGGAGATTATTTTGTTATACATGATCAAAATGATATTTTGTATTTTGACGCAACACTTTTTGGATCATGTATATTCTTTTGATGGTATATATATTGGAAATGTATTTTGGATCCTTCCTCCCTTTGAAGAACAATTTTAAATTCCGCTGTTATTTTATAAAATGGGTCAGAGGTGTCACATTTAGTGGTATCAGAGCCAGGTTCTTCGGACCAATGCATATGACTTCGTCTACTTTCAACTGTCCGGGTATGTCTTCTTCTACATCTATTCATTGTTATCTATTGATTTGTTTTGTGTGAGCACATTGTAGAGTATGCCTCCTAAGAGGAAAGTCGTAGAGGGTGAGGATAGTTCTTCCTCTAGAGTTGTCGATGAGTTCCGCAAGTTGTTAAAAAAGCAAGCCAAGGTCCATAGTGAGCAGATCCAGCAGTTGCTCCGTATGCAAAGTACAGGTCAAGGTAGAGGACAGGGTAGAGGCCAAGTGGCTCAGGCAGTGGGAACCGATGGGATCTTTACTGCTTTCAAGAGGATGGATCCGCCAGAATTTGCAGGTAGCACTGATCCTTTGGTAGCTGTAGAGTGGATCAAAGCTCTTGAGGCGATTTTTTATCATCTCAACTATGAAGACAAAGACAGAATCAGTTGTGCAGTGTTCATGTTGGTCAAGGCTGCACGCATTTGGTGGAATGCTACCAAGGTTGGTGTTGATGTTCCGATATTGAAGTGGCAAGATTTTACTGACCTTTCCTACGACAAGTACTTCCCAGAAGCACTTCGAGCTAGGAAGGTGACTGAGTTTCTAGAACTTCGTCAAGGAGTTATGTATGTCGATGAGTATATTCTGAAGTTCGAGGAGGGCTGTCTGTTTGCCCCATACATTGCTTCCAATGACAAAGACAAGGGTGCTCATTTCATTCGAGGTCTTAGAGCAGAAATCAGAAGGGACATCAACATATCAAAGGCTGTCACATTCAAGGATATTGTGGCTAACTCTTTATTGGCCGAACAGGATGTGAAGGACATTGCAAGAGAGAGACAGGCGAGACAGCAGGCCATTGCTCAGAGAGGCCAGGGTTCGAATCAAAGAGGAAGGGATCGTTTCTAGGGGAAAGGCAAGTTATAGCCGAGTCCTAAACCACCGATAGTTCCATCTGATCCCGAGAAGCCATTGTGTCCCAAGTGCAGTAGACATCATCGGGGAGAGTGCAGATTTGGTACTCACACTTGTTATCGATGTGGCACTGCAGGCCACATTGCCAAAGATTGTCCAAGAGGAGCGAGTAAGGAGAAGGTGCAGATTCGCATCTTTACCATGACGAAGGAAGGTATAAATCATGATTCTTCTGTGATCTCTAGCACTATTTTAATTTCAGGCAGAGTAGCTACGACATTGATTGATACAGGTGCTACCCATTCTTTTATGTCTGAACTATTTTTGAGATCTTTGGGTATAGTTCCTTCTATTCTTCCCCTCCAGTTTAATGTTTTTATTGCCTTCGGGGGATGTGTTGTGCCCGACATCTATTGTGTATGCGTGCTCTGTTCAAATTGATGAGCGATTGGTTTAAGCTGATTTGATTGTTATCCCGATGGTTGCGTTTGATATTATACTTGGCATGGATTGGCTTTCAACCTATCGTGCAGTGATTGATTGCGTTGCTAAGACGGTAAAATTTGCAGATGATGGCAATAAGGAAGGTATGCTCGCCAGTGCAGGTACTTCGCTGGTCCTTCCTTTTATTTCGTGTCTTGAGGATAAGAAGTTGTTGTTTAGAGGTTGTGATGGGTTTTTGGCTTCGATTGTTGATGTGGATAAAAATGTGAAGTTGAATATAGATGATATTGATGTTGTGAGAGAGTTCTCTGATGTATTTGAGGGTGATGTGCCGAGTTTGCCGCCGGACATAGATGTAGAGTTTGTGATTGATTTAGTTCCAGGTACGGTTCCTATTTCTAAGGCTCCGTATAGAATGGCCCCTACAGAGATGAAGGAATTGAAGACGCAGTTGCGGGATCTTTTGGATAAAGTTTTCATTCGACCGAGTTCTTCTCCTTGGGGTGCTCCGGTTCTATTTGTCAAGAAGAAAGATGGGACTTTGCAGCTGTGTATTGATTATAGAGAGATCAACAAGGTGACTATCAAGAATAAATATCCGTTGCCACAGATAGATGACTTGTTTGATCAGCTGTAAGGGGCTACCGTGTTTTCGAAGATTGATCTGCGATCTGGCTATTATCAGTTGAAGGTTAGGGAGTCTGATATCCCTAAGACGGCGTTTCGGACCAGGTACGGTCATTATGAGTTCCTTGTGATGTCTTTTGGTCTGACTAATGCTCCTTCAGTCTTCATGGATCTTATGAACCGAGTGTTCAAGCCTTATTTGGATAGCTTTGTCATTGTTTTCATCGATGACATATTGATCTATTCCAAGACCAGAGAGCTTCATGCAGAGCATCTCAGAGTTGTTCTTCAGTTGTTGAGAGAGAAGAGATTGTATGCTAAACTGAAGAAATGTGAGTTTTGGTTGGAGCAGATTTCTTTCTTAGGCCATGTTGTTTCGAAGGATGGTATAGCTGTTGATCCAACAAAGATTGAGGCGATTCAGAAATGGCCTATCCCTACCACTGTATCAAAGCTACACAGTTTTCTTGGTTTGGCGGGTTACTATCTTCGTTTCATTTCAGATTTTTCCAAGATTACCCTGCCATTAACCAATCTGACGAGGAAAACTGTGAAGTTTAAGTGGTCCAATGAATGTCAAAGTGGATTCCAGGATTTGAAAGATAAATTGACGACAGCTCCGGTACTTGCATTGCCCAGTGGTTCAGAGGACTTTGTTGTTTTTACAGACGCGTCGAAGAATGGTCTTGGTGCAGTGCTGATGCAACGTGGAAAGGTTATGGCCTATGCTTCTCGCCAGTTGAAGGACTACGAGAAGAATTATCCTACGCATGATTTGGAGCTGGCAGCTGTGGTTTTCGCCTTGAAAATCTGGAGACATTATTTGTATGGCGAAAAGTGTGAAATTTTCACGGACCACAAGAGTTTAAAGTATTTGTTTTCTCCGAAAGAACTCAATATGCGACAGAGACGGTGGTTAGAGCTTGTCAAAGACTATGATGTGACGATCAGTTACCACCCAGGGAAAGCAAATGTTGTAGCTGATGCTTTGAGCCGTAAGTCGAGTTCTTCTTTGAGTGCTATGACTCAGAAGCCATTGTTGTTAGAGTTGCAGCGAGAGGAGATAGCTTTGGTGGTTCCGGGAACCATTGCTCGTTTGTCAAGGTTGGTCATTCGGGCTACATTGACGGACAGGATCCGTAGAGAGCAGGTCAATGATTTACAGTTGACAGATTTGAGAGCCAGAGCAGAGGAGAGAGGTAATTCAGAGTTTGGATTGAATGGAGATGGTTTAGTGACTTTTAGAGGCCGTATTTGTGTTCCTACTGGTGATGATATTCGTAGAGACGTCTTGACAGAGGCTCATACCGTGCCATATTCGATACATCCAGGTGGTACCAAGATGTATCAGGATCTTCGTAGACTCTATTGGTGGCCAGGTATGAAGAAAGATATTGCCATGTTTATTTCTCAGTGCCTAACTTGTCAGCAGGAGAAGATCGAGCACCAGAGACCTGCTGGGACATTGCTATCATTGCCGATTCCTCAATGGAAATGAGAGCATATTATGATGGACTTCGTGACTGGTCTTCCCAGAACGCAGAAAGGTTTTAACTCTATTTGGGTTATTGTTGATCGGTTGACCAAGTCAGCGCATTTTCTTCCAGTCAAGACGATGTATTCTATGAACCAGTATGCAGAAGAGTACATAGCAGAGATTGTTAGACTTCATGGTGTTCCTGTGTCGATTGTGTCTGATCGTGACCCTAGATTTACTTCAGAGTTTTGGAAGAGTTTGCACAGAGCTATGGGTTCACGGTTAGCATTTAGTACAGCATATCACTCCCAGAGTGACGGTCAATCAGAGAGAGTTATTTAGATTCTAGAAGATATGCTCAGAGCTTGTACTATTGATTATTCAGGTAGCTGGGATTCCAATTGCCTCTTGTTGAGTTCACGTACAATAATAGCTACCAAGCGACGATTGGCATGGCACCGTATTGGGACGAGATTGGTGAGAGGAAGATGTTGGGTCCAGCGTTGGTCCAACAGACATCTGATGTTGTTGGGGTAATTCGAGAGAGGATGAAGACAGTACAGTCAAGACAGAAGGTTATGCTGATGTGCGTCGTAGACCATTGCAGTTTGAGGTCGGCGACCATGTGTTCTTGAAGATAGCACCTCTCAAGGGTGTGATGAGGTTTGCCAAGAAGGGAAAGTTGAGTCTGAGATTTATTGGCCCATTTGAGATTTTGGACAGAGTTGGTGATCGAGCTTACAGGTTAGCCCTACCGCCATGTTTTTATAGAGTTCACAATGTTTTTCATGTATCTATGCTCAGGAAGTATATTGCGAATCCTTCCCATGCTCTTCGCCACGAGCCATTGGATTTGACGCCGGATTTGACGTATCAAGAGATTCCAGTCCAGATTCTGGATCGGAAAGTTAAAGTATTGAGAAACAAAGAGATCGGCATTGTTAAAGTCCTTTGGAGGAATCATTTGATCGAAGAAGCCACGTGGGAACCAGAGGATGATATGAAAGAGAAGTATCCCAAGTTGTTTGCGCAGTGACGTTAATTTCGGGGACGAAATTCCTCTAAGGAGGGGAGATTGTAATAGCCAAGCCTGGTGTACGGTACGGTTTAAGTTTTCATAAGTTTATTGACTACTTGGTCAAGTTTAAGTACAGTTTGGATGTTAAGAGTTTCGGTTTAGGATTTATAGTATGGTTGGTTATAGAGGATGTGTAGTGCTATTGTAGCGGCGTTACGATTAAATTCATGATAATTCGTATGATGATCCAATTGGTATGATGCCAATTGGAGTGATTAGATAAGACATAGAGGTGTAACTTTCTTATTTTGAGTTTTGTTCCAATCATTGTGGAAGGTAAGCCAAAAGAGCCCCGAAGTGTGTCATGCGTTTCGTCATTCCTCCAGTGACACATGTTGGGAGAATGGGTATAACCTTTTACTCAGACCTCTAAATGATCTGCAATTTGGAGAGATTCAAGGAAAGACATAGGGCTACAACTTTGTAGTTTACCAGGTTTTCTAATTCGGAAGGGAAGAGGCGTTTCAGAAGCGATCTTTAACGTAGCAGTGCGCAGAGTGGCGCCCGAGCGGTAATGTTTGGCCGCCCGAGCGCCACTACTTCTGGAAATTTGGGTTTCGGGCAGAATCATTGGCGCCCAAGCGCCGGGCATAGTACCAAAAACGTGTTTTCGGATTTTAAGTGTTTATATGCAAGAGTTGGTCTCATTTTTCCTCATTTCTACTCCTCCTTCTCGATTCTTCATCTATAGGGAGAGCTAGGGTTTCATTCTTCTCATTTCTTTTCTTTAATCCAAGCTTCTTGTTAGTTATTTGTATTGAGAGCAAGATTATTTTGGGATCAAGGAAGCTAAGGCAAGCTTTTGGTTTGGTTATTTCTTGGTTTGTTGTGTGAGATGATATGGTTTTGTGTTGGTGTTGATTCTTTGGATTTTATGGTATTGTTGTTGGATTATTGGGTTATTGATGGTGCAAATTATGGTTTATTGTTGTAGGATTACTACCAAGAGCATAGAATCAAGGTTTCAAGTGGTTGTAAGTGGAATCTCATTCTTGTGCTCACATGATAGTATATGTATTGTGTTTCAATGGTTTTAACATGTTATTCCCTTCCATTTGATCCATATTATGTATTGAATTACTTGATTGTATATTTGCAACAATTGAATGTCTCAATTGTGAAAAAGAGAATACAAGAGAAAAGAGTTTACAAAGTGTTTGATTAAATGCCCCAAAGAGAGTTTAAAATGATTTATGGATTGATAGATACATAGTCATAGATTGCATGCAATTAGTTGATCAACGACCATAGGCTTATATCCCTCAGAGTTATCGATTTATATCGATGGGATATAGGTGCAGAGACAGAGATACTATATAGATATCAATCCAACAGATAAAAGAGAAATACCATCTTATTGTTATACTATTGCTAAGTTATTCATGATTCCGAGTTGATGGTATTTAATGTTTTTTAAGCCATGTTTTACAGAGTATGCTATGTACATTGCTATGTAAGAGTTCCACTTGCTGAGTTTTATACTCATTTCAGTTATTCATGTGATGCAGATAAGAGCGACGAACCAGGATGTTGATTGAAGCCGGGGTCACATGCATAAAGAGATGGAAGGAAGTGGAGATTATTTTGTTATACATGACCAAAATGATATTTTGTATTTTGACCTAACACTTTTTGGATCATGTATATTCTTTTGATGGTATATATATTGGAAATGTATTTTGGATCCTTCCTCCCTTTAAAGAAAAATTTTAAATTCCGCTGTTATTTTATAAAATGGGTCAGAGGTGTCACAAACACTCAGTCTGATGTACCCCTTGGCCAGTAAATCTTCTAGCTGATCTTTAATTCTTTCAATTCAACTGGTGCCATTCTGTACGGAGCTCTAGAGATCGGCACTGTACCTGGCATCAATTCAATGTTGAAGTCTATCTCTCTAACTGGAGGTAATCCCGGGATCTCATCTGGAAAGACGTCAGCAAACTCAAGTTCTACTGGCAAATCGGCCAATGATGGACTCGACTTCAGTAAATCTACTGAATATACAAAGAACCCCACTGCTCATTTCTGTAACGATCGAGTCATAGATAGTACGGATACTAAAGGATTTCTCGATCTAGAACCCTTACCGTAAAATTTCTACTCTTTAGCCATAACTGGTCTGAATGTCACTATCTTGTGGAAACAATCAACTGTAGCTCTATACTTGGTCAGCATATCAATACCGATAATACAATCAAAATCGGACAACCCAAGTACGATTCAATCTAATTCAATCTCATGCCCGTCATACTGTAGTACACAATGTTTTACAAAATTTAAGGATATCAAACCTGTCCCCAAAGGCGAAGAGACAGACACTACAGTAGCTAAAGACTCTACAGGAAATGCATGACTTAATGCAAATCGTTTAGAAATAAATGTATGTGAAGCACCGGTTTCAATCAATACATAAGCAGAGTAATCACATAAAGAACAGTTACATGCCACAACGTCATCTATTGATTCCTGGGCCTGCTCCTCTGTCAAAGCGAATACTCTGGCCTGCTGTCGAGGAGGCTGGCTAACAGTATGGCTACCTCCTGGCCTCTGCTGTGACTAAGCTGGCGCTGGCTGAAATGTATGAACAACAGCCGATCGTCTCTCAGTCTGTGCTGCTGATCCCGATGACTCGGCTCCCTGAGATCTTTGGGAACCTCTCTGTGGACACACTTTAGCAAAGTGTCCCGGCTATTTACAAATGTTGCAACTACCAGTCACTCCCTGGCATTGCTTAGTTGCATGTCTTCCTCCGCAAGTCCTACAATACACTCCAGTGTAACTCAGGCTTTGTCTGGACCCACCGGAGCTGGAAGAACTGCTGCCCGATTTCTTAAATTGCTTTCCTTTGGCTTTCAAAAATTCCTTCTTCCCTCCACTGTTGCTGCCACCCTCAAATCTGGGAGGTGGTTGTTGTGGTCTCGGTGCTGGGGGCACAAATGAAGCCCCTTTTAGTCTCATCAGACCAGCTTCTGCTCCCTTAGCTCTGTTCAGGGCGTAAATAAATTATTCGGTCGTCCTGTGTTCACCAATGTGAAAATCTTTGGGATCAAGCCATTGATGAACTGGTCAGCAGTAGCTTCCTCGCCGTCGGCCACATGTGGAGCAAATTTCAACAAGGTGTAGAACTTTGACACGTACTCTTCTATGTTCATCTGTCCCTGCCTTAGATTGGCAAACTCCGCCCCTTTGTCCTTTCGGTATGACACTGGAAAGAATCGTTGGTAAAATTCTGTTCTAAAAACATTCCAGGTAATAGTCGTACCTCTATGCTCCAAAGCCCTCTTTATCGTAATCCACCAGTTCTTTGCAACATCGTGTAACTGGTGTCCAATCAATCGAATTCGCCGCTCATCTGTATACTCCAATGATTCAAACAGCATTTCAATATCATCAAGTCAAATCTCGCACTCCACAGCGTTCTCTGTTCCTTTCAAGGTTGGCGGGTGAAATGACTGAAATCTTTTCAATAACGTTTCCATTGAGTCAGTGTTACATCCATTGGAAGATTTGATGTACCTTGCTCTGGTATTCGTCTCGGAGGCATATCTGATAATCAAATAGATTAGTACCAAATACCACAATTTTGTTTCAATCCTCCTCTGATCATCTTACTGCTGATCTAGAATCGGTGCTGATCCAGTCTCAATAAAACATATTACTATATCAAATCAGATAAAGAAGTAACATGTATTAAAGCAGTAAGACATGATAGCATTCAACAGCAGGAAAGAAAACCTCAATCTACCCCACTCACTAGCCTCTTCTATCTCAATCTAAAGGATCTATCGCTCTGATACCACCTGTTGTGGGGACCCAGACGCTAATCATCTTCTTAATCGTCATTGGGACTATTTTAAATAAAATTAGAATAAACAGGGTCTAAATTTTTTTTTAAAAATGTGGAAGGTAATGGAATCAAACTCCTATACATATCAGTATAAAAGTATACATCTGATACAACATACAATCATTTACATCTCAAGTTCAACAATAACTATCAAGTTTATAAACCCCATCTTAGTCTAAGTCCGTAGTCTCCACTCTAATCTCGATCTTTTTTCACCTCTGTGACCCTGAACCTGTCCCACCTGTTGTCATGCACACATACAAACAAGACAACAGCCGGATAACTCCGGTGAGATATAAATATCCCAGTATAAACAATGTATCAATGCAATCATATAAAACATATATAAAAGCATAAACAATCATTAAAACATGTATCCAATCTGACTACATGAATCAATACGAATATGTATTTAAGATAATGAATTGTTGTCTTATCTCAACTTATTTCTAATCTAGGGATCCCGATCTAATTTAGACTTCGGCATGCTGTATCGAATGTCTACAATAGAAGTCGATCTACATCTAAGCTCATCGATACACCGTAAGTCTAGAGTCTTAGCGGTTCTGTCAAAGACTCGGCGGTTCTGCCCTAGCTAAGCTGATCTGCCCTAGACTCAAACTCTGGCTCTGCTATCATTCAATAGACTAAACATATCAATCTGATAATCTGCAAATATCAATGCAGTAAAATAAAGTATGTGATTTTTGGAAACTCAAGTCAAAACTGACTCGAGTTGTGCAATCCCGAATCAACATTTATTTATACCTTTCATTCTGTCGCTCTGATACAATCGAAGTCTCGACTCAAAGTCTGTCAATGTTCAATCTGGCAATGACAATACCAATATACTGTATCCATATTCTATTCAATTCAAAATATCTCTGTCCTATTAAATTCTGACGGTACAACAGTACAATCTTGCGATATATGTGATGCCACACCAGTATATACTAATTTCAATAACTTATAATCAATCTCAGTGCAAATCTGACATCACATCTCAGTCAATTTAACTCTGAAATTCATAAAAATTCCATACTCAATCTGTTTCTTAATCTGACTTCGATTCTAAGATGTCTACTACGTCAGGAACGCCATATATGAATCGTATCTAATTCTGGACATAGCATAATTTCAAATCTTAACAAAACGTAACAAAACTTACGTTCTGTAATAGCCGTCGTTGCTATGAACTCGGTATCGTACTCGGATTCAAATTTGGACGGACGGATTGATCGTAAATCAGATTCTGAAATCAAAAGCAATTTTTCCTCAGAGCCTTCGTTTCCTTCCTCTTTTTCTCTGAATTACGAATGTTATATGTATATATTTATATATACAACATGCATGTAATGGCAAGTGGCGCATCCTTTGTAAAACACGTCTCGCGCATATGCGCGACCTATCTCGGCGCATATGCGCGAGACAATATGTCTCGGCGCGTAGCAACACGGCTGCTCGCGCATATGCGCACACCTCTTCCACGCATATGTGCGAGGTGTTAGAGTAGGTGCACGTCGAGCCAAGTGTTGGCCGAGTGTTCACAATGAAACTCTATGTATAAGCAGTCTTTATTTTAATAATATTTGAAATTATTATTTTGGCAAATCTTTATCTGTATACCCATGCTAGCTGCATAGATAAAGCCCTTGAATATACAAATAGTAGAAAGAATATGGGATGCTCATATGATGAGTATCATGAAACTCATATTTGTAATACTGTATATTCTAAACAGTTCCTAGTCGATTCAGCCGCCACTAAGAAGGATATAGGCCGCTCGAGTTAGAGACTAGTATCTGCGATGTGAGTACCATGTTTCATTGGTAGGGGACATTGTGATGTCCGAACATGCAGATAGGTGCTCCTTGTAGAGTGCACTGAACAACCCTCCATAAAAGGACTTTCCAAGTGGTTCTCACTTATCGAGTGGAAAAGTCCTGGTTTATGGTTGTACAGAATTAGTCCTTATGACCCGGGACAACATTGAGACTCTATGTGCTAGAATTACACTTTGACTTGTTTACCGACTCTCATGGGGTCATCAGGTGGCAAGGTTGGGTGTTCTGTCGAAACACATAGGAGTCGATGCATTGTAGTCGGGGATTCACCGCTTACCTTCGGGTATGGATATCCTATGTGTTATCATGTGTATGTAGATCGAAATCTCTGGCCAGAGTATGGTTGTAATTATGAAAGGTGTTTCATAGATTACACCATCGATGCAACTACGACATGACACATAGTATCGATTCATAGACAACTCTCGATAAACCAATGGTTGTCGAATCGGTCGGGATATATGAGTTGAAGGGACCGTACTGTACGCTAACCATAATTGAATGGTTCTTGCAGGCACTATCATGTGATACCTAGGGAATCACGTAAGCGATGCTGCTAGGCGTTTAACGTGATTGGTTGGGTACTATCAGACTTGAGTTCTGACGTTCTTACTATCAAGGAGTTGATAAGTAAGAATGGAGCAATTGGGGTATGCTCGAATAAGGACATGTTTAGTCCGAATCACATGGAGATGTGAACCCACGGCTAGTTGTATCAATGAACCATTGAGGGCCACACAAGTACTAGCTTTGTAAATCCCGATGAGAAGTAAAATAGTTCAATGTGTTGAACGGCTTATAAAGGAGTTTATAAGCGTAAGTAAAATTAGAAGTATGACTTCTATAAAGGAGAAAATAGTTCAATGTGTTGAACAACTTATAAATGAGTTTATAAGTGTAAAGAAAAATAGAAGTATGACTTCTATGAGAGAAATATAAATTTTGATTTATGGAAGTGTTCCTAAATTAAAATTTGGCCAAGTGAATAATGTAATTGAAAATTGTGATTTTCATAGACATTATTATGGACTAAATAAATTAATTCAAGTGTTGAATTAATTAAACACTAGTGGGCCTAGTAGAGCCCAAATAATTAAATTAATTCAAGTGTTGGATTAATTAAATAATATTGAGTCTTGTAGAGCTCAATTAAAATAATTATTTAAACTAGTGGGACTTGAGTAAATTCAAGTAATGTTTAATTAGTCTCAAATATGTTTGAGATAATTAAATTTAGTCCAAAGTTTTTAATTTGATTAAAAACTATATAATATGCATGCATGGGAGGTGAAGGGTTGGAGATTACTTTTTAATAAAATAATGCAAGGCATGCACCTTTTTCACTTTTGCTTTTTGCAACACCAAGAAAATGAATTAACTCATTCTCCCTTCCCTCAACCATGAGATGGCCGAAACTCTCTTGAGTTTTCTCTCCCATTTTTCTCTTCTTGTGTGTTCTTCAATTTGTTGAGGAACACTACACTTCTCTTTGATAAATCCTCACATTTTTCTAGTGCAAATTGTGAGGGGATTTACCTAGTTGGTGGTGGGCTTGATTTTGAAGGAAAGAAGGAGGCTTGGAGGCTTGTAGATAGTTTCTTCCATTCAAGAGCTTTGTTGCTAGTCAACAAAGTTGGAGCCACAATCAACTTTTTAAAGTTGATAGGTACATTTCTTTAACATCCTATGTATTGTCATGATTTTGTAAATATTACACAAGATTTATATAATGGTGGCCGAAATATTTGCCTCAAAATTTCGAATTTTTGCTTCCGTTGCGTTTTCGGCCACCGTAACCGGTCCGCTTTCAAGTGGTATCAGAGCTTAGGTTACGGATTTTGTGTAATATTTACGTAATATTATGTTGAGATCGATTTCTAACCGCTTGAGAAATTTTTTGGTGCATGTATGGTGAAGGCCGAAATTTTAAACAAAAAAAAAAAAATAATTTTTCGGGAGCTGCCCGAGGGCTGCCCGAGGGGCTGCCCGAGAATTTCGGGCAGCCGAGGGGCAGCCCAAGGGGCTGCCCGAAATGTTCAGTTTTTAAAATAAAAAAAAAAAAATTTTTTTTGTTGTTGCCGGAATCCGGCGACGGAGCTCCGGCGACGGCGATGACGGCTAGGGTTTCCAAAAGTGTTTTGGTTAATCCAAGTGTCATGGGCCTTGAGATGTTGGGCCATTGGATGGCCAACATAATTTGTGAAATTTAAATGGGCCAAAGTAATTTTGGTGGAAAATGGTTTTTGGGCCCTTAAGTTTAAATTTACAAATGTTGCACATATTTTCTCATAAAATAAATAATTGAAGTGAGACTTTAATTATTTATAGTAAATTGTGATTTACAAGAAATTCGATTATAAATAAATTAATTTGAAAGTAGACAAAGGTGTTTGTATACTTTGTTAATTTAATTTATAATTGTGGCGGTTAGTGATTGGATCAAGATATATAATATTGGATCAATTAATTATAGTGATAATTAATTGATGGTGTATGATATGTGATATTATGCATGAAGGATGATCAAAAGCCCAAGCCCAATTTGCTAGGTGTATGCTAGGATATTTGTGTTGTATGATTGTAATAATTATCAATTTAAAGTGGGCTTGGTTTATGGCCCGTTCCCACCCCATGAGATGTATCCCTATGTGCCATGGATATTTATTTGTAAATATTAGAATAGGGGAAGATCAAGATTGGAAGATGGTGGCCTTGGTGATTATGAAGATCGAAGACATGTAATATTGGATGCTAATGTAATAGTATAGTTGCATTGCATCCCGTGCATTTACCCTAGGATTGGACCTAGGCCCGTGTTTGGCTCACACGGGCCATTAGTTTTGGGGCGATTGATCATCCTTGTACTGTTTTCTATTTATAATATATGCATGATATGTTATAAATAATGAGTATGTGCGTTATTATTATGATAATAACAAAGTTGCATGAATCCGGCAAACATACGATCAAACATGGCGAGCTTTTAAAATAAAATTAATGATGAGACCTTTCAAAATTAAAAACCCTCATTTTGAATAAGATTCAAAATTAATATCAAGTCCGAAAAGGGGAATTATAAATTTGTTTATAATTTCCTTGTCTTCCATCGACAATGGGTGCATGATGAACGCTACCCGTACTCGGGGCTCGGCTCATATTATTGGGGGGGCCCTGGGTGCCGGAAAGCTGTGACATCCATTGACATGGTGATGTGAACTACGTGGAACTCCCATGATTTCGGCTCATATTATTGAGGGAACTCATGGCGACCGTCCATTAAGGTTCAATATCGATGGGTTAGGCTTGACACGTAAAGATGAACGACGTCATATTATTGGGTCCTAATCAAACGTGAGACAAAAGTATACGTAGAGGGTTGCATGGCGATGCAATTGGAAACTACCTTTTAGGAATTGTGATGGCCGATATTATTCGGGATCACAATTCGCTAATTGGACCTTACGTACCTACTGAGGAAAGAGTTTCCCGTTTTCACTAGAGGGTAGTGAAAGATGTCAAAACAGTGGGAGTAAATATTTATAAAGTTAAAGTCCATACTTTATATCTTACCAAATATTTTAAAATAGTCATCAACATTTATCTGTTTTTACTTTTCAGTACAAATCAACAATGTCTTCGATGCGCAATTCGATATCTATAATACTCGACAAACACATATTAACTGGACCTAATTACCTCACTTGGCTAAGAAATTTGAAAATAGTCTTAAATTCGGAAAGGGTAACATATACACTGACTCAGTCGCCCCCTGTTGAGGCTCCGACTGACTGCACTCCTGAGGAATTGCAGGCTTACGAGGAATGGTGTGACCATGACTTGATAGCTAGGTGTTATATGCTGACTTCTATGAACGATGAGCTACAGAGGCGTTTTGAGGGTGCAAAGAATGCTGCTGACATTCATTTGCACCTCAAGGAGCTCTTTGGAGAGCAAACGCGTCCTCTTAGGCATGCAACCGTCAAGGAGCTGATCACTTTGCGCATGCGAGATGGGGCCTCGGTCCATGAGCATGGCCTAAAGGTGATCGGGCTCGTGGACAAGCTCGTTGGCATGGATTTGATCTTGCCTTCGGAGTTGACCACCGACGTGTTGCTGTTATCGCTGCCTAGCTCATTTGATCCTTTTGTGGTGAATTTCAACATGAACAAGATGGAACCGACCCTTGAGGAGTTGGTGAACATGCTTGTTACGTTTTAATCCACCATCAAGAAAGAGAAGTTGGTTCTTTATGTGGGTTCTTCATCTGGTACGAAGATTGATCCACATGGGAAGGGAAAGAAGAGTTCTTTCCAACGTCCCGAGAAGAACGTGCCCCTGTTGAGGCAATCTCCGAACCCTGTTGAGGCAGCCAGACCAGTTAAGGCTGACAAGACTAATGATGTATGTCATCACTGCAAGAAGCCTGGACATTGGAGGCGTAATTGCAAAGAATATCTTGCCCAGAAGTGTTCTGGAAACGGTATGTTCTAAATATAAGTAAACATTTTAATTAACTCTACTTCTTGGGTATTAGATACCGGTTGTGACTCACATCTCTGTAATGGGTTACAGGTGATGGGAAGAAGTAGGAAGCTTAAGGAAGGTGTGACCTTCTTGAGAATGGGCAATGGAGCAAGAGTTGCTGCCAAGGCTATTAAGGATGTTTACTTATTGTTGAACAATGACTTTAAGTTAATTTTAAGAGATGTTTTGTTTGTACCTGTTTGATGTAAAACATTGTTTCCATTTCTATTGTGATAAAAATGGATATTCTTGTTTATTTAGCAAAGGTGTTTGCAACATTTACAAGAATGAATGTTTAATTGGTACTTGAGAACTTGAAAACGATCTCTATAACTTAAAAGTAAAAGATATTCTACTAAATGTCCATTCAAAGGCAGACACCATATGAGATATGGATGGGTAAGCCTCCCAAATATTCTTATCTTAGAATATGGGAGCCCTGCTTATGTGAAGCAGGTAAGTGGGAGATAAATTGGATTGTTGATCCATTTTATGTTACTTTGTGGGATATCCAAGGAATTAAGATTGGATATCATTTCTATCATCCCCTAGAAACAAAGGTGTTTGTTTCTTGGAATGCAACCTTTTTGGGAAAAGGATTTTCTATTAGATAGAAAAAGGGAGATGATAGAACTCGAAGAGGTTCGAGAGACACCCACAACGATAGAACCCACACCCGAAGAGCCAAGAGAGGAGATACAAGCTCCTAGCATATACGAGAAAGTCTCGAGACCACCTATGAGGTATGGTCTGCTTCTTGAAGAGGGCCATGATGAGCCTAACCATGGATGTGATCCAAGGACCTTCAAGAAAGCGTTATCTGATGCCGATTCATCCAAGTGGCTTGAAGCAATGGAATCTGAGATGAATTCCATGCATTCGAACCAAGTGTAGGATCTTGTGGATCCACCTGTGGGAACTGTTCCCACAGGGACTTGGGGAGGATGGGAAGGTGTTAACCTTCAAGGCGCGATTGGTGGCAAAAGGATGTACTCAAAGACAAGGAGTTGACTTTGAGGAAACCTTTTCCCAATCGCAATGTTCAAGTCCATAAGGATTTTATTAGCCATAGCTGCATAGTATGACTATGAGATATGGTAGATGGATGTTAAGACAAGTCTTTCTTAATATGGATTTTGAGAAAGTGTTTTACATGTCTCAACCTGAAGGGTTTACATCTGTCGGAAGTGAGCATATGGTATGCAAACTTCAGAGATCTATTTATGGTCTAAAGAAGGCATCTAGGAGTTGGAACCTCAGATTCGACAGTACAATCAAATAGTTTGATTTACTAAGAATCATGAGAGACCCTGTGTGTATAAGAAGGTCAGTGGGAGTGTTGTGACATTCCCGGTATTTTATGTTGATGACATTCTACTCATTGGGAATGATGTAGGAATGTTGCAATCAACTAAGATATGATTAGCGAGTGAGTTCTCGATGTAGGACTTGGGTGAAGCATCTTTTGTATTGGGATACAGATCTATTGAGATAGATCGAAAAGATGGCTTGGTCTCACCCAGTTCACATACATGATACCATCGTGAAGCGGTTCTCGATGGATGCGTCCTTGAGAGGACATCTACCAATGTGTCATGGCGTGTCCCTATCCAAGTCTGTCTCCTGAGACTGATGCAGAGATAGTGACGATGACACGCATTCCGTATGCTTCGGAAATTGGTAATATAATGTATGGGATGATATCTACACGTCCTGACGTGGCGTTTTCACTATGTGTAGTGAAGAGATATCAATCGAACCCCGGTCTTCCACACCATAAAGCTGTGAAAGACATCCTCAAGTTGTTGAGAAGGACCAATAAGTTGTTCTTGGTCTATGGGGATAGAGAACTGAAATTGGAAGGCTATACCGACTCTAGCTTCCAAAGCGATATCGATAAATCGAAGACAACCTCTAGGTTTGTATTCATGCTCAATGGTGCTGCTGTCTCTTGGAAGAGTTCCAAGCATGACAATATTGCGGATTCCAGCACAGAGGCCGAATACATTGCTGCATCAGATGCAGCAAGAGAGGCTGTTTGGATAAGGAATTTCGTCTAAGAGTTGGACGTCATTCCTAATGAAGTTGCTCCTATCCCGGTGTTGTGTGACAACACGGGAGCTTTAGCTCAAGCAAAGGAGACAAGGTCTCATCAGAAATCCAAACTCGTATTGAGAAAGTACCACATCCTCGGAGAGATTGTGGAAAGAAGAGTAGTGTCTATTGACAAAGTCGGCTCCGCAGATTATGTTGTTGATCCACTAGCTAAGCCTTTACCTGGACCATTGTTCGACAAGCATCGCGAATCAATGGGTTTTACGCATATAGGTAGTTGGCTCTAGTGCAAGTGGGAGATTGTTAGAGTAGGTGCACGTCGAGCCAAGTGTTGGCCGAGTGTTCACAATGAAACTCTATGTATAAGCAGTCTTTATTTTAATAATATTTGAAATTATTATTTTGGCAAATCTTTATCTGTATACCCATGCTAGCTGCATAGATAAAGCCCTTGAATATACAAATAGTAGAAAGAATATGGGATGCTCATATGATGAGTATCATGAAACTCATATTTGTAATACTGTATATTCTAAACAGTTCCTAGTCGATTCAGCCGCCACTAAGAAGGATATAGGCCGCTCGAGTTAGAGACTAGTATCTGCGATGTGAGTACCATGTTTCATTGGTAGGGGACATTGTGATGTCCGAACATGCAGATAGGTGCTCCTTGTAGAGTGCACTGAACAACCCTCCATAAAAGGACTTTCCAAGTGGTTCTCACTTATCGAGTGGAAAAGTCCTGGTTTATGGTTGTACAGAATTAGTCCTTATGACCCGGGACAACATTGAGACTCTATGTGCTAGAATTACACTTTGACTTGTTTACCGACTCTCATGGGGTCATCAGGTGGCAAGGTTGGGTGTTCTGTCGAAACACATAGGAGTCGATGCATTGTAGTCGGGGATTCACCGCTTACCTTCGGGTATGGATATCCTATGTGTTATCATGTGTATGTAGATCGAAATCTCTGGCCAGAGTATGGTTGTAATTATGAAAGGTGTTTCATAGATTACACCATCGATGCAACTACGACATGACACATAGTATCGATTCATAGACAACTCTCGATAAACCAATGGTTGTCGAATCGGTCGGGATATATGAGTTGAAGGGACCGTACTGTACGCTAACCATAATTGAATGGTTCTTGCAGGCACTATCATGTGATACCTAGGGAATCACGTAAGCGATGCTGCTAGGCGTTTAACGTGATTGGTTGGGTACTATCAGACTTGAGTTCTGACGTTCTTACTATCAAGGAGTTGATAAGTAAGAATGGAGCAATTGGGGTATGCTCGAATAAGGACATGTTTAGTCCGAATCACATGGAGATGTGAACCCACGGCTAGTTGTATCAATGAACCATTGAGGGCCACACAAGTACTAGCTTTGTAAATCCCGATGAGAAGTAAAATAGTTCAATGTGTTGAACGGCTTATAAAGGAGTTTATAAGCGTAAGTAAAATTAGAAGTATGACTTCTATAAAGGAGAAAATAGTTCAATGTGTTGAACAACTTATAAATGAGTTTATAAGTGTAAAGAAAAATAGAAGTATGACTTCTATGAGAGAAATATAAATTTTGATTTATGGAAGTGTTCCTAAATTAAAATTTGGCCAAGTGAATAATGTAATTGAAAATTGTGATTTTCATAGACATTATTATGGACTAAATAAATTAATTCAAGTGTTGAATTAATTAAACACTAGTGGGCCTAGTAGAGCCCAAATAATTAAATTAATTCAAGTGTTGGATTAATTAAATAATATTGAGTCTTGTAGAGCTCAATTAAAATAATTATTTAAACTAGTGGGACTTGAGTAAATTCAAGTAATGTTTAATTAGTCTCAAATATGTTTGAGATAATTAAATTTAGTCCAAAGTTTTTAATTTGATTAAAAACTATATAATATGCATGCATGGGAGGTGAAGGGTTGGAGATTACTTTTTAATAAAATAATGCAAGGCATGCACCTTTTTCACTTTTGCTTTTTGCAACACCAAGAAAATGAATTAACTCATTCTCCCTTCCCTCAACCATGAGATGGCCGAAACTCTCTTGAGTTTTCTCTCCCATTTTTCTCTTCTTGTGTGTTCTTCAATTTGTTGAGGAACACTACACTTCTCTTTGATAAATCCTCACATTTTTCTAGTGCAAATTGTGAGGGGATTTACCTAGTTGGTGGTGGGCTTGATTTTGAAGGAAAGAAGGAGGCTTGGAGGCTTGTAGATAGTTTCTTCCATTCAAGAGCTTTGTTGCTAGTCAACAAAGTTGGAGCCACAATCAACTTTTTAAAGTTGATAGGTACATTTCTTTAACATCCTATGTATTGTCATGATTTTGTAAATATTACACAAGATTTATATAATGGTGGCCGAAATATTTGCCTCAAAATTTCGAATTTTTGCTTCCGTTGCGTTTTCGGCCACCGTAACCGGTCCGCTTTCACGAGGAATTCTTCACAACTCTCGGGTACACTCGCGCATGTGCGTGAATCCAAGTCGCGCATGTGCGCTCAACTCTCTGGACTTCTCGCGCATGTGCGCGTATACAGATCACGCATGTGCGCCCAATGTTTTGTCCAACATCATAGGCTTCCCCACTACTCGCGCATATGCGCGCCTACTCTTCTCGCATATGCGCGCCTACTCTTCTCGCATATGCGCGAGACCTTCGGCTCTCGAACCAACAATCTCACATGCAAAATTCCAATTCGTTTCTCGATTAGCCCTTTCATAATCGTCTTGATTAAAAATCAATAATCGTAATTTAGCACGATATAAAATCTGGGGCATTACCAATAATCTTAAGAATATTGAACTTTATGTTACGAGAAACCTATTAATTGAGATTAGGAACGCTAAAAACTTATTGGTAATTATTGGATTCTTGAGATTATGTACAAATCGGATAATATTCGAGGAAACTAAGAACAAATTTTGAATTTTTTTAAGAAATTTGGGGGATTTGATTAGCAATAAATGAGAAGGGTTTAAATGATCAGAATTTTCGTTGATTTAGATTTGAAGGGATATTTGGAATTTAGAGATATACGAGTTATAATGTTATAACAAATGGTAATCAAGGACATTGTAGTATGCATCAATATTGGGCCTGAAAATTTAAGTGTCAGTGAACTAAAGTTGTGGCAAATTAAGAAATTAAAGTGATGACAATTTAAGGTGAAGTTGATCAGTTAGTTAAGTTATAATAATAGACATGAAGCTAACAAAATTTTGGGAACTTAAGTATAGATGTATCATAATTTTTTATCGTGATATTAAGAGTTAAAATTATACATTTGTTGGAATTAAATTTTTCTAGAAAGTTGGGTGTGATTGATGGATAGGATGTTTGATAGATGCATGTAAGAGGTGAGGTAGACATCTTATCTTGAGGAATTTTGAAAGTCATTAAAAAAAACTTGGGAACAAGCGATTATGTGTGTGGGAATTATGTTATCTATTATCATTTGGAATGCGTAAGCTTGAATTTCAAGTTTAGGAGATAGATGTTCACACGAAAATTTTGGGTAAAATAAAAACAAAAAGGATTAGTTATGTTCAACATAGGTTGTCAATGAACGAATTTTAAGATTTTTATCGTGTAAGAAATCTAAAACCTTGAGATGGAAATTCTAGAATTCTATGGGTTATAAGTAAAGTTGATTTATTAGAGTTAGTCCAACATTAAAATAGGATAACTTAGTAAGTTTTATACGATATAAGTAATTAAGTATTGAGGTTACGTAAGTATGCGACATTCGTTCCAATAAGAAAAGCCAAGGGTCTTAGGCCTCAACTATAATTCAATTGGGAAGAGAATAATTTAAGCATGTAATTGATACTAGAAGGATTTTATTATCAATGTATAAGATCGATGTTGTACATTTTGGGTTTTATGGATTAATACTACTCGAAGTTAAGATTTGCAACAATTTAATAATTGGGATGCACTCTTAAATAATTAAGTCACGTAAGTTTGGTGCCGTAAGACAAGATTTAATTCAAAGATCTTATGTTAATATTATTATGAGGTTGAGGTAAGGTTTTGTAATGCCCAGAGCAATGATTGACATGTACGAATTCATAGATATGTTGTGAAGATTGTACATAACCATAAGAAATAAGAAATGATATCATATATGATTTTCAGTATGATTATGACTTGTTGAGACCGAAGTATTGTATTGGATTATGATTGAGAATATGATAGTGTTGATATCTATTGAGAATTAGATTGACCGGCATCGAGAATATTGGAGTATTTATATTTCGGTGAGACCGGAAGGACCGAACCGAGATCGGAACGTACGATCAGAGTTCGCACCGTCCGTTCGGAGTTCGGAGCGTCCGAGCCAGGTGGCTGGACACATGGATGGCATGCAATAGTTCGGATCGACCGATCGTAGTTCGGATCATCCGAGACAGTTGGCTAGAGACGTGGAAGACATGCAGGATTCGGAACGTACGAAGTAAGTTCGGAGCGTCCGAAGGGTGTTAGATCGGAGCGTCCGAAGTGGATCGGATCTTCCGATCATTGTCTATAAATAGAGGCGAGGTTTCGTTAGATTTGAAAGCATTAGAAACATTTCTTAGAAGTGTTAAGAATCATTCCTATTGCAGATTCATCTTCACGACTGTAACAGCAATTCTACGACGGAAGGTATACTACATGCTTTGTTTTGGGGAATCACGACTCAAATGAGATCACATTTGAGTTTCCCAACTAAAATCACATACGAGTTTTATTGTTTATATCTTGATATAGGTATTATTATAGATTTGTTTATATGCAAATCTCGTTATGCTTTGTTTACAGATCATGTTACATTGCATTAGATGTTTATTAGAACTTGTATTCAATTCCTATTATGCTTTGTTTACAGATCATGTTACATTGCATTAGATGATTATGCTTGTTTACAGATTTTGTATTCATGCATTAAGATAGGACAGTCTGGAGATCAGGCAGACTTCTAGACGTTCGGTTCTATCCCAGCTTAGGGGAAGATCACCCCCCTATTGTAGACGTGGATACAGATCAGGCCGAAGTCTAGGAATAAGACGTACCGTCACCCCGATTGGGAGGGTAGGTGATAGATCGTCTTATTCACACCGGGATCCCTAGAGTTTTAGTCGAGTCGCATTCTAGACATGATTAGGCTCGCATTTCATGATTTTATATGAATGACATTCATATCAGCATGTTTCATGTTTTATAGTATTTATATGCATGTTCACATGTTTATACTGGGATGTGTTCTCACCGGTTTTCCGGCTGTTGTTATGTCTGTATGTGTGCATAACAACAGGTGGGGCAGGATTTGGGTCGAGACAGAGATGATCGTGTTAGCGTGGAGATCTCGGGCCTAGCAGACGGACCAGTAGTTGTCTTTTGTTATGTACTGTATTTTATTACTGGTTAGTTGAGGATATACGGAACAGGACATAGATTTTATGTTTGTATGTTGTAAATTAAATAAAGAACTTGTGCTTGTCTAGTTACATTTTGATTTAAATATAAAAGCGAAAAATTGACCCACATTTTAGAATAACAATCCATTTAATCCCAAGAAAAAGATTTAGAGCCCGGGTCCCCACAGGTTTAACTTCTAAGTGTAATACCAAGGATAGAAGTCGATCAGTAAATTTTGGTGCTAAGGTTTCTTAGGTCGAACTGCATAAATATAAATGTAATAGGTCAATGAACAATACGGGTATAGAATAAGAAAAGTAAGACGCGATAAAATTTGGACTGCTATTTCTAATATTGGGAAGTTTGAGAAAATTTGAAATTCGAGGTTATGAAAAAATGGAACTAGGTCACCATGGGTCGTTATAAGTTGTTTTGAAAACGAGGATTTAGAAGGTAGAGTTTATCGGGATCAAGGATACATAAGGAAATCTTAAGATTTATTATGTTATCAGAGTAGCGCCGCGGAAGCGTGGACTATTGGGATATTAGAACTAAGACTAAACTTTTTTATTATCAAAGATAAGAAAATTTCGGGGACGAAATTCAATTTAAGGGGGGGTAGATTGTAACGTCCCGAAAATCAAAAAGTTCATGTGAAGCACATGCATGCAAGTTATTAAATTTCTTTGATATTTTATTAAATTGTTTTAAAGTTTAAATGCATTTTTATTTCATTAATTTGTGTTTAAATATTTTTATGCATTTTATGCATAATTCATGCATGGTAAAACTTAATTCATGAAATTTTAAAAGTTCATTTTTCATTCATTAAAGATTTTTAAGTTTCATTTCGCGCTCTAACGAGGAACGGAGACGGGAGAATTTTCAGGAAAATTATTTTAATTATAAGATTTTTTTAAATATTAATTTAAGATTTTTTAAAGGTATTTTTCAAGAATTGTGATTTATTGGGTATTTTTAACCTCAAGATTTTATTTTTTATCGGTACGCGAATTTTATCAAATCGGGGGACTTTCTGGGGGTTCGGTTAATATTTTTAAAATCTTTCCAACACGAAATATTTTTAGGGAGTGTGTTTGGATTCAATTAGCCAACTTTTAAGCTCGTTGGACTTAAAACTCTTTTAAGCTTTTAATTAAACCATTTAGGGACCATTAGGTAAATAATTCATAACTAATTAAACATACCCTACACAATTACCCTCCCCACCAACCGACACCCCTTTCATTAGAGATTATCCTCCAGATGCAATTGTCTATCAGTTTCATCATTCCTATTTGAAGGCCACAGTTTTGCTTGTTTTGCAATAAAGAAGTTTCTCCGGCGCTCCTCTCTTAATTCTTCTCACGCTAATACATCTAAGGCACGCCCCGTACTTTTATTTCTGCATCACATGCGTTTTATATTGCTGTTATGTGTGCATATCGTGTAGGAAGCTCTAGATTTGTCAGGGAGCAGGAAAGGATTTTCGGTTTTGTTTCTTACCATGCATTCTTTAATATTTATACTCACGTTTTTGGTGTATTGCATGCAAGGGGACTGCCGAGGGTTGCTTAGGGCTGTTAAGATTGAGATTTATGATGTCTAAGGGCTGAAGTTGAGGTGTGGTCATGGGGTTCGATCTGATCGCTGTTGTTGTGAGTGGAATGATCGAGAGGTTGGATCGTGGAGGTGATTTTTGGGGCTGTGGTTCGTGTATGGAGTGGGACGGGTGGTGCAGAGGCTGAACCAGGGCTTGGACCAGACCATGGAGGGTCTGAGTCACGGTCCAGGAATGGTCAAATACCGCTGGAACCACCTGAAGCACCGGCCGTACACAATCGAGGAGGGAAGTTCGGGTAGAGTAGTTTGAGTATTAGCGATCGGGACCTTCGTGTAGGCGTGCAAGGGACTATTTGCGTTGGTTCAAGGGGTTCGGAGGAGTCATAGGGTGTCTAGGTTAAGCTGAGCAGGGGCTGGTCCGAATGGTTTTGGGATAGGAAAGAAAATATGATTATGGTGCACATGGGGGGCTACGGGGTGGGGATAGGAGAATGGGTCCATCTTCTTGTAGGTCTTGGCCGTGAGATTTAGGTGCTTACTTCTGAGGTTTTTAAGACCTTTTAAGTTTTTAAGTTATGTTAAAAAGTTGTGAAAATTTTGGTTGAGTTTCGGTTTGATTCGGGTTAAAACCGGGACTCCGGTCCAAGTTTTAAAACAATTCGGTTAAGCTATAAAATGGGCCCAAGTTTACATTTAGGGATACTTATAATTATGTTTTGGGATATTTTTAGGAGTTTGGTAAGTTTGAAATTATCCGGAATTTAATCGCTTACGAAATGTTAATTAAAGAATTAATTGAAAAGCCTAGATTTAAGATTAATAAAATTATGGAAAATTATATTTGAGCTCAACTAATTATTAGAAGTCTAAGTTTTTAATTTGGGAATTTTATGCTAAGGTTTGGTTTAATTCGGATTAAAACGCATTAATATGTTATAGTTAATGATTAATTTAAAAGTCATCGATTTAAGCCAAATAAAAATATGGAAAAATTCTCGTAGGCTTAAATAATTATTTGGGACATGTTAGAATCAATGAAATTAAGAAAATGTAAAAAACGTGGAATTTTACGTTTATGGGTGAAACTATAATTTTTAGGTTTTCAAGGGCAAATTGGTTATTTTGTAACCGAGGTGAGATTTTGGTCCTAGCAGCGTCCTGAGCACATTTTATCATCTTTTAAATGTTTATGCATTATATTTACGATTTTTACGCAATTATGATAAATATGGTGCATGCTTGGTTTAAAGGAAAAAGTTACGTATCTGCACATTTTTATTAAGTGATGATTATGATGCTATTTTTGAAGGATGGGATTTCGTTGTGACTGACGATGTATATGTATACGATGATATGAGATATAATGAGCTGAGGCCCGGGCTCAGTGGACGGGTAATGCTGTCGCTGATGCCCCTCGCCGCCGGGTACCACAGTTACGTGTAGATGGATCCATCGATAGAGCTGATACGATAGAGCTGATACGAAAGTCACAACTAATGAAATAAATTCAATTAAAAAGGAAATGTTTACGTATATGATGACATGAGTTGACATGCTTTAACACGTATATGTGGATACGATGATACATACTATGATTTTTATCATGTTTTGAAAGGATACGACATGTTTACGTATATGATGAAATGAGATGACATGCTTTGACACGATATGATTTTACACAACACGTTTACGTTATGCTTTTAAGTTCATGAAAGATATGTTGAGTATGATATTTTTCACTGTTGTGTGCTATGTATATGTACTTGTTATTCCTGGTACAGTTGTGTTGAGTCTTTAGACTCACTAGGCGTGTGTGATGCATGTGAGCTAAATGTTGAGGAGACTGGCGGTGCCGAACTCTGAGTAGGCAGACCTGGTGTGGTGACACAACCTGAGGACCACATGTTTTCCACATTACGATTTATACAATTGAGAGGAGATGAACATTTTCTTACGATGATGATTTATGATTTTTACATGTTTACGTTTACGTATGGTTTTGGACGAGTTTGGTTATTTTAAACTACGCTATTTTTACTGTCAAATATTTAAAATCATTTCTAGATAATATTTCGAAAATGCGAGCCTTTTATTTAATAAAAAAAATGTCCAGTCGAATTTTAAAAATGAGCGAAACGTTTCAGCTAGGGCTGTGCTTTGACTTGTTTACCGGCTCCAGGAGAGTCATCAGGTGGCGAGGTTGGGTACAGTTGTGACACGTATAGGAGCCAATGCATTGTAGTCGGGGATTCACCGCTCATCTATGGGTGTGGATATCCTATGTGATCTAATGAAATAATAGTGCATGGAATCTCTGGACAGAGTACGAGATGTACGTTGGAGAAGGAGTTCTCCAAATAGTACACATGATGCCACTATTATAGTTATCACATAGTTATCGAATTAATATGCAACCCTCGATGAACCAATGGTTGCAGATTCGATCGGGATATATGAGATGAAGGGACCGTACTGTACGTTAATCATAATCGACTGGTTCTTGCAGGAACTATCAGTGATACCTAGGGGATCATGGGGCGATGCTACTAGACGCTCTTACCATGATCCGATGGGTGCAATCAGAAATGAGTTCTAACATTCTTGATCAAGGTATTCATGAAAAGAATGGGGCTAACTAGGGTAAGCCCGAATAAAGGATTATGTCTTGAATCACAAAGAGTTGTGAACCCACGGCTAGTTGTATCCCTGAACTATTGAGGGTTACACAAGTGCTGGATTGTTTGTTCTCGTTGAGAGAAAAAAAAATTCAAGAAGTTGAATTTATATTATATAGTAAATTCAAGGAGTTGAATTTATAAAATTTGAGAATTTAATTTATTAAACTCAAATGTTGGGTTTATTGAATATTAAATTTTGGAGGTGATAAAAATTGAAAGAGTTGAATTTATAATTTAAATAATAAATTGAAGTGTTGAATTTATAATGTATTTAATTTATTAAGCTCAAAAGTTGATTTTATTAATTAATAAATTAAAAATGGTGGGTAGTATGTTTAATGGGCTTGTAGGAGTACACGTCCAATATAATAAATAATTAAAATTTTGATGGGCTTTGATTAAATTAATTAAACTAGTTGGACTAGCCCAATTAATTAAATCAGCCCATTAATGTTAATTATGTAATTAGGTTATTATTTTATTATAAATAATACAGGCAAAGCTCTAAACCTAGCCCACCACAACATCAAATTACGTGAGCCTCCACTCAAAACAAAAAAATAATTTCGGCCACCTCTTGAATTATTTTTAGGGTTTGAGCCGTCTCTCATAATTTTATCTCCTACATAAAATCTCTTTCACATTCTCTAGTGCAATTTGAAAGAGGAATATACTATCTAGTCTTGGACTTGATAGGAGGATTTCATCGAAGAAAGTTCGTAGGGAATCAACAAGAGCTAATCCATTTATACCGGATTAGTTGGAGTCCAGTGATTTATTCACCAAAAGTATAATTTTCTAACATCCTATGTATGTTATGTTAAATCATACGAGCGCCTAAACCAAAATTATTTTTTTTCTAAATAAAATAAAAATTTTAAAAACTTCCGCTGCGTTTGGGTGTGTAGAAAACCAGATCCAACATGTTGGCTTGTGGTTATGAGTTGAATGCTATTTTGTGAAAAATCATGTATATTAGTATGGATAATGTTTATGATGTAAAGGATATATTGTTCTTTTGCTTTTAAATGTTAAGGCTTCTGCATACGTTAATTAGTTAATTAAAATGTCATGGGAGTGGGTTGTTTCATTTTTATTCTTATCTAAGAAAAGAAGCATCCCTTGACGCACCTTATTTATTTATTTAATTTAAAGGCAAAGCTCCACACGGAAAAATGAAATTGAATAGGCTAGTTAGGAAAACTCCCGAACGTTTAGTGATCACATAAGGGTATCGTAGAGAGAGGCACTTCCTGATGTGAGATTGCCTGATTGCTTCAGGGGAAGGAATTGTTAGAGTAGGTGCCCGTCGAGCCAAGTGTTGGCCGAGTGTTCACAATGAAACTCTATGTATAAGCAGTCTTTATTTTAATAATATTTGAAGTTATTATTTTGGCAAATCTTTATCTGTATACCCATGCTAGCTGCATAGATAAAGCCCTTGAATATACAAATAGTAGAAAGAATATGAGATGCTCATATGATGAGTATCATGAAACTCATATTTGTAATACTGTATATTCTAAACGGTTCCTAGTCGATTCAGCCGCCACTAAGAAGGATATAGGCCGCTCGAGTTAGAGACTAGTATCTGCGATGTGAGTACCATGTTTCATTGGTAGGGGACATTGTGATGTCCGAACATGCAGATAGGTGCTCCTTGTAGAGTGCACTGAACAACCCTCCATAAAAGGACTTTCCAAGTGGTTCTCACTTATCGAGTGGAAAAGTCCTGGTTTATGGTTGTACAGAATTAGTCCTTATGACCCGGGACAACATTGAGACTCTATGTGCTAGAATTACACTTTGACTTGTTTACCGACTCTCATGGGGTCATCAGGTGGCAAGGTTGGGTGTTCTGTCGAAACACATAGGAGTCGATGCATTGTAGTCGGGGATTCACCGCTTACCTTCGGGTATGGATATCCTATGTGTTATCATGTGTATGTAGATCGAAATCTCTGGCCAGAGTATGGTTGTAATTATGAAAGGTGTTTCATAGATTACACCATCGATGCAACTACGACATGACACATAGTATCGATTCATTGACAACTCTCGATAAACCAATGGTTGTCGAATCGATCGGGATATATGAGTTGAAGGGACCGTACTGTACGCTAACCATAATTGAATGGTTCTTGCAGGCACTATCATGTGATACCTAGGGAATCACGTAAGCGATGCTGCTAGGCGTTTAACGTGATTGGTTGGGTACTATCAGACTTGAGTTCTGACGTTCTTACTATCAAGGAGTTGATAAGTAAGAATGGAGCAATTGGGGTATGCTCGAATAAGGACATGTTTAGTCCGAATCACATGGAGATGTGAACCCACGGCTAGTTGTATCAATGAACCATTGAGGGCCACACAAGTACTAGCTTTGTAAATCCCGATGAGAAGTGAAAATAGTTCAATGTGTTGAACGGCTTATAAAGGAGTTTATAAGCGTAAGTAAAATTAGAAGTTTGACTTCTATGAGAGAAATATAAATTTTAATTTATGAAAGTGTTCCTAGATTAAAATTTGGCCAAGTAAATAATGTAGTTGAAAATTGTGATTTTCATAAACATTATTGGGGACTAAATTAAATTAATTCAAGTGTTGAATTAATTAAACACTAGTAGACCTAGTAGAGTCTAAATAATTAAAATTAATTCAAGTGTTGAATTAATTAAATAATATTGAGTCTTGTAGAGCTCAATTAAAATAATTATTTAACTAGTGGGACTTGAATAAATTCAAGTAGTATTTAATTAATCTCAAATATGTTTGAGATAATTAAAATTTAGTCCATGGTTTTTAATGTGTTAAAAACCATATAATATATGTGAGACATGCTAGGGTTTGCATGCTTGGGAGGTGAAGAGTCTTGAATACTTTTGATTAAAAAATTGCAAAGGCATACAACTTTTGTATCTAACTTTTTGCAACCCCAAGACTCAACTCTCCTCCTCATTCCAAACACCATGGCCGAAACCTCTCTTGCAATTCTCTCCCAAGATTTTTCTCCATTTTGTTCTTCAAATTGTTGAAGAATAAAATACTTCTCTTTGATAAATCTTCTTGTTTTTCTAGTGCAAAACAAGAAGGGATTTACCTAGTTAGTGGTGGGCTTGATTTTGAAGGAAAGAACTCAAAGAAAAGGAGGAGCTTGTAGATTTCTTCATGCCTTGAGGAGCTTTGTTGTTTGACAACAAAGTTGGAGCCACAATCAACTTTTAAAGTTGATAGGTAAAACTTCTAAACATCCTATGTATGAAAGTTAAGATTTTTGTATATGTTTTCACAACTAGTACATGGTGTTCAATTTTGAAAAATTTTTATACCAAAATTTCGGTTTTCATGTTTTGAAAACATTTTTGTGCTTCCGTTGTGATTTTGAACACCTGTATATCGATCCCTTTCAAGTGGTATCAAGAGCTAAGGTTACTAGTTTTTGTGCAACATATACAAGATATTATATTGAGGGCGATTTCTAACCGTTTGAGATGAAAATTTGCAACAAAACCGAGGCCTTCTTGTGGGGAATTTCGGGCAGCATGTTGCTGCCCGTTTCGGGCAGCTCGGTCTGCCCGAGGGCTGCCCATTTCGGGCAGCAAGGGCAGCCCGAGGGGCTGCCCGAACAGCCCCTAAAGTTTAATAATAATAAAAAAATTTTTTTGCATGTTGGCCGGAATGTTGGCCGGAATCTGGCGACGGCGATGATGACTAGGGTTTCCAAAAGTGTTTTGGAATATCAAAGTGTCATGGGCCTTGAGTTGTTGGGCCATTAGATGGTCAACATATTTGTGAATTTTAAATGGGCCAAAATGTTTTTGGTGAAAAATAAGTTTTTGGGCCCTTAAGTTTAAAATTACAAAAGTTGCAAATCTTTCTCATAAAATAAATAATTGAAGTTGGACTTTAATTATTTATAGTAAATTGTGATTTATAAGAAATTCGGTTATAAATAAATTAATTGGAAAGTAGACAAAGGTGTTTGTATACTTTGTTAATTTAGTTTATAATCGTGGCGGTTAGTGATTGGATCAAGATATATAATATTGGATCAATTAATTATAGTGATAATTAATTGATGGTGTATGATATGTGATATTATGCATGAAGGATGATCAAAAGCCCAAGCCCAATTTGCTAGGTGTATGCTAGGATATTTGTGTTGTATGATTGTAATAATTATCAATTTTTAAAGTGGGCTTGGTTTATGGCCCGTTCCCACCCCATGAGATGTATCCCTATGTGCCATGGATATTTATTTGTAAATATTAGAATAGGGGAAGATCAAGATTGGAAGATGGTGGCCTTGGTGATTATGAAGATCGAAGACATGTAATATTGGATGCTAATGTAATAATTTAGTTGCATTGCATCCCGTGCATTTACCCTAGGATTGGACCTAGGCCCGTGTTTGGCTCACACGGGCCATTAGTTTTGGGGCGATTGATCATCCTTGTATTGTTTTCTATTTATGATATATGCATGATATGTTATAAATAATGAGTATGTGCGTTATTATTATTATAATAACAAAGTTGCATGAATCCGGCAAACATACGATCAAACATGGCGAGCTTTTAAAATAAAATTAATGATGAGACCTTTCAAAATTAAAAACCCTCATTTTGAATAAGATTCAAAATTAATATCAAGCCCGAAAAGGGGAATTATAAATTTGTTTATAATTTCCTTGTCTTCCATCGACAATGGGTGCATGATGAACGCTACCCGTACTCGGGGCTCGGCTCATATTATTGGG
The DNA here is from genome assembly GCF_022965805.1 of Primulina eburnea. NCBI lineage: Eukaryota > Viridiplantae > Streptophyta > Magnoliopsida > Lamiales > Gesneriaceae > Primulina > Primulina eburnea. The sequence goes on along the minus strand of NC_133106.1, from coordinate 14,398,133 downwards.
GGGGCCCTGGGTGCCGGAAAGCTGTGACATCCATTGACATGGTGATGTGAACTACGTGGAACTCCCATGATTTCGGCTCATATTATTGAGGGAACTCATGGCGACCGTCCATTAAGGTTCAACATCGATGGGTAAGGCTTGACACGTGAAGATGAACGACGTCATATTATTGGGTCCTAATCAAACGTGAGACAAAAGTTTACGTAGAGGGTTGCATTGTGATGCAATTGGAAACTACCTTTTAGGAATTGTGATTGGCTGATATTATTCGGGATCACAATTCGCTAATTGGACCTTACGTACCTACTGAGGAAAGGAGTTTCCCGTTTTCACTAGAGGGTAGTGAAAGATGTCAAAACAGTGGGAGCAAATATTTATGAAGTAAAAGTCCATACTTTATATCTTACCAAATATTTTAAATAGTCATCAACATTTATCTGTTTTACTTTTCAGTACAAATCGACAATGTCTTCGATGCGCAATTCGATATCTATAATACTCGACAAACACATATTAACTGGACCTAATTACCTCACTTGGCTAAGAAATTTGAAAATAGTCTTAAATTCGGAAAGGGTAACATATACACTAACTCAGTCGCCCCCTGTTGAGGCTCCGACTGACTGCAATCCTGAGGAATTGCAGGCTTACAAGGAATGGTGTGACCATGACTTGATAGCCAGGTGTTATATGCTGACTTCTATGAACGATGAGCTTCAGAGGCGTTTTGAGGGTGCAAAGAGTGCTGCTGACATTCATTTGCATCTCAAAGAGCTCTTTGGTGAGCAAACACGACCTCTAAGGCATGCTACCGTCAAGGAGCTGATCACTTTGCGCATGCGAGATGGGGCCTCGGTCCATGAGCATGGCTTAAAGATGATCGGGCTCGTGGACAAGCTCGTTGGCATGGATTTGATCTTGCCTTCGGAGTTGACCACGGACGTGTTGCTGTTATCGCTGCCTAGCTCATTTGATCCTTTTGTGGTGAACTTCAACATGAACAAGATGGAACCGACCCTTGAGGAGTTGGTAAACATGCTTGTTACCTTTGAGTCCACTATCAAGAAAGAGAAGTCGGTTCTTTATGTGGGTTCTTCATCTGGTACGAAGATTGATCCACATGGGAATGGAAAGAAGCGTTCTTTCCAACGTCCCGAGAAGAACGAGCCCTTGTTGAGGCAATCTCCGAATCCCGTTGTGGCAGCCAGACCATTTAAGGCTGACAAGACTGGTGATGTTTGTCATCACTGCAAGAAGCCTGGACATTGGAGGCGAAATTGCAAAGAATATCTTGCCCAGAAGTGTTCTGGAAACGGTATGTTCTAAATTTAAGTAAACATTTTAATTAACTCTACTTCTTGGGTATTAGATACCGGTTGTGACTCACATCTCTGTAATGGGTTACAGGTGATGGGAAGAAGTAGGAAGCTTAAGGAAGGTGTGACCTTCTTGAGGATGGGCAATGGAGCAAGAGTTGCTGCCAAGACCTTAAGAGATGTTTACTTATTGTTGAACAATAGTTTTAAGTTAATTAAGAGATGTTTGTTTGTACCTTTTTGATGAAAAAACATTATTTCCATTTCTATTGTGATAAAGATGGATATTCTTGTTTATTTAGCAAAGGTGTTTGCAACATTTACAAGAATGAATGTTTAATTGGTACTTGAGAACTTAAAAACGATCTCTATAACTTAAAATTAAAAGATATTCCATTAAATGTCCATTCAAAGGCAGATACCATATGAGATATGGATGGGTAAGCCTCCCAAATATTCTTATCTTAGAATATGGGGAGCCCTGCTTATGTGAAGCAGGTAAGTGGGAGATAAATTGGATTGTTGATCCATTTTATGTTACTTTGTGGGATATCCAAGGAATTAAGTTGGATATCATTTCTATCATCCCCAAGAAACAAAAGTGTTTGTTTCTAGGAATGCAACCTTTTTGGAAAGAGATTTTCTATTGGATAGAAAAAGGCAGATGATAGAACTCGAAGGAGTTCGAGAGAAACCCACAATTATAGAACCCACACCCGATGAGCCAAGAGAGGAGATACAAGCTCCTAGCAGATAAGAGAAAGTCTCGAGACCACCTATGAGGTATGGTCAGCTTCTTGAAGAAGGCCATGATGAGCCTAACCATGGATGTGATCCATGGACCTTCAAGGAAGCGTTATCTGATGCCAATTCATCCAAGTGACTTGAAGAAATGGAATCTGAGTTGAATTCCATACATTCGAACCAAGTGTAGGATCTTGTTGATCCACCTGTGGGAACTGTTCCCACAGGGACTTGGGGAGGATGGGAAGGTGTTGACCTTCAAGGCGCGATTGGTGGCAAAAGGATGTACTCAAAGACAAGGAGTTGACTTTGAGGAAACCTTTTCCCAATCGCAATGTTCAAGTCCATAAGGATTTTATTAGCCATAGCTGCATAGTATGACTATGAGATATGGCAGATGGATGTCAAGACAAACTTTCTTAAATGGGGATTTTAAGAAAGTTATTTACATGTCTTAACCTGAAGGGTTTACATCTATTGGAAGTGAGCATATGGTATGCAAACTTCAGAGATCTATTTATGATCTAAAGCAGGCATCTAGGAGTTGGAACCTCAGATTCGACAGTACAATCAAATAGTTTGATTTACTAAGAATCATGAGGGACCCTATGTGTATAAGAAGGTCAGTGGGAGTGTTGTGACATTCCTGGTGTTATATGTTGATAACATTCTACTCATTGGGAATGATGTAGGAATGTTGCAATCAACAAAGATATGGTTAGCGAGTAAGTTCTCGATGAAGGACTTGGGTGAAGCATCTTTTGTATTGGGATACAGATCTATTGAGATAGATCGAAAAGATGGCTTGGTCTCACCCAGTCCACATACATGATACCATCGTGAAGCGGTTCTCGATGGATGCGTCCTTGAGAGGACATCTACCAATGTGTCATGGCGTGTCCCTATCCAAGTCTGTCTCCTGAGACTGATGCAGAGATAGTGACGATGACACGCATTCCGTATGCTTCGGCAATTGGTAACATCATGTATGGGATGATATCTACACGTCCTGACGTGGCGTTTTCACTATGTGTAGTGAAAAGATATCAATCGAACCCCGGTCTTCCACAACTAGAAAGCTGTGAAAGACATCCTCAAGTTGTTGAGAAGGACCAATAAGTTGTTCTTGGTCTATGGGGGTAAAGAACTGAAATTGGAAGGCTATACCGACTCTAGCTTCCAAAGCGATATCAATAACTCGAAGTCAACCTCTAGTTTCGTATTCATGCTCAACGGTGCTGCTGTCTCTTGGAAGAGTTCCAAGCAAGACAATATTACGGATTCCAGCACAGAGGCCGAATACATTGCTGCATCAGATGCAGCAAGAGAGGCTGTTTGGATAAGGAATTTCGTCCAAGAGTTGGACGTCATTCCTAATGGAATTGCTCCTATCCCGGTGTTGTGTGACAACACGGGAGCTATAGCTCAAGCAAAGGAGCCTAGGTCTCATCAGAAATCCAAACAAGTATTGAAAAGGTACCACATCCTCGGAGAGATTGTGGAAAGAAGAGTAGTGTCTATTGACAAAGTCGGCTCCGCAGATTATGTTGTTGATTCACTAGCTAAGCCTTTACCTGGACCATTATTCGACAAGCATCGCGAATCAATGGGTTTTAAGCATATGGGTAGTTGGCTCTAGTGCAAGTGGGAGATTGTTAGAGTAGGTGCCCGTCGAGCCAAGTGTTGGCCGAGTGTTCACAATGAAACTCTATGTATAAGCAGTCTTTATTTTAATAATATTTGAAGTTATTATTTTGGCAAATCTTTATCTGTATACCCATGCTAGCTGCATAGATAAAGCCCTTGAATATACAAATAGTAGAAAGAATATGAGATGCTCATATGATGAGTATCATGAAACTCATATTTGTAATACTGTATATTCTAAACGGTTCCTAGTCGATTCAGCCGCCACTAAGAAGGATATAGGCCGCTCGAGTTAGAGACTAGTATCTGCGATGTGAGTACCATGTTTCATTGGTAGGGGACATTGTGATGTCCGAACATGCAGATAGGTGCTCCTTGTAGAGTGCACTGAACAACCCTCCATAAAAGGACTTTCCAAGTGGTTCTCACTTATCGAGTGGAAAAGTCCTGGTTTATGGTTGTACAGAATTAGTCCTTATGACCCGGGACAACATTGAGACTCTATGTGCTAGAATTACACTTTGACTTGTTTACCGACTCTCATGGGGTCATCAGGTGGCAAGGTTGGGTGTTCTGTCGAAACACATAGGAGTCGATGCATTGTAGTCGGGGATTCACCGCTTACCTTCGGGTATGGATATCCTATGTGTTATCATGTGTATGTAGATCGAAATCTCTGGCCAGAGTATGGTTGTAATTATGAAAGGTGTTTCATAGATTACACCATCGATGCAACTACGACATGACACATAGTATCGATTCATTGACAACTCTCGATAAACCAATGGTTGTCGAATCGATCGGGATATATGAGTTGAAGGGACCGTACTGTACGCTAACCATAATTGAATGGTTCTTGCAGGCACTATCATGTGATACCTAGGGAATCACGTAAGCGATGCTGCTAGGCGTTTAACGTGATTGGTTGGGTACTATCAGACTTGAGTTCTGACGTTCTTACTATCAAGGAGTTGATAAGTAAGAATGGAGCAATTGGGGTATGCTCGAATAAGGACATGTTTAGTCCGAATCACATGGAGATGTGAACCCACGGCTAGTTGTATCAATGAACCATTGAGGGCCACACAAGTACTAGCTTTGTAAATCCCGATGAGAAGTGAAAATAGTTCAATGTGTTGAACGGCTTATAAAGGAGTTTATAAGCGTAAGTAAAATTAGAAGTTTGACTTCTATGAGAGAAATATAAATTTTAATTTATGAAAGTGTTCCTAGATTAAAATTTGGCCAAGTAAATAATGTAGTTGAAAATTGTGATTTTCATAAACATTATTGGGGACTAAATTAAATTAATTCAAGTGTTGAATTAATTAAACACTAGTAGACCTAGTAGAGTCTAAATAATTAAAATTAATTCAAGTGTTGAATTAATTAAATAATATTGAGTCTTGTAGAGCTCAATTAAAATAATTATTTAACTAGTGGGACTTGAATAAATTCAAGTAGTATTTAATTAATCTCAAATATGTTTGAGATAATTAAAATTTAGTCCATGGTTTTTAATGTGTTAAAAACCATATAATATATGTGAGACATGCTAGGGTTTGCATGCTTGGGAGGTGAAGAGTCTTGAATACTTTTGATTAAAAAATTGCAAAGGCATACAACTTTTGTATCTAACTTTTTGCAACCCCAAGACTCAACTCTCCTCCTCATTCCAAACACCATGGCCGAAACCTCTCTTGCAATTCTCTCCCAAGATTTTTCTCCATTTTGTTCTTCAAATTGTTGAAGAATAAAATACTTCTCTTTGATAAATCTTCTTGTTTTTCTAGTGCAAAACAAGAAGGGATTTACCTAGTTAGTGGTGGGCTTGATTTTGAAGGAAAGAACTCAAAGAAAAGGAGGAGCTTGTAGATTTCTTCATGCCTTGAGGAGCTTTGTTGTTTGACAACAAAGTTGGAGCCACAATCAACTTTTAAAGTTGATAGGTAAAACTTCTAAACATCCTATGTATGAAAGTTGAGATTTTTGTATATGTTTGCACAACTAGTACATGGTGTTCAATTTTGAAAAATTTTTATACCAAAATTTCGGTTTTCATGTTTTGAAAACATTTTTGTGCTTCCGTTGCGATTTTGAACACCGTATATCGATCCCTTTCAGGAATTTGAGTGCTGATGTAGCTAACAGCCCCCTTCATAGTCGATTCATTAGGGTCGTCACCTTCCACATAGAAAAGTATCCATTTTTTTCATTGTCTCTTAAGCCTCACAGCTTTGGGACTTAGTAAAGAAAACTGCACTCGCAGTTTAACAACCACTCACTAGATCACCGAGATCTTGGACTTAGCTCCCAAAGGTAATCCACCAGGCCCTTTCCCAACCTATACAAGGGGAGCAAAAGATAACGAAAGGGAGACAAGGTCCTAACTAAATCATTACACAAACTACCATTCCCTAGATAAGGCAAGAGATAAATTAAAACCTCACGGATGGAGATGGATTCGAACCCCCGGTATTCCTATAAATACTTCTGTTTTCAAGACCTATTTTTTAAACCGCTCAGACATCCATCCCCTTTGCACGCCCTGTCTATCCTCGCGCTGGAGGGTAGGGGCTTATCTATGTGATTTGCCACACTTGCTTGCCCCTATCGGCTGATTCTATTGCCTGCCGGTTAGCGAACATTTCCGGTAGTGTGGATCGCTACGCCTCGCCTATTTTTATATGATAGTATGCACCTTCGTTGCTGCACTCCCTTTGGAGAGAGTGAAGAACGAATGATCCTCCAAGAGGGATTTTTTCGTGCTTGTCCTTGGAAATAAGAGAAAAATGTTCAGCCCTTTTCTAAAGAAGAGATTGAAAAAATAGTGTTCAATCTAGATGAGATCTTACTAATAATAAATATGATGGTTTTGCTTTGAAGAAGAAGTGGGAAGATGTAACAACAGTATATATCTGCCAACACAAACATCAAACTCTCGATTTTTGTCACTATGACGTGGGTGAATACATGAATCATGATATTTGGAGGCAGACATCCATTTGGCTTAAACGGGTCGGTTGGGGGCTCATATCCGTCGTTCATCCTGCTGAGCTTTGATCCCACGAAGTTCTGCTACCTACAGACTGCCTAGACAGGACAGAAGAGGGGTACTCATGGGGTGATACGGTAGAGAAAAAAAAGAGCTCTAAAAGACCCTCGCATAGCTTGTTGAACCTTCGGAGAGAACCATAGAGATCAATCACTTCATAGATAGCCGACATTGCACGAGTTGTTGAGAAGACACCTCGCTTGTTGTGTTGCTTAAAATGTCTCTTCTGAACCAGGGTACTTACAAGCTGAATCGGATTTTATTGAGCACTTTCATCGGGCTTGATTCCCTAATAGGATCCATGGACTGATGGAATCAAACCTACTCTACTCAGAATCTTGAAGCGGACTTTAATTGACTTCTAACCTCGGATACTCTCTTCTTGAAGTATCTTGAATAATCTCCACTAAGAGCATTTACCCCATAATTCCCATGATTCGGCAGAGGAGTTTTATTAAAAGATCAGGAGCATTGGTAATTTTCTGAAATCAAACCAATCTATTAAGGCCTGAACCCGATTTTTCTAGCGGTGAAATTTTCTGTAGAATGCCCTATTGCCTCAGCATGGTAATCACATCTAGCATTTGGATCATACCACTTTGTAATATGGAACAATTCTAGCAGCACAAGATCTAATTGATGGTTTTGAATTAACTGTGGCAGGAGTTCACTAACGGTCATAGGGAATTGGATCGTTTTTGAGACGCCTTCGTTCTTGATTATTTCGATTGTTACGCGGGTTCATATTATAGACAGGATTTGGATTTGCATCCTGATGAGGTGCTCAATTTTTAGGGGCAGGCACTTTCCCATCCAAGAGATCGAGTGATTTTAGGAAGAAAATATAGGTCTTACATTGGCATAGTGTTCTCCCTCGTCTTTGAAGCAGGAAAAGGCCAACGATGGTGCGAGTACATACCAAACTTCTCAAATCATGCGGAAACTACCAATATGAGCCGGAACCCAGCTTCCGCTATATGGTTGGCAAAAGCTAGGCTTTCAACTCTGTCTGTAATAGCCGAGCCCGGTGTACGGTACGATTTAAGTTTCGTATGTTATTTGGGTTGTGATTAGATGTTTAGAGTTGTGTTTTGGGCCATAGTATTATTGGTTATTATTGTTCTTGAGGTGTTAGTTGTTGTTGGTTGTTCGTTTCAGAGTTTCGGATCGATTTTGGTGGGTTGAATTTTGATCATTGCCGTGACAAGAGTGCACCCGCGCTCTTAGAGGAGTGCCCCCGCGGTGTACTATTCATGATTTTGGAGTTGGGAAGTCGTAGCAGGACCGCACCCGCGGTAGTGCAAGGACCGCACCCGCGGTGGTTGCAGCGCCGCACCCGCGGTGTTTGTGTTCCAGAATTATTGTGTTGTGCCGTGAGCTAGGCGCACCCGCGGTGCTTGTAGCAGCGCACCCGCGGTCTAGGTATGGGCGAGATATTTAGTTACTTTTTGGAGTTGTTGGCCATACCTTATCCTTTTCCTTCCTTCTCATTTCCGATTTTCTCTCCATTTGCAAGGGTTTTCTTCCATTTCATTTGCTTCCTATCTTCGATTCGTGGATATAGTTCGATTTTCGACTTGAGATCGTGGTTCTCCTTGGTGCTAGGAAGCTAAGGTAAGTTTTGGGTTGAGTTCTATCATGGTTTTGGAAGATGAGATGTTATAGGTGGATGTTTTGATGGTTTATTGGGTTATTTGACTTGTATTTTTGGATATAGAGTTGATGTTGGTGTTATTTATGGATTATTGTTGTAGGTGGTGTACCAAGAGTTATATCAAGGTGTTATTGTGGTTTGTAAGTGGAAATTCATCCTTTTTGCTCACATGATGTTATATGTATTGTGTTTTAAAGGTTTTACTATGATATTCCCTTCAATTAAATCATTGTTATGTATCGATTTCATTGATATGTATATTGGAGGCATTTTTATGTCTCATTATTGTTCAAAGGGAATACAAGAGAAAAGAAAGAGTTTACAAAATGATGGTTTAAATGCTATAGAGAGTTCAAATGTTATATTGGATTGATAGAAACATAGTCAGAGAATTGCATGCAATTAGTTGATAAACGACCATAGGCTTATATCCCTCAGAGTTATCGGTTTATATCGATTTGGGATACGAGCACCCCAGAGCAGAGATACTATTGATATCAATCCAATAAGAGTAAAGAGAAATACCATCTCATTTTTATGCTATTGCTATGATATTCATATTCAGAGTTTATGTTTTAGAGTTGATGGTATTTATGATTTCAAAGCTATGTTTTACAGAGTATATGATCATTGCTATGTAAGAGTTCCACTTGCTGAGATTTATTCTCATTTCAGTTATTTCATGTGATGCAGATCAGAATTGAGGCCCGGGACGTTGACTGTGGACAGGGGGTCATATGCATACACCGTTGGAAGGAAGATTTTGGCATGTTCATAAGAATGATGTTTTGCATTTTGTTATGTCATTTAAATGATCATGTATTGTTATTTTTGTAAAGATGTTTAAAGAAATGTATTTTGAAACTCCTTCCATAATTTTAAAGAAAATTTTAATTTCCGCTGTGTATTTTATTTAAAGAGGTCAGAGGTGTCACACTGTCCTAGTCCGGGTTTTCTCTTCCCTACAGAGTAAGGGATAATTCTCCGTGTGAGCAGCTAGTTGAATGAATACCCGATTTCGGGATAATCCGATCCAAGTCCTTTTTACAGCTTTCGATGAGCTACCAGAGGGTCTAACATCATATATTACTCAATTTTCCATACCTACTAGTCGTTCTTTCTATAAAAGGGATAGGTAAGTAAGTGGACATGCAGAAAAAGAGAATCTTCTCCTCCAGTACGTTTAAAGCGCCTACTATACCTCAACTCCTTCCACTCTCCTTCATGTGTGAAGGAAGCGGCTGAAGCATTACCTATACCCTGGCTTTCTCCCTGACCAGCCTTCAAAGATATTCGCAAAATCTTGTGACTCTGGTTGCCCCTGACTGCTGGATCTCGTTGGTGCCGCCAACCTCATCTCGAAGGTTAAACCAAGTTGCTTCTCCCGAAAGCTTGCCCCGTATTACATTAATGGACTACGACAGGCCCTTTCTCCTCAATCTGGGGAATGCCATTCTTAACATCTTTCACTACCTTTCTTTCGCTGGTGGCAGAATTATAGACCATATAACCTTTCCAACTAAAGCGGCCTACTCTATCACTAACTACAGGGCAAAAAGGCAAGACTTCAATGAGCTAGTTGGCTGAAAACCAAAAGGAATCCGAGTAAACAAGATCCGCCCTTCCAAATGGAATGGTAAGTAGTTGATCTGGATTAGATTAATGAATAAGAATAGATGAATTCTAAGCTGAATTGGGTTACGTTCTTCTACCCGAGGAAATTCTACTAGTGAAATGACCCGTTAGAGTGACTCTTTCAGGGATATTCTGATAGCCCTTAGCTTAGGGGAATCCGGTTGGATCGAATGAGAAGGCTCAGGCATGATTGGGTTAGCTAGAATAATTGAGCCAAATAGAATAAGTAGTTTTAGTCGCATTGGTTCATGACTTAGTAGCTGGAGCTGTGTTTATAGGATTTGATCTTTTAGAACCTAATTCCACTCTCTCTTCAAGGGAAGTATCAACCAATGATCCCGATGTATTTTACTTTTGAATCTGTCTTTGCTTTCGGGCATTCAGCTTTTGTTTGGATCTCTATCTCAGGCTAGTAGAGAATGAAAGTAAAAAAGAAGGAAAGGACTGAATCCGATGCTATTGGTCTACCATGTAAGAATTTTCACTCTCCAAGCAATCAAGGGACGTGTACGCTAAATAAAGGCAAGGGCCGGAGATAGAGAGTGATGAAGGGGGAATTGCATTCCATTCTTGCAGCCTATTCTAACAACATTTGAGTTCATTCTCGTTAACCAGATAGTGAAGTTCGACGGGGAAGGAAGACTAAACCTAGTGCCAAGCTAAAGGCTAGAGGAAGAAACTAAGAGCCACCAATACGAATGACTACTTGTGAAGTACCATGGAATTGGGAAGAATTCATACCAATTTCGCTATTCTCTTGATTCTTCCAGCTTAGCTATCAAAGGAACTTTTTTCCCCGCTACGCCCCTTTCATCGATATTGGCTTTAGACCGCTTTCCTGTTGATGACGTAGGAATTCTCTCTGGAACAACCCCTGACTGGGATAAATAGACTGATTTTCTGTGATGAGGTACCTTAAATTTGGAGATAGAAATCTCTTTGCGGCAACCAAAGTGTCATTGAGTTTGCTGTTGGATGAAAATAAGTAGGTTAGGAGTTCACACTAGGCTCAAGGGGCATCTCTTCCAACATTTTATTACTTTTATCCCTAAAATAAAAGTTTCCCACAAAGGGCGTTGCTGTTACTAGTTTAAGACCCCTCCCCCCTTCAAGACTTCTTCTTATTTCCGTCCTTCCTGATGTTCTTGCCCTATACAAACCAACCCTAACTTGATAGTTTCCCATCATAGGGCTTTCTATCTATAGATTGAGCCATTACCGAGGAGCTAATTCGTTCAGAACTAAGTTTACTCCTTCTATAGATAAGGGGGAGCGTCCTTGGTTCAGCATTATAGCACATAGGGCTTTGGTGCTACTACAACGCTTCACTAACTCGAAGCGCCTCACTATGAGAATCTCGCTTCGCTAATGCTCGGCTTAGTATTGAACCTTCGCATTGACCATTCACTTTCTCGTCGCTAGAGCGTTTTCTCAGTGCACGGAGCCCCAAGGAGGAAGGTCTTAGTGGTTTATCATTGGGTCAATAATATAATGGTAATCCCTCTTTTTGTGCTACTCCTAGGGTGGGAAGAAGATAAGAAAAGGCGAAGCATTCTCTGATCTACTCCCACTCTTCACCTCTTGGCTCAACTGGGATACATACACCCAGTTGTTTCTAAAGACTGCCCTCTCTCGGATGGATGTTGGTCCAGCCTACTACAAGGATCTCGTATCCAGCAACCCAACCTATACAAAGGGCATCAAAGCCCTTTTACTAGGTTGGAGCAATGAAGCTTACCTTCATTTTATTTTGTATGAAAAAGGGAAAGGGCTTTTTCAATTGATGCGCAGGAGCGCACTTGCGTTTTCCCTTTCCTGGTAGGGGATTCCCGTGGTCCTTATGCCTCTGCGTTTTCCGGTCCTTTAATTTCAATGGTTCAACCTGAAGCTATAGCTTCTAGCTAGTTCAGTGTATAAGATGGTTGCGCTCCAGCTCACTCAAGAATAGGATGGCAAAGGTCGCCAGCAAGCTCGTTCTGATCTTGGACGCAGTACATTGGAATCCTGAAGCACCACCTCAAACTCTACCACACGTCTGCCTTTGGTGCGGTAAGGCACCACCCTCTTGTGCCAGCAGCCAACTCCGGCGTGTCATCTTTGTTATCCTCATCAAGCCACTTACTTGATTTTTAGCTTCCCAACTAGTAGAAGTTTCCTTTTTCCCCATATCAATGAAGAAGGGAGACATAGATGGATTCTTCTGAAGAACAGGAAGCGAAGCGATATGACGGGATGGGAAAAGAAACGTCTCGAAGAAATAAATTGGGGTTCCCAATGCTTCTCCACGCTAAATGAGATGCGCCAACCTCGGGTATGCTTTACTTCTAACCCCACAAGGTTTCGAGACGGAGCTTAACCTGAGTCTCGGTTAAGAACGATGATGATATATGTTTCACACGTCACATGATTCAATGGATAGTTTCATTCGACATCGTGATGGAGGACATATCTTACGATCATCAGATTTAATCATGCCACTAGGCATTCTATTAAGACATTGACAATGATCTGAACACTTTGTCGCATCTCTTCGATACAAATACAGTAATGATCATAGCGATCTCTTCTGGTACCTACTGGTACGTCAGGATCCAATTGGTCATGAACATAGTAAGGTGCTGCTCTTCGCAAATCCCAGCATACACTTGAACCTCTTAACTTTACACCACAAAATCCCCAATCCTTAGCTTGATGTCCAGTGACAGTACCAATATCCACTAATTGTTGTTTCCAGATACGGTTGTCGGTCGACATCTCTTCAAATTCGTCGATACGAAAAGCAAATTGTTGTGTGAAGGAATCAATATCTCGACGTAAGACAAGAGGCAGATCTTGTGCCACTACACCTGGTCGTATGAAACTGGCATGCATCCTGGCTCCCGAGACTCTTCCATAGAATTCCAACAATTTCTCCCGCTCCTCAAAAGCCCATAGAATGGAGTTGATGCTCCCACATCCATAGCATGAGTAGTTAAAGCAAGTGAATGATTTGAAATTCGAGTTATTTCAAGGAATAACACCCGTACATATTGAACTCGTAATGGTACCTCGCAATTCAAAAGTCTCTCTACGGCTGAATAATAAGCGTGTTCTTGGGCCATCATAGAAACATAGATAGGGTAAATGACGGAACGAACAACAAAACTTTACGGCAGCTTTTTCAAACACGTTCACTTGCATCACATACACAAGTGCTCTCCGAACGGTGTTGGATAGTGACCCATCACACGGCACTCCCATTTGAGTCATCTTAGCCCCAGGCCATGCTATTCAATATTATTGGAAAAATGGCAACGTAAGGTAACAACTAGTATTGAAAGCTGGTCGCCTTTGGAATATGAGTAGGGCTCCTAGATGGCGCATCCGTGGAGGCAAACAGAAGGAAGAGAAAAAGAAAGGTTGGGTGCTTGTGGGGTGGGGCGAGGTGAGGCCCCCCCGGCCTCGAATTCGAAGAGGGGGCTTAGCTCTAGATCCTCCCTACTTGCAGAAATTAATGGATAAGGGGGTTTGGTTCTCTCTATTTCCGGGCCAGGCGGGAGGTGAAGGCCATAATAGAAGATTGCCTTCCCGGTAAGGAAGAGGGAAAAAAAGCTTGTCATCTATCTCGATTAGTTTCCCTAGGTGTTGGAAATCTAGACCGGCTCAGAGAAACACTTGACACATTTGGCGCCCTTCGTTTGGCCAACAACGAAGTCATCCTTGACAATTCCCATTACTTCCTTGCCGAGCCACCTCTTCGCTATTCGATGTGTTGGGACCCGGATGCTAACTCTTCTTCTAAATCATCATTGGATTAAATGGATTAATTAAATAAACTGGGTCCAATTTTTTTAAAAAATACACAAGTGTACAAAAGGTAACATCATGTGATAATCAATCTTATTTTATTTTCAAGATCATGTTTAATATCTCAACCTGATCAAAGGTACAAACTTGTTCAAAATAAAAGCATACAAACTAAGGTTCAACCACTACATATCAAGTGCTGGAAACCAATTCTATTTCTAGGCCCAGATCTCCACTCTAATATCAATATCTCATCTTCTTCTCGACCCTAATCCTGTCCCACCTGTTATCATGCACACATACAAAAATAACAACAGCCGGATAACTCCGGTGAGAATATAATTCGCAGTATAAACAATGTATACATGCATTTCATATAAGAATATACAAAAGCATAAACATTTATCTAACAACATGTATCATAATCTAATAAACATGAATCGATATAAACTGCAAATCAAACTATTTGATTCTTAATCTTGACTCGACTCTTATCTAGGGATCCCGGTTCCCGGACTTGGTACATTATATCGAATCTCTACAATAGAAGTCGGTCTACTTCTAAGCACATCGATATAAACCAAAAGTCCAGTGACTTGGCACCTCTACCAAAGACTCTTTCTCGATATCTATCTTATATTTTCTGCTTTTAAATAACTCAATAGAATAAGCATATACATTCAAAGAATACAAAGGTATTAAAACTTTAGCACATAAGTATGTGGTTTTGGGAACTCAGTCGTATCTGACTTGAGTTATCTATCCCGGTTCAACATTGGTTTATAACTTTCTTTTCTTGTGATTTGGCTTTGTTCTGTCTTTGAAATCTTCAATACCAATCTACAATGACATTCAAAAAGTACCATATCTATATACAACTCAAATCAAAACATGATTGATCAATCTCAATCTAATTCTGTTTCGACGGCATAACATCCCATCTCTATATATCCCGGCAACTCAATATTAACAGATACAAATCATAACTCATAATCAACAACAACACAATCTGTTTTTCTCAAAATCTTCATAATCCCAATCAAATCAAATCTGAAAAATGATAACGATTTCATACGATATCCATTCTTCGACCCGGTTTCGATTATACGATTATGAAAATCTTAGGAACACATAATATAAATCAAACTCTCAAATCATACCGAAACATAAGAAAACTTACATCCTTTTGAAGTCTTCGACAAGAGAAAAACGGTACTGAACTCGGATTAAAATTCTAAAAGTCGGATCTTGTATAAATCAAAATTTCTAAAAGATGAAAATCTTGAGGGTCTATGGAGCTTTCCTCATTCTTCTTCACTGTATTTCTGAGGAAATTGATAAGTTTACATATACTTATATGCATGAGAAGACATGTGGCTTGATATTCATAATGCACATCTCGCGCATATGCGCGACTATCATTGGTGCATATGCGCGAGACCTACTAACTCGGCGCAACAGAATTCCTCTGCTCGCGCATAAGCGCGTCCTGTCCCCGCGCTTATGCATGAGACCTACTGTCTCGGCACTTGTAAGTTTCACATGCTCGCGCATATGCGCGCCCTATCTCGCGCATATGCGCGAGGTCTTCTGCCTTGCTCGCGCATATGCGTGCCTCTTCTCAAGCATATGCACGAGGTGTTCTGTCCTCGCACATATAACATGCCTTTTTCTTGTCTTTCTCGGTTTATTTCTTTCATAATCACATCAATTTATCAATTAATTATTTCTGATTACAGTAATATAATCTTGGGCATTACAATTCCTCCCTCAATGATATGATTTCGTCCTCGAAATTGCAAGCAATCAAATCACATATATAAATTTATAACAGAAGATAAATAGAAAACTCACCTCAGTGAAATAATTCTGAAAATTTCTGTCACATGTCTGATTCAGTTTCCCAAGTAGCTTCTTCAATACCATGACGACTCCACTAAACTTTCACAAGCGGAATAGTCTTTGTTCTGAGCAGCTTTTCTTTATGATCAACAATCTGAATTGATTTTTCAAAATAACTCAGAGTTTCATCAAGTTCGGCCTCATCTGGCTGAAGAATATGAGAAGCATCAGGAAGATATTTCTGCAATAAAGATACATGAAAGACATCATGTATTCCAGATAGAGACGGAGGTAGGGCAAGTCGAAAGGCATGATAACCTATCTTCTCCAGAATTTCATACGGACCAATATAACGTGGAGATAACTTCCCTCGCTTGCCAAATCTTACAATGCCTCTGAAATGAGAAATCTTCAGAAATTCTCTGTCTCCTGCCTCAAATACCAATGGTCATCGTCGAACATTGGCATATTTGGCCTGTCTATCCTGAGCCGTCTGAATTATTGTAATACCCGAGAATTGGGTTTTGTTAATTTGAAATTATGGATTATGGATTGATGTGATAATAGATGAACCATTCCAAGACTAGATTGGGCAAGGCATATGAATTATGCTATTTTTTTGGACAGAACATATGGCAACCGAACGGTAGTTTTTCACCGCCCTAACGTCAATGCACCATAAGAGGAGAATTTGGGCCGAAAGTATAGCGCCCGAGCAGTACTTTTTGATCGCCCGAGCGCTAGTGTTCAATGAGAATAATTCTCGAGCCGAACATGCCGCGCCCGAGCATTGCTTTTCAACCGCCCGAGGGCCGATTGAAATGCACTAAAATTCTGAAGAAGCCACGTATGAGATTACATGCAATATATATATGTTTCCTTCATTTTCTTCAGCAAAAGAACCGAGGCTATTTCTCTGAAAATCCCTTCAACTTTAGTTTGTTTTGATTTATGATTTTGTGTGATCCGTATATCAGAATTTGAATCCGAACACAGTATCGTACTCCTCTCGTTGACAGCTACGACTGGACGTGAGTTTTTTTGAGTTCTGTTATCATTTGAATATATGATATTACAAGAATTTGATATGATTCATATATGGTGTTCTGGATATGTTAAACATCGTAGAATCGAAGTCAGATCGAAGAACATATTGATTATGAGATTGTTATGATTTTCTGATTATATTGATCGAAAATGGATAGATTTGGATTATTAATTGATATCTGATGGTATTGAGTTGACCGGTATCACGAGATTACGCTGTTATGCCATTGAAATGTACCGAAATTGAATATTGATCCGTATGTGTATTCCTTTGAGTTAGAGGTTGATATGGTACATTTTATACATGTCATTTCAGATTTGTATTGACAGATTTGATATTGAGATTTCAAGACTTCGACTTGTTCAAACCGAGACTACAACAAGAAAGGTATAATTCAATGTTGATTCAGGAAGACAACTCGAATTAGATCCAATTTGAGTTTCCCAAAATCCAATACTAGATTGTTTATAATTTGATATGGTTATGCCTTGTCTATAGAGTTACCGCAATGCACATGAGATAGGTGAGTCGTTGGCAGATATGCCAAGATACCGGATGTTCGGTGGTGTCGATGTACGTAGGAGACGATCGACTCCTATTTTAGAGAGGGCCGAAGTCCGGGAATAAGACGTACCGCCACCCCGATTGGGAGGATATGTGGGAGATTGTTACGTCTTATTCACACCGGGATCCCTAGAATTAGATATCAGTTGAGTCAAAGAATAAGAGTCGAAGAGTTTTATCTGTATTCACTAATGTGTTATAAATACTGATTCATGTGTTGTGATTTTGTATTAAATTGCATGATATGCATGTATACATGTTTTATACTGGGGTTTGTTCTCACCGGAGTATCCGGCTGTTGTTGTGTCTGTATATGTGCATGAAAACAGGTGGAACAGGATAAGGATCAGGGTCAAGAAGAGCGTGACCGAGATTTGATAACGTGGTGATTTCGGTCGTAGAAGATAAACTAGATGTTCTACATATGATATATAATTTGTTACCAATACTAGTTTATATAAATGAAATGGAACAAGACATGTACTTACGTTTAATTACCTAAGTAAAGTTATTACATGTGTATGATTATATACAATCGTTTATAATGATTAAAAGAAATTTTTTTATGACACGTTTTCTAGCAAAGATCCACTTAATCCCAAAGATAATTGAATTAGAGCCCGGGTCCTCACAACAGGTGGTATCAGAGCAGTAGGTTCTGTAGACTGAAATAGAAGCGAATGAGCGGGGTAGATCGAGTCGTCTTCTTTGCTTTGATGATGCTAGCATTGTAACGATCATGGGCCACTAGGCTGAACCAACAAAGGCCTCGGCCCATACCCACGCACCACTACTGGTCATGGGTCGTTAGGATTGTCCAGCATGGGCCTCGGCTCATGCCTATGCACCGCCACTCACAGAATCTAGGTACTTATCCTGGAGGTCCTGGGTTCAACTGGTACCAACACTTAGGAATCTAGGTACTTATCCTAGAGGTCCTGGGTTCAAGTGTTGGGGAAGGCGAAAGAAACCACTTTCCAGGAGTGGGATATTCTGTGAGTGGCGGTGCATGGGCATGGGCCGAGGCCCATGCTGGACCATCCTAACGACCCTTGACCAGTTGTGGTGCGTGGGTATGGGCCGAGGCCTTTGTTGGTTTAGCCTAATGGCCCATGATCGTTACAAGCATGCTATTAATTGTATATTGATTTACATATGTTCTATATGAAAGCATGTTTCTTGCGGTAATACATGTTTACCTGCTTATCTGATTGATTGTGACATATACTAAGAATAAAATGAATCAGAACTGATTCTGGATCAGAGGTATATGATCAGACGAGGACTGAGACAGATTGTATATATTGTGTACTAATCTGTTTGATAATCAGATATGCCTCCTCTAAGAGCAGCAATGCCTATGCGTCTGGTACCAGAACAAGGCAGTACTTCTAATGATCCGATGGATGTTACTGCAACATTGATGGAGACACTACTGAAAAAGTTTCAATCTTTTAAACCGCCGACACTGAAAGGTACTGAGAGCGCTATTGAGTGCGAAATGTGGTTAGATGACATCGAGATGTTATTTGAGTCCCTTGAATATACCGATGAGCGACGAGTGAAGTTAATTGGCCAGCAACTGCATGAAGTTGCTAAGAATTGGTGGTTTACCACAAAGAGAGCGTTGGAGCATCGTGGCATAGATATCACTTGGAAGGTCTTTAAAGCGGAGTTCTATCATTTCCCTGTGTGTGGGGACCCGGACGCTAATCAAGTTCTTAATCATCATTGAGACTAATTAATCGATTATAAAACAGGGTCTAAAAATTTTTCTTTTTAAAATGCGGAACGTAGTGAAATCAAGACATATATACATATCAGTATATAAAATACAAGTCCTGTATCATAAACATTTATTCAAACTAGAGTTTAACAACTAATATCAAGTGTCCAAACCCTATCTCAGATCAAAGTCCGAAGTCTCCACTCTAACTCGATCTCTCCTCATCTCCTCGACCTTGAACCTGTCCCACCTGTTGTCAAGTACACATACAAACAAGACAGCAGCCGGATAATTCCGGTGAGAATATAATCCCAGTATAAATCAACGAAACATGCACTCATATAAACAAATATAAAGCATGTAATCAGGTAACAGATATATGTATCAAACTCTGAAACATAATCAATCATAGACTGTCGACATATACGTGACTCCACGTTTCAGACTAGACTCAATCCTAGTCTAGGGATCTCGGTTTCCAGACATTGGCATTCCATATCGACCAAAAGTAATAGAAAAGACTCCAATTCTATCCACGTCGATATAGTATCGATCACTAGTAATAGAGAAGCTATGGTTCTATCCACATCAGTATAGTATCGATCACCAGTAATAGAAGAAACTCCGATTCTATCCACATCGATATAACATCGATCAACAGTAATAGAAGAAGTTATAATTCTATCCACATCGATACAATACTGATCCTCAGTCATAGAATGAGCTATAATTCTATCCACATCGATAGCCAATTATCCAGTAGCAGACTATGGCACTTCCGCCAATACAATATCTCATGACATCGTGCAATGTGTCCGTGGTGATCCCACCACTATCAGGCACTTCTGTCATCAGACTACTCGTCTAATACCTGCTATCTATAATCAAGAGAACAAGTATATCAATCAAATCAATGCAATAAAGTAAAGTATGTGATTTAGAGAAACTCAAGTCTAACCGACTCAAGTCGATCTCCCAATACCACATTGACTTATACCTTTCTTTCGCCGGTTCCGGTTCAGTCGAAGTCCTGAACTCACAATCTGTCTGGCAATGACAATACCAATAATCTCATATCAGTATACTTTTCAATTCAATAACAATCTGATCAATCTCGATTTAATTCAAAATCAACGGCATAACGGTACAAACTCAGTATCCCCGTCAATACCATATCACCAGAAAACAGTTACAATCCATAACCCATATCCAATACAATCCGTAATCCAATAACAATTCAAATCTGTCTGGTATAAATCAATATACCCTAAAAATTCATAACAATTCCATAATCAGTCCGTTTCTTAGTCTGACTTCGATTCTACGATGTCTAACATGTCAAGAACAACATATATGAGTTCCATTCAATTCTGAAAATAGCATAATTTCAAAGCATGTCAAAACGTAGCAAAACTTACATCCAGTTGTAGCCTACGTTGCCAGGAACTCGGTACCGAAGTCGGATTCAAAATCAGACGGACAGATTTCTCACAAAAGGCGTAAGGATTTTCAGAAACTTCCCTCGGACCTTTTCTCGATTTCTTACTGAATTCTGAAGGATTTCGTTCTATATATATATCCATGCATGAATTCGACGAGGTGGCACAGTTTTTGCACAACACGTTGCACCGCGGGTGCGGTAGCTGCTGCACCGCGGGTGCGCTCCAACACCGCAGGTGCGGTCATAGTAACTCCGCGGGTGCGGTCTCACCTTTCCCAAAAATTGCTACCCTACTGGAATTGCACCGCGGGTGCGGTCTAACCATGAGCGTGGGTGCAGTATTGCTTCGGCAATAAATTCTGAAATTCTAAATAAATGGCCGCGCATTATCTTAAATCGTGTCTCCGTTGGCCCTTTCGTAATCACGTTAAATTATAAGTCAATAATCTTTGATTAACAGTGATTAATTCTCGGGCATTACACTATGTCCTACAGAAAGGATAAAGGTGCCGAGTTTTACAATCTGAGACAGAGACAACTGAACATCGAAGAATATGTGGCAAAGTTTTCGACATTGCTCCGATTTGCTCCTCACATTGCAGAGAGTGATGAGGTCGTTGCAGATCAGTTTATCAATGGATTGAATCCTGATATTTTCACCTTGGTGAATACCGGCAGACCGAACAACTATGCAGATGCCTTGAACCGAGCCAAGGGAGCGGAAGCAGGATTGATTAAGCAACGAGGACTTTACCTGTCGAGTCATTATCGGCTGTAGTGGGAACCAGAGGATGAGATGAGAGAGAAGTATCCTGAGTTGTTCGTGCAGTGACGTCAATTTCGCGGACGAAATTCCTCTAAGGAGGGGAGATTGTAATAGCCGAGCCCGGTGTACGGTACAATTTAAGTTTCGTTTGTTATTTGGGTTATGTGATTAGATGTTTAGAGTTGTGTTTTGGGCCATAGTATTATTGGTTATTATTGTTCTTGAGGTGTTAGTTGTTGTTGGTTGTTCTTTCCAGAGTTTCGGATCGATTTTAGTTGCGTTGGTTTTGTTCATTGCCGTAGCAAGAGTGCACCCGCGCTCTTAGAGGAGTGCCCCCGCGGTGTACTGTTCATGATTTTGGATTTGGGAGGCCGTAGCATCACCGCACCCGCGGTAGTGCAAGGACCGCACCCGCGGTGTGCACCGCACCCGCGGTGCTTACAGTGCCGCACCCGCGGTGTTCGTGGTTCAGGATTTTTGTGGTGTGCCGTGAGCTCAGCGCACCCGCGGCCCTTGTGTTGACACACCCGCGGTGGAGGTATGGGCGAGTTATTTAGTACCTTTTTGATTGAGTTGACTTCATTTCTACCTTACCTTTCCTCCATTTTCGATTTCCCTCTCTTCTTCCAAGGGTTTTCTCCATTTTCTTTTGCTTCCTATCTTTGATTCATGGATCTAGTTCGATTTTCGACTTGAGATCGAGGTTCTCCTTGGTGCTAGGAAGCTTAGGTAAGTTTTTGGTTGAGTTCTATCATGGTTTTTGGTAATGAGATGCTATAGGTTGATGTATTGGTTGGTTTAATGGATTATTTGACTTGTATTTTTGGATATAGAGTTGATTTTGGTATTATTTATGGATTATTGTTGTAGGTGGTGTACCAAGAGTATAGTTTGGAGGTGTTCTATTGGTTGTAAGTGAAATTTCTTCCCTTTGCTCACATGATGTTATATGTATTGTATTTCAAAGGTTTCAAAGTGTTATTCCCTTCAATTGTTCCATTATTATGTATTGATTCCATTGATTATCTATTGGAGGCATTGTATGTCTCATTTATTGAAAAAGGGAATACAAGAGAAAAGATATAGTTTCCAAAGTGATTGTTTAAATGCTATTGAGAATTCAAATGTTTTTATTGGATTGATTGAATCATAGTCAGAGCATTGCATGCAATTAGTTGATCAACAACCATAGGCTTTTATCCCTCACAGTTATCGATTTATATCGATGGGATATTTGCAACCACAGTCAGAGATACTATTGATATCAATCCAACCAGAGAAAAGAGAAATACCATTGTATTGCTATCTATTGCTATGTTATTGCTACAGTTATTGCTACAGTATTCATCTTTCAGAGTTGATGGTATTTATGATTTCAAGTCATGTTTTACAGAGTATATTGTATCATTGCTATGTTAGAGTTCCACTTGCTGAGATTTATTCTCATTTCAGTTATTTTCATGTGATGCAGATAAGAGCGACAGACCAGGACGTTGACTGTGGTCAGAGGTCATATGCATACGAAGATTGGAAGGATGATGTTTTTGTTATCATTTGGGACATGATCATAGGAATGATTGTTTTGCATTTTGTATATCATTTGAATGATCATGTATTTATTTTGTAAACATTTTATGAAATGTATTTTGAAACTCCTTCTATTTGAAAGAAAATTTTAAATTCCGCTGTATTTTTATCGTTACGGGTCATGGTGTCACAATGACACTTAACGAATTCTTATTCCAGACTGGAATTAGATATGGGAGTTTAGTTTAAACTCTGTGATACATGTGGGGACCCGGGCTCTAATTCTTTTTCTTGGGATTAAATGGATCAATATTATTTAAAAAGTGGGTCAACTTTTTTTCGTTTTTACATTAACTCCAATGTAAACAAACAAACATAAGTTCTTATTTTAATTTACAACATACAAAAGATAATACATGTCTTATTCTGTATGTCCTCAACTGACCAGTATTAAAAGACAGTACATAATAAAAGACAACTACTGGTCCATCTGCTACGCCCGTGATCTCCACGCAAACACGATCATCTCTGTCTCGACCCAGATCCTGCCCCACCTGTTGTTATGCACACATATAGACATAACAACAGACGGAAAACCGGTGAGAACAAATCACAGTATAAACATGTATACATGCATTCAAATAATCTAAAACATGAAACATGCTAATATGAATGTCATTCATATATAATCATGCAATGCAAATCTAATCATGTCTAGACTCGACTCGACTAGAACTCTAGGGGTCCCGTTGTGAATAAGACGGCACTGTCTGTCACCTACCCTCCCAATCGAGGTGCGGTCCGTCTTATTCCTAGACTTCGGCCTGATCTGTATCCGCGTCTACAATAGGGGCGGTGATCTTCCCCTAAGCTGTGATATCGCCGAACGTCTAGTAGTCTGCCTGATCTCCAGACTGTCCTATCTTAATGCATGAATACACAATCTGTAAACAAGCATAATCATTCTAATGCAATGCCACATGATCTGTAAACAAAGCATAGCAAGATTTGTATACAAGTTCTATAAACAATCATAATCATATCTAGATATAAACAATAAAACAAGTATGTGATTTTGGTTGGGAAACTCAAATGTGATCTCATTTGAGTCGTGATTCCCCAAACAAAACATGTACTATACCTTTCGTCGCACAATCGCTGTCAGGGTCGCCAAACTGAATCTGAAATGGAATGTTGATATACAATCTATCAATCTCTTATCTAATCAACACATATCCAAGTCACTACGTAATCTCGATACAATTTGACGGCATAACGACGTATATTCTTAACACCGGTCAATCCAAATCTCAACAGATATCAACATTATATCATCCTCAACTCATACTCAAATCCTATGCACAAAACCATATTCAGAATCGATATAATGTACTTCTACTATGCTGCATTTCATAATAATTGCATATGATATCTGTTCTTCGATCTGTTTACAAATATATCATGCTCAATACGTCAAGAACATAATATAACTATCATATTCCAATTCCTCTAACATCTAAATCGTGAAACTTGCTAGAATTAAGCAATACTTACATCACTTTGTAGCTTTCAAAGCAAGGAACACAATTCTTAACTCGGATTATGATTTGGATGGCTAAATCGTGAGATATCTAAATTCAAGAGCAAGAACTCTCCTTCTTCCTTAAATTTCCCTTTTCTCTCCTTCTCTCGGCTGTGTCATCTGAGCAAGAAGGAAATGAAGCCAGCTCTATATATACTTTGCATGATTTATAACACATGGCTTCGTCTTTTCGTAACACGCAGCACCGCGGGTGCGGTCACACTAGGAGCGCGGGTGCGCCATGGCTTCGGCAGAACTTTTAATTTTTCACAAGTGATGACCGCGGGTGCGGTCATGTAAATACCGCGGGTGCGGTGTGGCTACGGGAATTCACTCATTTTCTGCCCATTGCACCGCGGGTGCGGTGCTTGCCAGACCGCGGGTGCGGTCTTGCACAGCTAAAATTTCATATTTTATCGCATCGTTTTGGCCCCGTCTATTCTTGCGTTTCGTATTCAACTATCTACAAGAAACTTGGGCATTACATTTCTCCCCCTCTAAGAAATGATTTCGTCCTCGAAATCGCATGTCATTCTATCAATGCAAGTATAAAAGTAATCACATCAAAACTAAACAAATACTTACATTATTGAAATAACTCGGGATGTTTCTTGCGCATATCTGCTTCTGTTTCCCAAGTCGCTTCTTCGACGCCATGACGACTCCACTGAACCTTTACAAGTGGAATAATCTTCGTTCTGAGCTGCTTATCTTTCCGATCAAGAATCTGTATCAGTTGTTCCACATAGCTCAAAGTCTGATCAAGTTCAGCTTCATCAGGTTGAATGACAAGAGAAATATCTGGCATATATCTTCGCAACATTGATACAGGAAACACGTCATGTATACCGGATAGAGAAGGAGGAAGAGCAAGTCTATAAGCTCGATCGCCAATCTTTTCAAGAATTTCGTAAGGACCGACGTATCTAGGAGACAGCTTCCCTCGTTTGCCAAATCTAACAACGCCTCGGAAAGGAGAAATCTTTAAGAATACTCTATCTCCTGCCTCAAATACTAACGGTCTACGTCGGATATTGGCGTATTTCGCTTGTCTATCTTGTGCTGTCTTCATTCTCTTCTGAATGACTTTCACTTTCTCTATCATGTCACGAATTATATCCGGCCCTAGTTCTGGTACTTCTGAGATATCATCCCAATATAGCGGAGATCTGCACTTCTTGCCATACAAAGCTTCAAACGGTGCCATCTCGATACACGTCTGATAGCTATTATTGTAAGAAAATTCGCAAAGAGGTAGGGAATCTTGCCAACTAATGCCAAAATCTAGCACAACGGCTCTCAACATATCCTCTAATGTCTGGATAGTCCGCTCTGACTGTTCGTCTGTCTGAGGATGGTAAGCAGTACTCAGGTGTAATGTCGTACCTAAGGCCTGCTGTAAACTGTGCCAAAAGTGAGAAGTGAATCGTGGATCACGATCTGATACGATAGACTTCGGCACTCCACGTCATTCTATACGGAATGAAACAAGCTGATTTGGTCAACCTGTCGATAACGACCCAAATCGCATCGCAACCTTTGGATGATCGAGGTAACTTCGTCACAAAATCCATGGAAATGTGATCGTATTTCCATTCTGGAATGGCTAAACTCTGAAGTAACCCTCCGGGCTTCTTCCTTTCAGCTTTTACCTGTTGGCAGTTCAAACACTTAGACACGAATTCTGCAATATCTGACTTCATCTGTTTCCACCAGAACTGTGTCTTCAAGTTATTGTACATCTTCCTGCCACCAGGATGAATACTGAACCGACTACAATGTGCCTCTGACAGAATCTGCTGTTTCAACTCGGCAACATCTGGTACAACAAGACGGTTATTCACGTACAGCACATGATCATGTACCTGATATTCTGACATATGCCCTGATCTGACCATTTGAATCGATCTTTGCACGTTCTGATCTCTTCTCTGTGCTTCTTTGATCCTCATGATCAAATCTGGCTCAACTTGAATAGCAACAAGTCGTAGTGGCCTCCTATCTGTATCAAATGCTAATCCAGAGAGACAGCAACTTTCATCTAACTTTGTAACACCTATCGTCGATAAGGATAGAGAACAAACCTTTCGACTTAAGGCGTCTGCTGCTGCATTTGACTTTCCTGGATAATATTTGATTTCACAGTCAAAATCTTTTAGTAAATCTAACCATCTACGCTACCTCATGTTCAATTCTGATTGAGAGAATAGGTACTTTAGGCTCTTGTGATCGGAAAAGATCTCAAATTTCTCGCCGTAGAGATAATGACGCCAAATCTTTAATGCAAATACGATAGCCGCCAATTCCAGATCATGAATGGGGTATCGAACTTCATGTGGCTTCAATTGTCTCGAGGCGTATGCGATCACATGACCTCGTTGCATAAGCACACATCCCAAACCTCTGTGAGAAGCATCGCAATATACAACGAAATCACCCGTACCTGAAGGTATCATCAACACTGGAGCACTAGTCAGCTTTTTCTTCAGTTCTAGGAAGCTAGACTCGCACTCCTCTGACCAAATGAATGGCATATTCTTCTGTGTCAATTGTGTGATTGGCTTTGCAATTCTGGAGAAATCTTGGATAAATCTTCGGTAGTATCCTGCCAGACCCATGAAACTGCATATTTCTGGTACCGAAGTCGGTCTTGGCCAATTGATCACAGCTTCCACTTTACTCGGATCAACAGAAATACCATCTCCAGAAATGATATGCCCCAAGAATACAACTCGATTCAGCCAAAACTCACACTTTGAAAATTTTGCATACAATCTCTCATTTCTTAGTGTCTGTAACACAATTCTGAGATGATCTGCATGCTCCTTCCTGTTCTTAGAATACACCAGAATATCATCGATGAAAACAATGACAAATTAATCCAAATATTTCTGAAACACTTGGTTCATCAAGCCCATAAATACCGCAGGAGCATTGGTTAAACCAAAAGGCATGACAATAAATTCGTAATGTCCATACCTGGTTCGAAATGCTGTCTTCGGTATATCTACATCTCGAACTTTGAGCTGATGATACCCATAACGTAAATCAATTTTAGAATAGACACAGGATCCCTGCAACTGATCAAATAGATCATCAATTCTAGGCAAAGGATATTTATTCTTGATCGTTGCCTTATTCAGTTGCCTGTAGTCTATACATAATCGCATCGAACCGTCTTTCTTTCGCACAAACAGCACCGGAGCGCCCCAAGGAGATACACTAGGTCTGATATATCCCTTGGCTAGAAGATCTTCTAGCGGTGCTTTCAATTCTTTTAGTTCGATGGGTTCCATCCTATATGGAGTTCTCGAAATAGGGACGGTACCTGGTACAAGATCGATACTAAAATCTACCTCTCGCACTGGAGGTAATCCTGGGATTTCATCTGGAAAAATATCTGGAAATTCCCGTACTACTGGCAAATCCGCCAATGCCGGGCTCGAATTCTGCATATCTACAACATAAATAAAGAAACCATCTGCTCCTTTTTGTAACAATTTGTTCATAGTAAGAGCTGAAATCAAGGGAATCCGAGATCTGGAACCCTTCCCGTAGAATTTCCACTCGTCTGTCATCTCGGGTCTGAATCTGACAATCTTATGGAAACAATCCACGGTAGCTCTGTACTTCGTTAGCATGTCAATACCGATTATACAATCAAAATCAGCTAAACCCAATACTATACAATCTAGGTCAATCTCATGCCCCTCAAACTGTAGAATGCAATGTTTAACCGTAGTTACAGATATCAATCTACTTCCCAACGGAGAATTAATAGATACAACCTCTAACAAAGACTCAACAGGCAATGAATGCAACAATGCAAATCGTTCTGATATGAATGTATGCGATGCACCCGTATCTATCAAAATATAAGCAGGATAACCATAAAGAGAGCAGTTACCTGCTATAACATCATCTGGTGCATCTTGTGCTTGCTCTTCTGTCAATGCAAACACTTGAGCCTGTTGCCTCGGGGGTTGACTCACCGTCTGACTACCTCGGCTTCTGGTTGGAGTCGGTGCTGGTGGAGGCTGAAAAGAGTGAACCGATGATGCCTGCCGCTCAAACTGAGGTACTGGCCCGGTTACTCGTCCACTCTGGGCTGGCTGTACACTCCTCTGTGGGCAGACTTTGGCAAAATGCCCCAGTTGCCTACAAATATTACATCGGCCTGTAACTCCTTGGCATTGTTCAGTCGCATGCCTACCTCCACAAGAATTGCAGTAGACACCTGAAGTCCTTAAACTTTGATCAAAACCAGTCTGTCTTGATCCACTGGAGCTTGAAGAGCTGCTCCCAGGTCTTTTAAACTGTTTCCCTTTCGCCTTCAGCTGTTCCTTTCTGCCACTGCTACTACCGCCGCTTTCAAATCTTGGAGGGGGTGGAATGGTAGGTGCTGGTGGTCTCGGTATCGGAGCAACATAAGGAGCACTCCGCTGCCTCAACAATCCTGCTTCTGCACCCTTGGCTCGATTCAAGGCCTCAGCGAAATTGTTGGGTCTTCCCGTATTTACCAAGGTAAAGATGTCTGGGTTCAAGCCATTGATAAATTGATCCGCCATGGCCTCGTCATTCCCTGAAACATGAGGTGCGAAACGAAGCAAGGAAGAAAATTTAGCAACATACTCTTCAATATTCAGTTGCCCTTGCCTCAAGTTTGCAAACTCAGCGCCTTTATCTTTACGGTAGGATACAGGAAAGAAACGCAGATAAACTCCGTCTTGAACACTTTCCATGTAATTTCGGTACCACGTTGCTCTAGTGCTCTCTTCATGTTCAACCACCAGTTCTTAGCTACATCCTGGAGTTGATGGCCAATAAGCTTTATTCTTTTCTCGTCTCCATACTCCAAAGACTCGAATAACATCTCAATGTCTTCAAGCCAACTTTCACAATCCACTGCCAGTTCTGTACCTTTCAAGGTTGGCGGTCGAAAGGATTGAAATCTTTTCGACAGAGTTTCCATAGGAGTCGCAGTAACATCCATTGAATCTCCGGATGTGCTACCCTGTTCTGGTGCTGTGGGTCGTAGAGGCACTGCTGCTCTTCGAGGAGGCATGTATCTAATAATCCAACTGATTAGTATACCAAATATACAACCGTCTCAGCCCTCCTCTAGTTAGTTACCTCTGATCTAGAATCGGTTCTGATTCAGTCAAGCACATGTCATAATCAAATCAGATAACACATACGCAATAAGGAAAGCAATAATCATGCTAGCACATCATAAAGCAAGGAAGAAGACTCAATCTACCCCGCTCATTCTATCTTATCTCACTCTAAAGGAACTCTCGCTCTGATACCACCTGTTGTGGGGACCCGGGCTCTAATTCTTTTTCTTGGGATTAAATGGATCAATATTATTTAAAAATTGGGTCAAATTTTTTTCGTTTTTACATTAACTCCAATGTAAACAAACAAACATAAGTTCTTATTTTAATTTACAACATACAAAAGATAATACATGTCTTATTCTGTATGTCCTCAACTGACCAGTATTAAAAGACAGTACATAATAAAAGACAACTACTGGTCCATCTGCTACGCCCGTGATCTCCACGCAAACACGATCATCTCTGTCTCGACCCAGATCCTGCCCCACCTGTTGTTATGCACACATACAGACATAACAACAGCCGGAAAACCGGTGAGAACAAATCCCAGTATAAACATGTATACATGCATTCAAACAATCTAAAACATGAAACATGCTAATATGAATGTCATTCATATATAATCATGCAATGCGAATCTAATCATGTCTAGACTCGACTCGACTAGAACTCTAGGGATCCCGTTGTGAATAAGACGGCACTGTCTGCCACCTACCCTCCCAATCGAGGTGCTGTCCGTCTTATTCCTAGACTTCGGCCTGATCTGTATCCGCGTCTACAATAGGGGCGGTGATCTTCCCCTAAGCTGTGATATCGCCGAACGTCTAGTAGTCTGCCTGATTCCAGACTGTCCTATCTTAATGCATGAATACACAATCTGTAAACAAGCATAATCATTCTAATGCAATGCCACATGATCTGTAAACAAAGCATAGCAAGATTTGTATACAAGTTCTATAAACAATCATAATCATATCTAGATATAAACAATAAAACAAGTATGTGATTTTGGTTGGGAAACTCAAATGTGATCTCATTTGAGTCGTGATTCCCCAAACAAAACATGTACTATACCTTTCGTCGCACAATCGCTGTCAGGGTCGCCAAACTGAATCTGAAATGGAATGTTGATGTACAATCTATCAATCTCTTATCTAATCAACACATATCCAAGTCACTACGTAATCTCGATACAATTTGACGGCATAACGATGTATATTCTTAACACCGGTCAATCCAAATCTCAACAGATATCAACATTATATCATCCTCAACTCATACTCAAATCCTATGCACAAAACCATATTCAGAATTGATATAATGTACTTCTACTATGCTGAATTTCATAATAATTGCATATGATATCTGTTCTTCGATCTGTTTACAAATATATCATGCTCAATACGTCAAGAACATAATATAACTATCATATTCCAATTCCTCTAACATCTAAATCGTGAAACTTGCTAGAATTAAGCAATACTTACATCACTTTGTAGCTTTCAAAGCAAGGAACACAATTCTTAACTCGGATTATGATTTGGATGGCTAAATCGTGAGATATCTAAATTCAAGAGCAAGAACTCTCCTTCTTCCTTAAATTTCCCTTTTCTCTCCTTCTCTCGGCTGTGTCATCTGACCAAGAAGGAAATGAAGCCAGCTCTATATATACTTTGCATGATTTATAACACATGGCTTCGTCTTTTCGTAACACGCAGCACCGCGGGTGCGGTCACACTAGGAGCGCGGGTGCGCCATGGCTTCGGCAGAAATTTTAATTTTTCACAAGTGATGACCGCGGGTGCGGTCATGTAAACACCGCGGGTGCGGTGCTTGCTAGACCGCGGGTGCGGTCTTGCACAGCTAAAATTTCATATTTTATCGCATCGTTTTGCCCCGTCTGTTCTTGCGTTTCGTATTCAACTATCTACAAGAATCTTGGGCATTACAATACATTTCTTCTGATATCTTTGAATTGATTGTTGTGAGTTCGAGGACGAACTCAGATCTAAGAGGGGAGAAATGTAATGCCCAAGAAGAATAGAATTGATAAACCAAGATTATTAGTCTTCATTAACGTGAGACTCGGAAGATATGAGAATGCATGACATGCAATGAGGGAAGAAAAGACATGAGAAAATAGGGTTTGCAAGACCGCACCCGCGCCCAGAACACGAGTGCACTCGCACCCGCGGTCATGCAATTATGAAATTTTGAAAGTGAGGCCGAAGCTACACCGCACCCGCGGTTTAACCAAGACCGCACCCGCGGTGCATGGACAGAAAGTTGGAAAATTTATGCGAAGCAAGACCGCACCCGCGGTGCGAGAAGGACCGCACCTGCGGTAGTGACACTGCACCCGCGGTCTTGTATGTAGCGCACCCGTGGTCGAAGATTTTAGGAAAAAGATAAGCATGTCGAAGCATGAGCGCACCCGCGCTGCTGCACAGACCGCACCTGCGGTCATGCGTGTTGCTTGAAAAATAAGACACGTTTCCAGATTTGCATGCATTATATATAGCTGAATTACACGTATAATTCCTCAGAATTTCAGAAAAAGGGCCGAGCTGTTGAGAGAAAAATCCTTACGCCTTTTAGATTTGCGATTGTGAAAGATCCGTCTATCAGAATTCAAATCCGACTTCAGTTCTGAGTTCCTCTAGCTACGAGCTACACAAGGACGTAAGTTTTGTTACTTTTAGACATGTTTTGAATTTGAGATATTGTCAAAACTGAATATGAATAAGATATGGCGTTTCTGCTATCGTAGTCATTGTAGAATTGAATTCAGATTAAAGAACAGACTGGTTACGTAATTGTTATGATTTGTGAAAGATATTGACTGAGATTCTATATCAGAATTGTGTTAGTATTCAGATTATGAATTGTATGGATACAGATTATGAGTTCCAGTATTATATTTGTGATTTTTAGTTTGACGGGGTTATTCAGATTGTATTGTTATGCCGTCGAAACATCAGTTGAGTTATATTGATCAGATTCAGTATTGATTGAGATTGATCAGACTCAGTAATTACTCAGATTGTATTGTAATGTCGATGACATGAATTAGATTGTATCTTGTTCAGATATTGATCAGATTGTATACTGAGTTGAGTATTGATCAGAACAGATTGTGTATTGAGTTATTTACTGATACAGCGTATTCAATATTGTCATTTCAGATTGATATGGACAGAGTTGAATACAGATCATCGTCTTCGTCAGATAGGGACGACAAAGGTATATTTCATGTGATATATGGGAAGATACAACTCAAATCAGATCTCATTTGAGTTTCCCAATAAAATCACATACTTGATTATTTTTTGTCTTCTGATATGATTATAATTTGTTTATAGACTTTATATTAAAATCTTTTGGAAATGAGCATGCTTTGTTTACAGATTGTTATACATTGCATTTGAGATAGGAGAGTCGTTGACAGCCATTGTCACATATCTAGATGTTCGGTGTATCTCAGCTTAGGAGCAGCCCTGACTCCTATTGCAGTCGTTGATACAGCTCAGACCGAAGTCTAGGAATAAGACGTACAGTCACCTCGAGTGGGAGGGTAGGTGACAGCCATTGACGTCTTATTCACACCGGGATCCCTAGAGTTATAGTTGAGTCGAGTCTAGACATGATTTGACTAGAACTGCATGCGTTTATAGATGAGGTTTCATAGACTATGAAACCCATGTTTATTGCTTTCAGTTATGATAGCATGTTTATATGATTTGATTTAAACTACATGTTTATCTGAATTGAGTTGCATGCTTATTTTGATTTGATTTCATGGATTATGAAATCTATTACTTCTGAATATGATCATGATAGCATGTTTTATGATTTAGATTGTTTCTATACATGCTTACCATGTTTTATACTGGGATTTATTCTCACCGGAGTTATCCGGCTGTTGTCTTGTTTTGTATGTGTGCATGACAACAGGTGGGACAAGATCGGGGTCAGAAGATAAGGAGAGAAGATGAGTTTAGCGTGGTGATTCCGGACTTGGATATAGATAGGTTTTATTACTAGAACTTTAGTAGTTGAACCTTAGATTAATTGAAAGACTGTTGTACATTATTGTACTTTTATACAGATATGTATATTATTTAGATGCCATTACCTTCCGCACTTATATTTTAAAAGAAAAATTTTTAGACCCTGTTTTATCTTAATTGATAATTAAATTCCAAAAGAAGAATAAGAAAAAGATTAGCGTCCGTGTCCCCACAACAGGTGGTATCAGAGCTATAGATCCTTTAGATTGAGATAGTCAGAATTGATAGATCTTTTAGACTGAGTTAGTAGAGAATGAGCGGGGTAGATTAAATTTTCTTCCTTGCATGTGATTGCTAGCATGAGATTTATTATAATGTTGAATTACATTATGGGTGCTAGCATGATTTACTGTTTTCCCTATTACATGTTGTTTGTATCTGTGTTGATTGCAGCATGTAATTACTAAGCCTGGATCAGAACCGAGTCTGAATCAGAGGTATATGATCAGAGGAGGGCTGAGACAGATTATACAGATTGTACATTGAGTTGTTTGATATTCAGATATACCGCCTCGGAGATTTCCAGAAAGGGGTAGTACTTCCTCTGAACAGATAGATGCATCAGAAACTCAGCTAGAAGAAAAGATGAAAGAGTTTCAGTTATTACAGCCGCCGGTTCTGAGGGGTACCGAGACATCTGAAGATTGTCAGAACTGGTTTGATAATATAGAAATACTGTTCGATTTACTTGATTGTACAAATGAACAGAGAGTTAAAATGGTGCCTTATCAGTTACGAGAAGCCGCCAGGAGTTGGTGGATTACCAGTAGAAGAATGTGGGCACAGAGAGCTACAGTGATGTCGTGGGAAATATTCAGAACTGAATTCTATCGAAGATTTTTCTCAGCTTCGTACCGAGAGGACAAGAAATTAGAGTTTGAGAATTTGAGCCAAGGGCAGCTGAATATTGACCAATATATTGCTAAATTCTCTACTCTACTGCATTTTGCTCCTCATTTAGCTGGAAATGATGAAGCTGTAGTGAATCAGTTCATCAGAGGGTTGAATTCGGAGGTAGTTGCATTTATGAATTTGCAACGACCTTATCATTTTGCTGATATCTTGAGTAGAGCAAAGAGAGCGGAGATGAGTCTGATTAGACAATTGACAAGGTTGTGTGTGAAGCCACTTCAGACACAGCAATCCCCTCTTCGATATGATCACGGCAGTACGAGTGGGAAGCAAGATTTGCTGAAAGCTCGAAAGAAGGCATTCAAGAAGTTGGGAAGTGGTTCCTCTAGCTCCAGTGGTTCTAGCCCGAGTTATACTGGAGTATATTGCAGGACTTGCGGAGGGAGACATCCCACCGAGCAATGCCAGGGAGTGACTGGTAGATGCAATATTTGTGGACAGCCGGGACACTTTGCTAAAGTCTGTCCCCAGAAGCGTTCCCGAAGATTGTAGGGAACAGAGTTCAGTTGAAAACACAGATCTAGAATTCACAACAGGTACTATTCTTTATGATTCTATTGCATATGTATTGATATATACTAATGCATTTGTTAAGAATATCTTTGACTGAGTTGCATGGAGATATGTTGTATCTGTTGAGTTTGTATGTACTATAGTTTTGATGTCCTTTCTTGTTGAGGAAGTGTTGATATCAGAGATTTCTGTATATATTGTATACTACAATAAGATGAGAATGAAATAGAAATAGCTTATGATGTACTTGTGTTCCTGATTTGAACGCATTATTGATATGTATATGCTGAACAAGTATAGACATATTGGAGAATTTTTCCAGAAATGGTAAGAGTCAGATCAGAGATGACTGATCAGTGGAGATACCACGATAAGGATTCTAGATTTAGAATTCCTTTGACATCTGTATTGTATATGACTCGATTAATACAGAAAGGAGCAGATTGCATCCCTATGTATTCAGTAGACCTACTGAAATCGAGCATAACATTGACAGATATGTCAATGATGTATGAGTTGGCAGACATTAGCCAGATAAGATTTCAGATTTGTGTATTATATTAGAAAGATAGAGTTCAAAATTGAATTGAGATCAGACATTGATTGTATGTTAGAATTCAGTACAGAATGATATTAAATGTACAGAATGATACAGAATAAATTGAAAGATCAGTAGAAAAGTACCGACCAAGAGTACATCTGATTTTGTGATACTCTTTGGCACGTGTCAGTATATTCAGAGATATTCTGATGAATTCTATGCTCATTATATCTATGAAATTTTGATATATTTGCAGCATCTGATTGACTGAATAGAATATTTGAAGATTGTATTGAATATTCTGAGAACTGTAATGATTGTATTCAGAAATTGTTCAGATAAGAATCCTGCTTGAAACAGATTGTATTCAGAGTATGCGTTATCTGAAGTTAGTATACAGATTGATTTCGATACCGTTGAGATTTCGATCAGTGACTGATAAGATACCGATATCAGAAAGACTAGAAAGTTCAGAAATGTCAGAATTGTCAGAGATATATTTTGTCTAATTTGACAAATTATTTTGTTCAACTATTGTTTTATATCTGCTTGAGTATTGATATTGCTCTAAATCAGTATTTGAGACATCTTATATTGTTTTGGGAGCATATTTTATTTGCAGATGAGATATACCAGTTGATCAGAATGACATGAAGATATTTATCAGAAATCCTTGTTTTATGAGTTCATTGAACTCACTAGATCTGTATAGGATATTGATATTTCGTTTCTAATTTGATATTACTGTGTTTGAATCCGTATATGCTACAGATTAGGGTGAACTAGAGGGAGTATATACAGTTTCAACCGAATCAGAGTTGATTTCGAGAGTTACAACAGTTCAGAATATGATCAGAATGTTCAGAACTTGATTGTAATAATCAGAACAGAGTAACAGATATGTGATTCTGTGTTTTGTATGAGATTGCTTATCTTGTGATCTCAGAATGTGTCAGAATTGTACTGTAGAACTTGATATCGATAGTCAGAGACGAATATCAGGTGAGTATTTCCTCTTTAATTTATATTATTGACTGATTTGTGTATATCAAATAGTTCGAACCAGAAAGAACAGATATTGTCAGAAGCTTACAGTCATGGATTCAGTGTTCAGTCTGATGATTGAGAATGTATTGTATTCGAACAGATAGTTGTGATATAGACAGATGAGATCAGTTATAACAGAATTGTATTGAAATGTTGGCAGAAATTGTACTGATACGTCTGAATTGCTAACAGAAAAGACAGAAAAATAGAAATTAGAAGATTTATTACAGAATTGTATAGTTTTAAATAGAAATGGGAGTACATTTCTATAGCATCAGTAATGAAATTACTGCCATTTTCTACAGATTGTGAAATATTATATGATTAAGATTGACAGATTGTTCAATCTATATCTATCAGTTTGTATCAGATAATGTACAAACATGACAAATGACACAGATCGGTGTCAGAAAAGTGGTCAGAAAGATCGGAATGTCATAGTAGATTATGTCAAATTGTGATTTTGCTTGAGTTTGTATTCGTGACAGAATATATCATGAACTCTTTCTTAGATCGTTTCACAGATTGACAGGCAGTTAGAATATGTTATCCAGATATTGTAAGACTTGGATACAGCTTTGGTGCTGGATGTTAGCACTAATTAATATGATTTATTATCATTGTGTGACAATAGCTATGAGCTTATCAGATAGGTAAGGAGATAGTTATAGACAAGACAGTATACGATGAGTACTACATATTTCTTTTGAAGAAAATTCAAAGGAAGATGAAGATAGTTCAGAATGGACAGATTTAAGAACCCAGTGTCGGATGATGACGATTGGTATTTGAAGCTAAAGATGGTAGATGCCTTTGTTTGGGAAGAAACATATTTGATAACAGCAGATGGTACTGATAGGTGATGAGCTGTAGATTGGTTTATACGGACGTGTATAGCCAGTAATGCGAGACTGATTCTGTCAGAAGAATTGAAGAAGTGTATGACATGACTGTAATAGCCGAGCCCGGTGTACGGTATGATTTAAGTTTCGTTTGTTATTTGGGTTATGTGATTAGATGTTTAGAGTTGTGTTTTGGGCCATAGTATTATTGGTTATTATTGTTCTTGAGGTGTTAGTTGTTGTTGGTTGTTCGTTTCAGAGTTTCGGATCGATTTTAGTTGCGTTGGTTTTGTTCATTGCCGTAGCAAGAGTGCACCCGCGCTCTTAGAGGAGTGCCCCCGCGGTGTACTGTTCATGATTTTGGATTTGGGAGGACGTAGCATCACCGCACCCGCGGTAGTGCAAGGACCGCACCCGCGGTGCTTACAGTGCCGCACCCGCGGTGTTCGTGGTTCAGGATTTTTGTGGTGTGCCGTGAGCTCAGCGCACCCGCGGCCCTTGTGTTGACGCACCCGCGGTGGAGGTATGGGCGAGTTATTTAGTACCTTTTTGATTGAGTTGACTTCATTTCTACCTTACCTTTCCTCCATTTTCGTTTTCCCTCTCTTCTTCCAAGGGTTTTCTCCATTTTCTTTTGCTTCCTATCTTCGATTCGTGGATCTAGTTCGATTTTCGACTTGAGATCGAGGTTCTCCTTGGTTCTAGGAAGCTTAGGTAAGTTTTTGGTTGAGTTCTATCATGGTTTTTGGTAATGAGATGCTATAGGTTGATGTATTGGTTGGTTTAATGGATTATTTGACTTGTATTTTTGGATATAGAGTTGATTTTGGTATTATTTATGGATTATTGTTGTAGGTGGTGTACCAAGAGTATAGTTTGGAGGTGTTCTATTGGTTGTAAGTGGAATTTCATCCCTTTGCTCACATGATGTTATATGTATTGTATTTCAAAGGTTTCAAAGTGTTATTCCCTTCAATTGATCCATTGTTATGTATTGATTCCATTGATTATCTATTGGAGGCATTGTATGTCTCATATATTGAAAAAGGGAATACAAGAGAAAAGATATAGTTTCCAAAGTGATTGTTTAAATGCTATTGAGAATTCAAATGTTTTTATTTGATTGATTGAATCATAGTCAGAGCATTGCATGCAATTAGTTGATCAACAACCATAGGCTTTTATCCCTCACAGTTATCGATTTATATCGATGGGATATTTGCAACCACAGTCAGAGATACTATTGATATCAATCCAACCAGAGAAAAGAGAAATAACATCGTATTTCTATCTATTGCTATGTTATTGCTACAGTTATTGCTACAGTATTCATGTTTCAGAGTTGATGGTATTTATGATTTCAAGTCATGTTTTAAAGAGTATATTGTATCATTGCTATGTTAGAGTTCCACTTGCTGAGATTTATTCTCATTTCAGTTATTTTCATGTGATGCAGATAAGAGCGACAGACCAGGACGTTGACTGTGGTCAGAGGTCATATGCATACGAAGATTGGAAGGATGATGTTTTTGTTATCATTTGGGACATGATCATAGGAATGATTGTTTTGCATTTTGTATATCATTTGAATGATCATGTATTTATTTTGTAAACATTTTATGAAATGTATTTTGAAACTCCTTCCATTTGAAAGAAAATTTTAAATTCCGCTGTATTTTTATCGTTACGGGTCAGGGTGTCACATTTAGTGGTATCATAGCGGTGTTCTTCGGACCAATGCATATGACTTCGTCTACTTTCAACTGTCAGGGTATGTTTTCTTTGCATCTATTTATTCATTGTTATCTATTGATTGGTGTCTTGTGAGCAATTGTAGAGTATGCCACCTGAGAGGAAAGCAGTAGAGGGTGAGGATAGTTCTTCCTTTAGAGTTGTCGATGAGTTCGGCAAGTTGCTTAAGGAGCAGGCCAAGGTCCATAGTGAGCAGATTCAGCAGCTGCTTCGATTGCAAGGAACAGGACAGGGTAGAGGCCAAGGTAGAGTTCCAGTTGCTCAGGCTGTTAGCACTGATGCCGTCTTTTCTGCTTTCAAGAGAATGGATCCACCAGAATTCGCAGGTAGCACCGATCCTTTAGTTGCTGTCGAGTGGGTCAAGGCTTTAGAGGCGATCTTCGATCACCTCCAGTACGAGGACAAAGACAGGATCAGCTGTGCCGTTTTCATGTTGGTTAAGGCAGCCCGCATTTGGTGGAATGCGACGAAAGTTGGAGTTGATGTTGAGACATTGAAGTGGTCAGAGTTCACAGACTTGTTCTATGACAAGTATTTTCCCGACGCACTTCGAACGAGGAAGGTTACGGAGTTCTTGGAGCTTCGACAGGGGAGCTTGATTGTCGGTCAGTATATTCTCAAGTTTGAGGAGGGTTGCTTGTTTGCTCCTTACATTGCTTCCAATGACAAAGACAAAGGCGCTCATTTCATTCGAGGCCTTAGAGCTGAGATTCGTCGTGATATCAACATGTCCAAGGCCGTGACTTTCAAGGAGATCGTATCCAAAGCTTTGTTGGCCGAGCAAGATGAGAAAGACATCACTAGAGAGAGGCAGGAGAGGCACCAAGCTGTTGCTCAGAGAGGCCAAGGCTCGAATCAGAGGGACAGGGATCGTTTCAAGGGCAAGGGCAAGATGGAGTCGAGTCCTAGACCACCGTCAGTTCCAGTTGATCCCGAGAAGCCACTGTGTCCTAAGTGTGGCAAGCATCATCGAGGAGAGTGCAGATTTGGCACTCATTCTTGCTATCGTTGTGGCACGGCAGGCCACGTTGCCAGAGATTGTCCACGAGGAGCTAGCCAAGGGAAGGTGCAGGGTCGTATCTTTACGATGACCAAGGAAGGTATTAATCATGATTCTTCATTGATCTCTAGTACTATTTTGATTTCAGGCAGAGTAGCTACGACTTTGATAGATACTGGTGCTACTCATTCTTTTATGTCTGAATTGTTTTTGAGATCTTCCCCTCCAGCTTAGTGTTGTTTTGCCTTCGGGGGACGTGTTGTTCCCGACATCGATTGTGTTTGCGTGCCCTGTTCGTATTGAGGAGCGAGTTGTCTTCGCTGATTTGATTGTTATCCCTATGGTTGCCTTTGATGTTATTCTTGGCATGGATTGGCTTTCGACTTACCGTGCAGTTATCGATTGTGTTGCTAAGAAGGTGACTTTTGCAGATGATGGCCAGGGAGGAGTTCTCGCCAGCACAGGTACTTCGCTGGTCCTTCCTTTTATTTCTTGTCTTGAGGCTGAGAAGTTGATGTGTAGAGGTTGTGATGTGTTTATGGCTTCTATTGTGGATGTGGATAGACTGATTAAGTTGAATATTGATGATATCGATGTTGTGAGGGAGTTTGCTGATGTGTTTGAGGATGATGTTCCGGGTTTGCCGCCGGATAGGGATGTTGAGTTTTCGATCGATTTAGCTCCAGGTACGGTTCCTATTTCTAAGGCTCCGTACAGGATGGCCCCTACCGAGATGAAGGAGTTGAAGGCGCAATTGCAGGATCTAGTGGACAAGGGTTTCATTCGACCGAGTTCTACGCCTTGGGGAGCTCCGGTCCTTTTTGTCAAGAAGAAGGATGGTTCTTTGCGTCTGTGTATCGACTACAGAGAGCTCAACAAAGTGACTGTCAAGAACAAGTATCCGTTGCCACGGATTGACGACCTATTTGACCAGCTCCATGGTGCCACTGTCTTTTCGAAGATTGATCTTAGGTCTGGCTACTATCAGTTGAAGGTTAGGGACAAGCCTTATCTGGATAGCTTCGTCATTGTCTTTATCGACGATATCTTGATCTATTCCAAGACCAGAGAGCTTCATGCAGAGCATCTCAGAGTGGTTCTTCAGTTGTTGCGAGAGAAGAGGCTGTTTGCCAAGCTGAAGAAGTGTGAGTTTTGGCTGGATCAGATTTCTTTCCTAGGCCATGTTGTTTCGAGGGATGGCATTGCTGTTGATCCATTGAAGATAGAGGCGATTCAGAATTGGCCTATTACTACTACTGTTTCAGAGGTACGCAGTTTCCTTTGTTTGGCGGGTTATTATCGTCGTTTCATTTCAGATTTTTCCAAGATTGCCCTGCCATTGTCCAATCTGACGAGGAAGACTGTGAAGTTCGAGTGGTCCATCGATTGCCAGAGTGCATTCCAAGAGCTGAAGGATAGATTGACGATAGCTCCTGTTCTTTCATTGCCTAGTGGTTCTGAGGATTTTGTTGTCTATACCGATGCGTCGAAGAGAGGCCTTGGTGCAGTGCTGATGCAGCGAGGTAAGGTCATTGCCTATGCTTCTCGCCAGTTGAAGGATTACGAGAAGAATTATCCGACGCACGATTTGGAGCTAGCAGCTGTGGTTTTCGCCCTGAAGATTTGGAGACATTACGTGTATGGCGAAAAGTGTGAGATCTTCACAGACCACAAGAGTTTGAAGTATCTGTTCTCTCAGAAAGAGCTCAATATGCGACAGAGGAGGTGGTTAGAGCTTGTCAAAGATTATGATGTGACTATCAGTTACCACCCAGGGAAGGCAAACGTTGTGGCAGATGCGTTGAGTCGCAAATCGAGTGCTTCTTTGAGTTCTTTGATTCAGAGGCCATTGTTGATGGATTTGCAGCGAGAGGATATTTCTTTGGTAGTTCCGGGAACCATTGCTCGCCTTTCAGCGTTGTTCATTCGGACTACTTTGACGGACAGGATCCGTAGAGAGCAGGCGACTGATTTGCAGTTGTCATAGTTGAGAGCTAGAGCTGAAGAGAGGGGTAACTCAGAGTTTGGTTCGAATGGTGATGGTTTGGTGACTTTCAGAGGCCGTATTTGTGTTCCTATTGGCGATGATATTCGACGAGACATTCTGACAGAGGCTCATACCGCGCCATATTCGATTCATCCAGGCAGTACGAAGATGTATCAGGATCTTAGTCGACTCTACTGGTGGCCAGGTATGAAGAAAGATATTGCTTTGTTTATTTCTCAGTGCCTTACTTGTCAGCAGGTGAAGATTGAGCATCAGAGACCTGCTGGGACATTGCTATCTTTGCCGATTCCTCAGTGGAAGTGTGAGCACATTACGATGGATTTCGTGACTGGTCTTCCCAGAGTGCAGAGAGGTTTCAATTCCATTTGGGTCATTGTTGATCGGTTGACCAAGTCAGCGCACTTTCTCTCAGTCAAGACGACGTACTCCATGAATCAGTATGCCGAGGATTATATTGCAGAGATTGTTAGACTTCATGGTGTCCCTGTGTCGATCGTGTCTGATCGTGATCCTAGATTTACCTCCGAGTTTTGGAAGAGTCTGCACAGAGCTATGGGATCACGGTTAGCGTTCAGTAAAGCTTATCACCCTCAGAGCGACGGTCAGTCAGAGAGAGTCATTCAGATTCTTGAGGATATGCTCAGAGCTTGTACTATTGATTATTCTGGTAGCTGGGATTCTAAATTGCCACTTGTGGAGTTCACGTACAACAATAGCTACCAGGCAACGATTGGCATGGCACCGTATGAGGCACTTTATGGCAGGAAGTGCAGATCGCCCTTGTATTGGGATGAGGTTGGTGAGAGGAAGATGTTGGGACCAGAGTTGGTCCAGCAGACGGCCGATGTTGTTGCTGTGATCAGAGAGAGGATGAAGACTGCGCAATCGAGACAGAAGAGCTATGCAGATGTTCGTCGTAGGCCTTTGCCGTTCGAGGTTGGCGATCACGTGTTTCTGAAGATTGCACCTCTCAAGGGTGTGATGAGATTTGGCAAGAAGGGCAAGTTGAGTCCGAGGTTTATTGGTCCATTTGTGATTTTGGACAGAGTTGGTGATCGAGCCTACAGATTAGCCCTACCGCCTGATCTTGACAGAGTTCACAATGTGTTTCACGTATCGATGCTCAGGAAGTATGTTGCGAATCCTTCCCATGTTCTTCACCACGAACCATTGGACTTGACGCCGAGTTTGACGTACCAAGAGATTCCGATTCAGATTCTGGATCGCACAGTTAGACTTTTGAGGAACAAAGAGATCGGCATTGTTAAAGTCCTTTGGAGGAACCATTTGATCGAAGAGGCTACGTGGGAACCAGAGGATGAGATGAGAGAGAAGTATCCTGAGTTGTTCGTGCAGTGACGTCAATT
This sequence comes from Primulina eburnea, assembly GCF_022965805.1. Classification (NCBI taxonomy): domain Eukaryota; kingdom Viridiplantae; phylum Streptophyta; class Magnoliopsida; order Lamiales; family Gesneriaceae; genus Primulina; species Primulina eburnea. The sequence continues at coordinate 14,354,628 of NC_133106.1, read as the reverse complement.
TCGCGGACGAAATTCCTCTAAGGAGGGGAGATTGTAATAGCCGAGCCCGGTGTACGGTACAATTTAAGTTTCGTTTGTTATTTGGGTTATGTGATTAGATGTTTAGAGTTGTGTTTTGGGCCATAGTATTATTGGTTATTATTGTTCTTGAGGTGTTAGTTGTTGTTGGTTGTTCGTTTCAGAGTTTCGGATCGATTTTAGTTGCGTTGGTTTTGTTCATTGCCGTAGCAAGTGTGCACCCGCGCTCTTAGAGGAGTGCCCCCGCGGTGTACTGTTCATGATTTTGGATTTGGGAGGCCGTAGCATCACCGCACCCGCGGTAGTGCAAGGACCGCACCCGCGGTGTGCACCGCACCTGCGGTGCTTACAGTGCCGCACCCGCGGTGTTCGTGGTTCAGGATTTTTGTGGTGTGCCGTGAGCTCAGCGCACCCGGGGCCCTTGTGTTGACGCACCCGCGATGGAGGTATGGGCGAGTTATTTAGTACCTTTTTGATTGAGTTGACTTCATTTCTACCTTACCTTTCCTCCATTTTCGATTTCCCTCTCTTCTTCCAAGGGTTTTCTCCATTTTCTTTTGCTTCCTATCTTCGTTTCGTGGATCTAGTTCGATTTTCGACTTGAGATCGAGGTTCTCCTTGGTGCTAGGAAGCTTAGGTAAGTTTTTGGTTGAGTTCTATCATGGTTTTTGGTAATGAGATGCTATAGGTTGATGTATTGGTTGGTTTAATGGATTATTTGACTTGTATTTTTGGATATAGAGTTGATTTTGGTATTATTTATGGATTATTGTTGTAGGTGGTGTACCAAGAGTATAGTTTGGAGGTGTTCTATTGGTTGTAAGTGGAATTTCATCCCTTTGCTCACATGATGTTATATGTATTGTATTTCAAAGGTTTCAAAGTGTTATTCCCTTCAATTGATCCATTGTTATGTATTGATTCCATTGATTATCTATTGGAGGCATTGTATGTCTCATTTATTGAAAAAGGAAATACAAGAGAAAAGATATAGTTTCCAAAGTGATTGTTTAAATGCTATTGAGAATTCAAATGTTTTTATTGGATTGATTGAATCATAGTCAGAGCATTGCATGCAATTAGTTGATCAACAACCATAGGCTTTTATCCCTCACAGTTATCGATTTATATCGATGGGATATTTGCAACCACAGTCAGAGATACTATTGATATCAATCCAACCAGAGAAAAGAGAAATACCATCGTATTGCTATCTATTGCTATGTTATTGCTACAGTTATTGCTACAGTATTCATCTTTCAGAGTTGATGGTATTTATGATTTCAAGTCATGTTTTACAGAGTATATTGTATCATTGCTATGTTAGAGTTCCACTTGCTGAGATTTATTCTCATTTCAGTTATTTTCATGTGATGCAGATAAGAGCGACAGACCAGGACGTTGACTGTGGTCAGAGGTCATATGCATACGAAGATTGGAAGGATGATGTTTTTGTTATCATTTGGGACATGATCATAGGAATGATTGTTTTGCATTTTGTATATCATTTGAATGATCATGTATTTATTTTGTAAACATTTTATGAAATGTATTTTGAAACTCCTTCCATTTGAAAGAAAATTTTAAATTCCGCTGTATTTTTATCGTTACGGGTCAGGGTGTCACATTTAGTGGTATCATAGCGGTGTTCTTCGGACCAATGCATATGACTTCGTCTACTTTCAACTGTCAGGGTATGTTTTCTTTGCATCTATTTATTCATTGTTATCTATTGATTGGTGTCTTGTGAGCAATTGTAGAGTATGCCACCTGAGAGGAAAGCAGTAGAGGGTGAGGATAGTTCTTCCTTTAGAGTTGTCGATGAGTTCGGCAAGTTGCTTAAGGAGCAGGCCAAGGTCCATAGTGAGCAGATTCAGCAGCTGCTTCGATTGCAAGGAACAGGACAGGGTAGAGGCCAAGGTAGAGTTCCAGTTGCTCAGGCTGTTAGCACTGATGCCGTCTTTACTGCTTTCAAGAGAATGGATCCACCAGAATTCGCAGGTAGCACCGATCCTTTAGTTGCTGTCGAGTGGGTCAAGGCTTTAGAGGCGATCTTCGATCACCTCCAGTACGAGGACAAAGACAGGATCAGCTGTGCCGTTTTCATGTTGGTTAAGGCTGCCCGCATTTGGTGGAATGCGACGAAAGTTGGAGTTGATGTTGCGACATTGAAGTGGTCAGAGTTCACAGACTTGTTCTATGACAAGTATTTTCCCGACGCACTTCGAACGAGGAAGGTTACGGAGTTCTTGGAGCTTCGACAGGGGAGCTTGGATGTCGGTCAGTATATTCTCAAGTTTGAGGAGGGTTGCTTGTTTGCTCCTTACATTGCTTCCAATGACAAAGACAAAGGCGCTCATTTCATTCGAGGCCTTAGAGCTGAGATTCGTCGTGATATCAACATGTCCAAGGCCGTGACTTTCAAGGAGATCGTATCCAAAGCTTTGTTGGCCGAGCAAGATGAGAAGGACATCACTAGAGAGAGGCAGGAGAGGCACCAAGCTGTTGCTCAGAGAGGCCAAGGCTCGAATCAGAGGGGCAGGGATCGTTTCAAGGGCAAGGGCAAGATGGAGTCGAGTCCTAGACCACCGTCAGTTCCAGTTGATCCCGAGAAGCCACTGTGTCCTAAGTGTGGCAAGCATCATCGAGGAGAGTGCAGATTTGGCACTCATTCTTGCTATCGTTGTGGCACGGCAGGCCACGTTGCCAGAGATTGTCCACGAGGAGCTAGCCAAGGGAAGGTGCAGGGTCGTATCTTTACGATGACCAAGGAAGGTATTAATCATGATTCTTCATTGATCTCTAGTACTATTTTGATTTCAGGCAGAGTAGCTACGACTTCGATAGATACTGGTGCTACTCATTCTTTTATGTCTGAATTGTTTTTGAGATCTTTGGGAATAGTTCCTTCTGTTCTTCCCCTCCAGCTTAGTGTTGTTTTGCCTTCGGGGGACGTGTTGTTCCCGACATCGATTGTGTTTGCGTGCCCTGTTCGTATTGAGGAGCGAGTTGTCTTCGCTGATTTGATTGTTATCCCTATGGTTGCCTTTGATGTTATTCTTGGCATGGATTGGCTTTCGACTTACCGTGCAGTTATCGATTGTGTTGCTAAGAAGGTGACTTTTGCAGATGATGGCCAGGGAGGAGTTCTCGCCAGCACAGGTACTTCGCTGGTCCTTCCTTTTATTTCTTGTCTTGAGGCTGAGAAGTTGATGTGTAGAGGTTGTGATGTGTTTATGGCTTCTATTGTGGATGTGGATAGACTGATTAAGTTGAATATTGATGATATCGATGTTGTGAGGGAGTTTGCTGATGTGTTTGAGGATGATGTTCCGGGTTTGCCGCCGGATAGGGATGTTGAGTTTTCGATCGATTTAGCTCCAGGTACGGTTCCTATTTCTAAGGCTCCGTACAGGATGGCCCCTACCGAGATGAAGGAGTTGAAGGCGCAATTGCAGGATCTAGTGGACAAGGGTTTCATTCGACCGAGTTCTTCGCCTTGGGGAGCTCCGGTCCTTTTTGTCAAGAAGAAGGATGGTTCTTTGCGTCTGTGTATCGACTACAGAGAGCTCAACAAAGTGACTGTCAAGAACAAGTATCCGTTGCCACGGATTGACGACCTATTTGACCAGCTCCATGGTGCCACTGTCTTTTCGAAGATTGATCTTCGGTCTGGCTACTATCAGTTGAAGGTTAGGGACAAGCCTTATCTGGATAGCTTCGTCATTGTCTTTATCGACGATATCTTGATCTATTCCAAGACCAGAGAGCTTCATGCAGAGCATCTCAGAGTGGTTCTTCAGTTGTTGCGAGAGAAGAGGCTGTTTGCCAAGCTGAAGAAGTGTGAGTTTTGGCTGGATCAGATTTCTTTCCTAGGCCATGTTGTTTCGAGGGATGGCATTGCTGTTGATCCATTGAAGATAGAGGCGATTCAGAATTGGCCTATTCCTACTACTGTTTCAGAGGTACGCAGTTTCCTTTGTTTGGCGGGTTATTATCGTCGTTTCATTTCAGATTTTTCCAAGATTGCCCTGCCATTGTCCAATCTGACGAGGAAGACTGTGAAGTTCGAGTGGTCCATCGATTGCCAGAGTGCATTCCAAGAGCTGAAGGATAGATTGACGATAGCTCCTGTTCTTTCATTGCCCAGTGGTTCTGAGGATTTTGTTGTCTATACCGATGCGTCGAAGAGAGGCCTTGGTGCAGTGCTGATGTAGCGAGGTAAGGTCATTGCCTATGCTTCTCGCCAGTTGAAGGATTACGAGAGGAATTATCCGACGCACGATTTGGAGCTAGCAGCTGTGGTTTTCGCCCTGAAGATTTGGAGACATTACGTGTATGACGAAAAGTGTGAGATCTTCACAGACCACAAGAATTTGAAGTATCTGTTCTCTCAGAAAGAGCTCAATATGCGACAGAGGAGGTGGTTAGAGCTTGTCAAAGATTATGATGTGACTATCAGTTACCACCCAGGAAAGGCAAACGTTGTGGCAGATGCGTTGAGTCGCAAATCGAGTGCTTCTTTGAGTCTTTGATTCAGAGGCCATTGTTGATGGATTTGCAGCGAGAGGATATTTCTTGGTAGTTCCGGGAACCATTGCTTCGCCTTTCAGGCGTTGGTCATTCGGACTACTTGACTGACAGGATCCGTAGAGACAGGCGACTGATTTGCCGTTGTCAGAGTTTTGGAGAGCTAGAGCTGAAGAGAGGGGTAACTCAGAGTTTGGTTCGAAGGTGATGGTTTGGTGACTTTCCAGAGGCCGTATTTGTGTTCCTATTGGCGATGATATTCGACGAGACACCAGATCTT